>NW_011889025.1:4522501-4558522 GCF_000151845.1 Pteropus vampyrus | reverse complement strand
CCTTCTTTCTTGTAATGTTTTTGCTTGGCTTTTGAATCAGGGTAATGGTGGCCTCATAAAATGAGGTTGAGTGCTTTTCTTGAATTCTCTTGAACTTTTTGGAATAGTTTGAGAAAGATAAGTGTTAATTCTTCTTTGAATGTTTGGTAAAATTTACCTGTGAAGCCATTAGGTCCAGGACTTTTGTTTGTTCGGAGGTTTTTGATTATTGATTTGATTTTGTTAGTAGTAATTGATCTGCTCATATTTTCTGTTTCTTCTTGACTAAGTCTTGGGAGATAGTATGTTTCAAGGAATGTATCCATTTTTTTTTCCAGATTGTCCAATTTGTTGGCATATAATTGCTTGTAGTATTTTCTTAAAATCCTTTGTATTTTCATGGAGTCTGTTGTTACTTCTCTTTCATATCTGATTTTCTTTATTTGGATTCTCTCCCTTTTTTTTCTTTATGAGTCTGTTTAAGGATTTATAAATTTTGTTTATCCTTTCAAAGAACCAGCTCTTGGTTTCATTGATCTTTTGTATTGTTTTTCTAGACCCTATTTTGTTTATTTCCACTCTGATCTTTATTATTTCCTTCCTTCTACTAACTTTGGGCTTTGTAATTCTTTTTCCTAGTTCCTTTAGGTATAAGGCTTATGTGAGATATTGTTTATTTCTTTATTTGAGATTTTGTTTTTGTTTTTGAGATAGGTTTGTATTGCTATAAATTTTCCTCTTAGGACTGCTTTCATTGTGTCTCATAGATTTAGAGTCATTTTGTTTTTTTGTTTTCATTTGTCTCAAGGTATCTATTGATTTCTTTCTTGATCTCATTGTTAAACCATTCACTGTTTAATATCATATTATTTAACCTCCATGTGTTTCTGTGTTTTTCAGTTATTTTTCCTGTAATTAATTTCTCAGTTCATACCATTGTGGTTGGAGAAGACACTTGATATGATTTTAATCTTCTTACATTTACAGAGACTTGTTTTGTGGACTAACATATGGTCTATCTTGGAAAATGTTCCATGTGCACTTGAGAGGAGTTTATATTTCCCTGCTTTGAGGTAAAATGCTCTAAAAATAACAATTAAATTCATGTGTTCTAATTTGTCATTTAAGGTAAAATTTTCCTTGTTGATTTTCTGTCTAGAAGGTCTATCCTTTGATGTCAATGTGGTGTTAAAGTTAAAGTCTGTGGCTGTATTGCTATCAAGTTTTTTCTTTATGTCCATTAATATTTGCTTTATGTATTTAGGCGATCCTATTTTGGATGCTAGACATTTTCTTTTTAGACAGTAGCAATAGCAACCAAAGAGAAAATAGAAAAATAATATTTCATCAAAATAAATTTTTTTGTATCTCAATAAACACCATAAAAAAGTGAAAAAAACAACTTCTAGAATGAGGGTGAATATTTACAAGTCATAGTTCTAATAAGAGATTTTTATCTAGAATATGTATAACTATTACAACTCAATAATAAGAAGACAACTCAATTTAAAAATGGGAAAGAATCAGAATAGATATTTCTCTAAAGAAGATATATATGGCCAATAAGCATATGACAAGTTGCTTAACATCATTAATTACCAGGGAAATGCAAATAAATCAAAACCAAGTTGAGAACCAACCACTATGGTGGCTATAATTAAAAACACATATTGATAAGTGTTGCTAAGATATGGAGTAGTTGAAACACTTATACACTGCTAGTGGTAATGTAAATAGATACAGTTTCTGTGGAAAACAGTCTAGAAGTTCCTCAAATTAGTAAATATAGTTCTCTTGTAACACAACAATTACACATTCCCAAAAGAAATGGAAACATATTTACACACAAAAATGTGTTCACAAATGTTCATAGCAACATTATTCATAATAGCAAAAAGGCCAAAAAAATTCAGTCATCTAAAAAAAGTATAAATAAAAAGTGGTAAAATCCATACAATGGAATATTAGCCCTAACAAGGAATGAAGTAATGATACATGTTATATATAGATGAACCTTGAAAACTCTTCTAAGCGAAAAAAGCCAATTACAAAAGATCACATATTAAAATATCCAGAATAAGCAAGTCCTTAGGGAGGGAAAGTAGATGAGCTTTTTCCCAAGATGGAGTGATATGGAAATGGGGAGTGATGGCTAAAGGCTGAAATAAAAAATTGTATAATTGATTGTAGTGATGTTTCTGCAACTCTGTGCGTAATCTAAAACCACTGAATTATATATATTAAATGGATGACTTTTTATACTATGAGTTTTATGTTCAATAAAACTATTACAGAAAAAGACAGTGACAATAACAAATAGATTTCTGATTACAGATAATCCTAAGAATAATCCATTTTAACATAATATAAAGATGTTAGTAACACACTTATTAATCTGCATAATATAATTTGCTTTATTTAACTGCTATGAGGTGAGTTCATATGATTACTTAATGTAATGTGTCCATATGGACATTTCAACTCTGAAATGCAATTACATTTAGAAAAGCCATTAGCAATATTAAATAAGTTTCAATGAGCTGGATGTTCAGTAATTGTCCTAGAAAAGTAATACATGTTATCAAAGTGAAAAGAATTCTTATTTCTATGCAGACAGTAGAAATCTTTTAATAAAAATGAAACATAAAAAGGGCATAATAGTAATTAAAGCTTCTACAATAGAGTGCCTAAAAGTAAACAATGCTTAAGAGGGAATATTTGTTTTCATGCGATGTGCAAAAATAAGCAGATGTGCAGGTGGGAATATTTGTTTTCATGATGACAGCATAGATACCACAATAAATTTAAAGTATGTTTTTCTCAGAGTCAAAGTTGTATTTTCTAGTTTTTCCATTTAATATTCTTTTCCTTTTGTATTCTGGAGAGAAAATCTTTAACTTTTTAAAAATGTGATATTGCTTTAGTTCAGTTTATTAATGCAAGGACCAGAGAGCAACTCAAATGATCTCAAAACAAAGAGTTTATTGTATATGAAGACTAAAACTAAAAATTTGTCAAGAAAGCAAGGCAGCTATAATCAAAATTATCACTTTCACTTTCTTTTTCTTTCTTTATCCCTTCTTCTTTAACAGTCCCCTCTGTTCTCGTTTGCTAGGCATCCATATCTTCCATTTTCTGTTTTGACTCTTCCTTCATAATTTTGCCTTTCTCATGGCTTATGTTGGTACATTCTCAATTTCAGCTCTCTAATTAGGTAATCACTACATTCTTATTATGTCACATAAATTTCTCACTGATGAATTTGAGTAGAAAAATCATTTTTTTTTTGCTAGTAAACCTATGAGTTGGCTACATTTTGGCACCTGCCCAACAACAGTCTATCTAATCTGCTATAAATTGTGAGAAGGTCACACAATATATAACTACCTAAGTAATAGGTGTTATAAGGCAGCTTCTTTAGAAAGGCATGTAGGTAGAACTGATAATGTATCTTGCCTGAAGATAGAGTAAAATATTAAGTAAACATTGTATTTTCAATTCTGATATATCCTACTGTACTACTGTAGAAATATACAATTAAGAATGGTTGGAGATATAGGAACAAAAGCTTTTAAATGAAAAGAAATTAGAATATGTTGCATGTAATTAATACATAGACATTTTAGCTCTTCTTAATTTTGAAAAGCTAATTTGGTTGAACATTTTATATTTTTTCTAAATAAAAAATCTTCAATGTCATAAGTTGCTCTCTACTTATAAAGATTATTTATTTGGGGTATATCATTGGGTACTGATATAAAATAAACTTCGAACCACTATTATGTTTCATGATTAACTTAATGTCTTTGATACAGAGTAATATAATTCAATTTTGCCAGTGATATATACATTTGTAAATCTATATGTGCTATATATTAATTTTAATTTATTTTCATATGTCAGTTGCATATGAAAACTGAATTATTAAGGTCCTAAGTTAGAGCATCATATGAAAGCCTGGTAGGAATCAGCTAAAAACAAATAACACATAGAAACATGGGAATAGGATACAGGGGATTGTTTCTAATCCAGGATCTAACAAGTATTTCTTGTGTGAAAAGGCATTTCTTTTATAGGTTTCAGGTGTGTTAAGTGTCAAATAATTAAATTCAATTAGGTTATCTTTAAGGACTTTTCTTCTATAGCAGATACTAGTGATGCTCACTATATGCCTGGTTCTCCTACCTTTCAGTGCCCACAAGAGCACTTTTCTAATTTTGAAAGCTAGCCATTTGCTTTAGCCAATGAAATGTTGGTAGAAGTGCTATTTGTCACTTCTGGGTTGAAGCATTTAAGAGCTTGTGGTTCAATTCTCTGTGTTTTCCTTTCCCAGGCTGCGGTTACCAGTAATGTTAAAGATGGTGTAGTTTCCATCACCCTGAACCCTGGAATGGAAATGAGTGAAGCTGAGATCCCTTGAACACAAAATGGGAAGTAATGAGAACAAAAAATATATCTTGTTCTTTTTAAGCCACTGAGAGTCAGAGGCTGCTTGCTCTTCATAGCATAACCCAGCCTCTCCTGACTATTACTAGAAGTAGAGCACTGCCATAACAACAACAACAACAAAAATCCCCATGATAAATGACATTAGCTTTAAAGCCCAGTAATGTTTGGAAGAGAAAATTACTACCTGAGACTGGAGAGATGAGGATGTATTGACAAAACATTTGCTGAATTGGTCTTCTGTTATATATCGTAAGATAGGTCATATATCTAATGAGCTTGCAGTTTCAGAAGAGATTAGAAAGGAGAATTTAATAGCAGGAACCTTGAATTCCCAGCTATTTATGAAGAGTAAGTCAGTTGAGAAATCTGTTCAGTCCTTAAGGAGTACGTAGAACATGCCACACAATTCAAACTTGTGGCAAATTCTATAGAATATTATCCATGAAAATAGAGAAAAGTAAACTGGGACGCCTTTCTCAGAGAGCAGGTTGATCCCTGTTATGTTTTGCTTTGGATCATGAAATGAGAATAATTCAAGTTTGCAGCCTTAGGGATAATCAAGTGGGAAAAACATAAAATTGCTCAAAAATATTTAATATTTTATTCACATGGACATAGAAGACAATTTCCAGGCTTTTTATTAACCCAATTAACCCAGTTATTGGGATAATTAACCCAATGGGGAAAGTAGCTCTTTAGAGGGTTTTCTTCTCAATGATTTAATTTTTAATTTTTTTTCTTAAAATAATTTTTAGAGCAGTTTTAGGTTCACATAAAAATTAAGAGGAAAATGCACAGATTCCCTTTTTACACCTTTCCCCCACACTTGCATGGCTTTCCCATTATCGATATCTCCCACCAGAGAGGTACATTCATTACAATTGATAAATATCATAATCACCTAGTGTCCACAGTCTATATTAGGATTCACGCTTGGCATTGTATGTACTATGGGTCTGAAAAAATGTACATTGACATGTATCCCTCATTATAGTATTATACATAGTATTTTCACTGCCCTAGAAATTCTCTGTGCTTGCCTGTTCAGCCCTGTCCTCCACCAACCCCTGGGAACCACTGGTCTTTTTACTCTCAGTAGATTTGCCATTTCTAGAATGTTATATAGTTGGAATCATACAGGATGTAGCCTTTTCAGGTTGGCTTCCACTTAGTAAAGTGCATTAAAATTTCCTCCACATTTTTTCATGGCTTGATTGTTCATTTCTTTTCAGTGCTTATTAATTCCATTTTCTGAATGTACCACAGTTTATTTATCCATTCATCTACTGAAGGACATCTTGGTTGTTGCCAAGTTTGAGTGATAATGAATAAAACCGCTCTAAACATCTGTTTTTTGTTTTTGTTTTTGTTTTTGTTTTTGGTGTGAACATAAGTTTTCAACATCTTTGGGTAAATATCAAGTAGTATAATTGTTGGAAGGACATGGTAAAAGCATATAAACATCCATTTATTTATGTATTTTCTGTGGTTACATTCATACTACAATGGCAGGGTTAATTAGGCACAATGGAGGTGTTATAATTTACGAAGCTTAAAATACTCACTAATAGATCATTAGGATATTGGATAATTCCAGAGGAACAATTTAGAGTCTAAGAGCCTTAGTAGCACTTTTGAATAAATTTCAGAGTTAGGGAGTTAAGGTTTTGAGTCTAGCACCTACTGATGGTTAGGCAGGTCATCTTATTTTCTAAAATTGTAATGAAGTAATCTCAATTGCTAGTGCCATTAGGCACGCAGCAGAAGCAAATGTAAATACTTCCTAGTGAAAGATTGTTTTTTTAATACAATGGCCAGGGAAAAAATCAGATACAAAGAAGACAAGGCTACATAAACAAAAATAAACAGAAACAACAAATAATAGAAATAGACTAAAATGAGCTCTGGAGATACACTTCAAAATCCATCCAAGAGATTTAATATGAGAGATTTTTCATATCAACAATTCATCGCATTTAAAAAATATTTTTTGCCCATATACTGGGATGGTTGGTAAATGGATAATAAGAGGAAATGCAGCTTTCTTCATAATATTTTAATACATTTAATCATTGTCCATATCATATCTATTCAGTCGTCTCTGTCCTATTATATTCTCAGAGGCATGGAATGCATGTATTGGATGAAACTGATTGATGTAAAACAATTTAGAGTTTAAATTTCTCCCCCTAATCCACTTATTGAAACACCACCAAGTATCCTGTATCTAAAAGAGAATGAATGTCTTTTTGTAGCTTCCAATACTTGACCAAATAGCTTAAATTTCTGATGGGCCAATAAAATCAATAATTCATTTTAAGTAGGCAATCAAAACTAAAAATTTGTTCACATTAAGCAAATAAAGCTAAGTGAAGTTAAGATATTAATGGGTGTTAGAGCTTAAATAAAATTGCCTAAAATAACATCATATCTATTTGACAAGAGAAAAACGACATTTTCTAAAATCATGCACTATAAAGACTGAATTGTTTTAAAGTGGTCCAAACTACTTTTAACTTTATTAAAAGCAAGAGGAAAGTGAAAAGAGCCAAATATAGCTCTCAAAAGATGCTAATTTGGGGAACTTGATATGAAGGGGTGTCTGGCAGGCGTCAGCAAAAACCTTAGCTACCCCTCAAGGTAGGGAAGTTTAAACAGGTGAGTCCAAGTTAGGGGGTATTAGACTTAAATCAGATTAATGCTGTCACAAATGAAGGGAGACATTTAGCAAGCATGAGGCATATCATTGAAATTTTTCTATATTCTATGTGTTCTCTTTTTCTGTTGGCAAAGCAATAGCTCTGACCTTTTAAGTCATCCTTTTTTGAACCAGGAAAATGAAAGGTTAGTCAAATCTTTGGGGAGGAATGAATAGGAAAGTAAATGCTTTGCAATGTAAAACCCTGCCTTTTCTCACAATAGGCATCCTTGTAGCCCTAATTAACAATTGGAGAATTTTAAAATTTATAAAATGTAAGAAGTTGCCAAGTACTCTCCCTTTCTCTGATAACATGTTGCCATCTAGATTCCTTCAATATTCTTTTTATGTTGAAGAGTTTACTTACTTAAGAGGATTTGAAATATAAAATGAGAACTGATTGTTATGCTCTCAATTATTAAATCATCTTTAATGCTGAAGGTACTAATAATTTGGTCCTGATTATATTTTTAAATACATCCTACACTGTTTTTGTATCTATTTCTCAAAGTGCACTTTTTCTTATTCTCTCCCTAAGGCGAGATTTAACTTTCCCTGGTTATTGACCTCAGTGGTCATCTCTTTATGTTGTAACTGATCTTTTTTCTTTACATTTGTGATAGTAAAGTACTATGATAATTCTAATATTTCTCTTTGCCGATCATATCACTTCAATGTGCTTTGGTTTGGGGGTTTCATTGTAGCTTCTGGTTAATTTTTGCCTATGTAGCTGTCTCTCTTCTTTATAAAGGGAATAACTTTTGACTCTTAACACAGTTGTAACAGTCAGATGTGAGACACAGTAGAGTGTTGTGGTTAAGTGGATTCTTGAATGAAACTTCCTAGGTTCAAAATTCAGAAATACTATTTATTATCTATGTAACCTCACACAATTTATTTTAGTCAGCTGCTGGGTAATTGGATTGTTTCTAGGTTTTTTTAATCATAAAAATATTGACTTTCAACATTTGCATAAGATTTGGTTTCCATTTATCTTGGTATATACTTAATAGAATTTCTGGGTCATATGGTAAATGTATGTTTGACTTTTAAGAAATGGTCGAACTGTTTTCAAAAGTGGCTGTACCCATTTTACATTCTCATTCTCAAGGCATGAAGATTCTAGTTTCTCTACATTATCACCAACAATTTGTACTGTCAATCTTATTATAGCCATTTTAGTGGGTTTGCCATGACATCTAATTATGCTGTTAAATTACATTTCCTAAATAACTAATTGTGGGTATCTTCTCAAGTACTTATAATGTGTATATCTTCCATGGTGATATTGATACGTCTACTCAAATAATTTGCCCATTTTTAATTTTTGTCTTATTATTCAGCTATAAGAATTCTTTTCATTTTATGGATGTAAGACCTTTATCTGTTATATCAGGACTTGGCTTTTTTTTTTCTGTAAAGGATCAGAGAGTATTCAGCTTTGTGGTTCATATGGTTCTGATTGAAACAATTCAACTCTGCCACTGTAGGTAAAAGAAACCATAGCCAGTACATAAAAACAAAGGCATGATTGTTCTAATAAAACCTTAGTTATATAAAAATAAACTGGCCAAAGGACTATAGTTTACTGACCCCTGAATTACATGATTTGCAAATGCACTCTCCAAGTCTCTGGCTTCTTTTTCCATTTTCTCAATGGTATCTTTTGAAGCACAAAGCTTTTAATTAGGTGAAGTCCAGTTATCACTTTTTCCTTTTATGGAGCATGCTTTGACTGTCATATCAGAATCTCTGCTTAACCAAAGATCTCTAAAATTCTCTCATGTTTTCTTCTGGAAATCTTATTGTTTTTGCAATTAAATTTGCGTTTGTGATCTATTTTGAGTTATTCACCTTTAATGTAGTTTTTGGTATTGTAAAAAATCAATTTTGCTCCTTGTTTTCAATGTATTTCAGATGTTTTTTTTTGTCTTGATATTTCTCCTTTGCTGACTTCTTTTATGTTAGCAAATATTTTAATGTTTTATTTTAATTTCTTTGTTTTTTAATTTATTTTAAATATATATGTTTTAATTTTTTTCAGTTATAGTCGGCATACAATATTATATTAGTTTCAGGTGTACAGCATAGTGATTAGATATCTATATAACTTACAAAGTGATCATCCCAATATCTAGTGCCCCTCTGACACCATACATAGTTATTATAATATTATTGGCTATTTTCTTTATGTTATACTTTATATCTCCATGTTTATTTTGTAACTATCCATTTGTTAACCCCTTTGTACTTTTTTACCTTCCCCCCAAACCCTTCTCATCTAGTAGCCTCAAAATATTCTCTGTATCTATGAGCTTATTTCCACTTTTATTTTTGTTGTTTATTTTGTTCTTTAGATTCCACATGTATGTGAAATCATGCCATATTTGTCTTTCTCTGTCCAACCCATTTTGTTTGGCACAATACCCTCTAGGTCTATCAAGGCAATTGCTTTTACCATCCCCTTCCTTTTAGTCTGTGTGCATCTTTTAATCTGAAGTGAATCTCTTGTAGGCAGCATATGTAAGGATCTTGTTTCTTATCCAATCAGCCACTCTATCTTTTGGTTGGAGCACTTAATTCTTTTCAACTTCAGGTACTTGTTGATAGGAATGTAGTTATCATTCTTTATTTCTTCATGTTTTTGACATGTTTTTTTTTCTTCTTAAGGAGTCCTTCCAAAATTTTCCATGATACTGGCTTTGTATCGATAAATTCCTTTAGCTTATTTTTGTCTGGGAAGCTCTTCATCTGTCCTTCGACTCTGAATGATAGCTTTGATGGATAAAGTATTCTTGGTTGTAGATCCTGGGTTTTCATCACGTTGAAGATTTTGTGCCAAGCTCTTCTGTCCTGCATAGTTTCTTTTGAGAAATCAGCTGCCAGTCTTATGAGTGCTCCCTTGTAGGTAACTAACTGCTTTTCTCTTGCTGCTTTTAAGATTCTCTCTTTGTATTTAACCTTTGGCATTTTAATGATGATGTGTCTTGGCATGGGCTTCTTTGGGTACTGGTTTTTGGGACTCTCTGAGCTTCATGGGATTTTATGTCTATATCTTTCATCAAGTTAGGGAAGTTTTCCATCATTATTCCTTCAAATATCTCTTCAACATATTGTTTTCCTTCCGGTACCCCTATGACACGGCTATTTTCTTTTAACCTTTAATAGTGTCCCATAGGCTTCTTAAATTATTATTATAGTTTTGGCTTCTCTTTTCTTTCCATTCTGATTGAGTGTCCTTGGCTTCCTCATTGTTAATGGGATGGAAAATGAAATTATGTCATGACTGCAATTCTCCTTAAAGTAACCTACAGATCCAGTGTAATCCCTATGAAATATAAATGGTCATTTTACAGAAATAGATAAGATGGTCCTAAAATTCATATGGAATTACCAGAGACCCCAAATACATAAATTAATATTAAAAGAAAAAACAAGATTGGAGTACTCACACTTTCTAACTTAAAAATACACTACACAACTAAAGGAAAACTGTCAACAATATTGCAATAACTATGTATGGTATCAGGCGGCTACTAAAATTATCAGGGGGATCATTTAATAAATTATATAAATGTCTAACCACTATGCTGTACACCCAAAACTAACATGACATCGAAATATAACTGTAAATGAACAATAAAAATAAAATATACTACAAAAGCTACAGTAGTTAAACTAGTGTGATATCGGCATAAGACATATAGACTTATAGATCAATGGAACAGAACTGGGAATACAAAAATAAATTTGTACTTCAGTGGGCATTGATTTTTGACAAGGATACAAAGCCACTTAATTGAGAAAGAATAGTCCCTTCAACAAATAGTGCTGAAAAAACTAGATAACCACATTAAAAACATGTTTAGGAGAATGACGTCTGAAGCATGGCAGAGTGAGAGATATCCCCAGATCTCTTCAGTTGAAATAACAATAAGCTGAACATCTAAAACTCGACAATAAAACATGCAAATTGCACACAATAACGTCTGAAGGAGTGATCTGAGGATAAGAGCTAACACAGATCACTACTGTGGGAGTGAGAGGTAGACTGGGAGGAACAAAGAAGCTGCCTCTTGAAGCCAGAGCTCCCTGCAGGAAGAGGGGAAGGGGAGAAGTTGTGGCAGGTTCCTTGAACAGTCCTGTCTGAGAGAGCTGTGAGCTCCAGGCTGCAACAGTGCCCAGAGATCAGGGAAAAAATCTAGAAGTGAGGATTTCAGCATGGGGAGGTGCAGTAGAGCAACAACAGCTGATTGTTATTAGCCAATATTGCAAAATGCAAGGTGGAACCACGATCCCAATCCTCCAACAAAGAGGTCACCTACCACAATATCCTCCAAGACTGAAAACTGAAGAGACCTAGATAATCTGGGAAAATGTTATAGAAACTGTCCCAAATACTGATAGGGACTGAGAGTGAAGGTAGCAAGTGTGATTTAATATTTATAAGAGGAAAAAAGGGCATTTTAAGGTTTGATATAAAGCAGGTATGCAAGAGGCTTAGACACCACATCCTGGAAACCAAAAGAGAAATGCCATCTTAGCAACAAGCTAAAAAAGACCATTATGTAATAAATCTTCACTCTGGAAAAAAAAATAGCAGAATACACTTCCATTAATGCTCAGGCAGAGAAATAGTCCATTAATCACTGTGAACAACCAAGGTGACAAGGAAGCTAAGAAACAAAGAGAAAAATCTCCAGAAAATAAGCATATGGACATAGAAATATGCGACTGAAATGACAGAGAATACAGGGTGGTATTTTTGAAAAAACTCAATGAGACCCAAAATAATTAATATCAACAATTCCAGGAATTGAGAACACAACTAGATCAACAGAATGAGTTTTCTAGCAAGGAGAGTGAAACCATCAAAAGAACCAAATAGAACAAACTGAGACAAATTGAGATGAAGTACACACTGCAAGAGTTGAAAAATGAAATAGAAAGCTTGGGAAACAGAGTTGACCAAATGGAGGAAAGAATCAGTGATACCAAAGACATAAATCTAGAAATAAATCAGAAGAACGAAGAGAGGGACTGAAGAATGAAATATAATGAAAAGGAAATGCAAGAACTACCTAACACCACTAGAAAAGGAAACAAAAGAATAATGAGCATTCCAGAAGGAGTGGAAAAGGAGCATGGATCAGAAATCACTTTCGGACAAATAGTTGATAAGAATTTCTGAAATCTAAGGAATGAGCTGGAGCTTGGGATTCAAGAAGTCAACAGAACATCCAATGATCTCAACTCAAAAAGGCTTTCACCAAGACACATTATATAAAATTATCAAAAATCAATGACAAAGAAAGAATTCTCAGGGTAGCCAGGGAAAAGAAGATGTTACCCTATAAAGGAAAACCCATTAGATTATTGCCAAACTTCTCAGCACAAACCTTACAAGCTGGAAAGGAGTGGAATCCAAATTCAAACTATTAAAGGAAAGGAACTACCAGCCAAGAATAACAAATCTAAAAAAGCTCTCCTTTAGATATAAAGATGATCTAAAGACCTTTCCAGACATACAAAAATTGAGAGAATTCTCCATTACGAGGCCTGCATTACAGGAAATACAAAAAAAGCTGTCAGCTCACCTAAAACAAAATAACAAAAAAATACATAACTATATGAAAGTTGATTAGCAGGTGAATAGAAGCAGGGTACTGCAAACATTTTTAAGAACAGGGCACTATAAACTTAAACAATAAGAGGAGATTTGCTATTTCAAGGCAGTAACAAAATTTCATCATACATTAGAACAAACTGAGATAATAATAACAGAATAAGAGAGGATTGAAAGATCCAAATTTACAAAGGGGAATGGAGATAAGGCACACAGAGAAGAAAATTGAATATATCTATAGATCTATAGATATATGTATTTATATATTGATATTGGTAACCACATGCCAAAGTTTTGGAACAGAAGTATATACCATAAAACAAGAAGGATCAGAGGGAAAAATCCACAAAATTCAACCAAAATAGAAAACAAACAAACAAACAAACAAAAACAGAAACACAAGTACAAGAAAGCAATGGAAACAGCAAACTACCTGAAAGCAAAAGAAAAATGACTATAGGAAGACCTCATATTTCAACAATTACCCTAAATGTAAATGAACTGAACTCACAAATAAAAAGGCACAGAGTTGCAGATTGAATCAAAAAACAAAACCTAATCATATGCTGCCTCCAGGAGACTCATCTCAGTTCCAAAGAGAAATATACACTTAAAGTGAAAGGGTGGAAAATGATATTTCAAGCAAATGACATTTAGAGAAAAGCGGGAGTAGCAGTACTAATATCAGATGAAATAGACTTCGAAATAAAAAAGGGAAAGAAAGATACTGAGGGGCAATTTATAATGATAAAGTGAATCATACACCAAGAAGACATAACACTTATTAATATTTATGCTCCCAATCATAGAACCCCAAAATATATAAAGCAATTACTAACAGAACTCAAGGGAGAAACAAACCAAAACACGTTCATTGTAGGGGATCTAAATAACCCACTGTTGTATATAGGCAGATCATCCAAACAGAAAATCAATAAGGAAATACCATACTTAAATGACACATTTAGACCAACTGAATGTAATTGACATTTACAGAGTCTTTTATCCCAAAACAACTGCTTATACATTCTTCTCTAGTACACAGGGAAACTTCTGAGAATTGACCGCACACTAGGGAACAGAGATAACCTCAGCAAATATAAGAGGTTTATAATCATACCAACCATATTCTCTGTGCATAATGCTTTGAAGCTGGAGATCAACTGTAAAAAGGAGGTGGGAAGAACCACAAATACATGGAGATTAAACAACATGCTACCAAAGAATGACTGAGTCAGAGAAGAAATAAAAAGAGAGATGAAGAAATAAATAGAAATGAATGATAATCATACTACAACATATCATATCTTTTTGGACATGGCAAAAGTGGTAATAAGAGGAGAGTTCATATCTTTAGAGGCCTATCTCAAAAATCAAGAACGAGTTCAAATAGACAACCTAACATTTCATATTAAAAAAAAAACCTAGAAAAAAGATAAAGAAAAAAAAATGATGTAGATCATAGAGGCTTTGCCATCTCTCTTGAAACCAATTCAAAGTTGTGACAGAAACAAGGACCGAACAGCAAAGAAAATCACCTTGGACCTGGATGAAAAAGCCCTACAACTAGAGAGAGAAATAAGAAATCACCCTGCAATGGGAGGAGGTACGATGGGGCGAGGATGAGAGGCTGCCTGGTTCAAGTTGCTGAGTGGGACAGAGGCCATAGCAGCAGCAGCCAGCAGCTGCAGAAGCCTCTTAAAAAGGCCATGTCCACAGGTGGACTTTCAGACTTTAACGGTGACAGACCTGCTTGCTCTGAGCATTAGTGCCAGGTTGGCTGTGCAGTGGGCACATGGGATTTACAGGGGGACACTGAGTTTTCAGAGCAGGGGCCAGAGGTGAGACTCTAAATATGTGTCGGCAGTATCCATTGTTCCCCTATTGAGTCTTCCCGCCTCCCATTGCGAGGACTCAGAGCCACCATAGCTGAGACGTAATCAAACTGGATAACAGAGATTGCCCCACCCAGAATACTCCCTGAAAATCCACCTTTCTTAACTCGCAGCACTACCCAAGCCACATACTCGGCAAGTCGGGTGTCCCTTGCTGAGCAGCAACTAGACTCACAATGGTGGCAGCTAACCATGGATTGTGGCGTGGCTTCTTGAAGCAACTACAAGCACAGAATCTGTGGATTGCTTGCTGAATCTTAACAGGAGGCTCACAGCCTGAAGCTATATTTGATCTGCAGCTGAATCCCTCTCAGGACCGTGCCACTAGACACCAATCATACAAGATACAGCATCCAATTATGATCAAAATCCTTAACAAAATTGATATAGAAGGAAAGTACCTTAACATAATAAAGGCCATATACAACAAACTCTCAGCCAACATTTACTTAATAGTAAAAAACCAAAAACCTTTCCTATAAAGTCAGGAAAAAAAGAAGACTCTCCACTATCCCCATTGTTACTCAATATAAGATTGGGAATCCTAGCCAGTGCAATCAGACAAGAGAAAGATATGAAAGGCATCTAAATAGGAAATGGAGAAATCAAACTGTCACTATTTGTGGATGACATGATTCTCTATACAGAAAACCCTAAAGATGCCAGACAAATGTTACTAGAAATGATAAGCAAATATCGTAAAGTTTCTGGATAAAAAAATCAATGTTCAAAAATTCATAGTGTTCCTACATGCTAATAATGAATTGTTAGAAAAATAAGTGGAAAAAATAATTCTTTTTGCAATTGCAACAAAAAAGAATAAAATACCTAGGAATAATTGTACTGTAACATGTGAAGGGCCTATAAAATGAAAACTATAAGACCCTGAAAAGCAATTGAAAAAGATACAAAGAAATAGAAAGATATTACATGTTCTTGGATTGGAAGAATCAAAATAGTTAAAATGACCTTACTACCTAAAGCAATATACAATTTAATGCAATCCCCATCAAAATCCCATCAGCATTTTTTTAAAGAAATACAACAAAAATCATCAGATTTATATGGAAGCCACAAAAAACCCTGAATAGTCAATCCATCTTGAATAAAAAAGAAGAAGGCTGGAGGCATCACTCTGCCCAACTTCAGATACACTACAAAGTGACAATAATCAAAATGTCATGGTATTGGCAGAAAAGCAGACACTCAGACCACTGGAACAGAATGGAGAGTCCAGAAGTAAACCCATGTTTATATTGGCAAATCATTTTTGACAAAAAGCCAAAAACATACAGTGGAGTAAGGAAAACCTCTTCAATACATGGTCCTGAAAAACTGGAAAACCACCTGCAAAAGAATGAAACTAGACTGTTGTCTATCACCACACACCAAAATTAACTCGAGTGAATTATGGACCTAATATAAGACCTGAAATAATAAATTACATACAAGAAAACATAGGAACTAAACTCAAGGACCTTGGACTTAAAAAGGATTTTATGAATTTGACCTCAAAGACAAGGGAAGTAAAAGCAAAAATAAATTAATGGGACCATAGCAAATCAAAAAAAAAAAAAAAAACTTTTGTACAACAATAACAACAAAAAAAAACTGTTAACAAGGTAAAGAGATAACCATCTGAGTGGGAAAATATATTTGCAAGCCATATTTTCAATAAGGGCCTAATATCCAAAATAAACAAACAATTTATACAACTCAATGTCAACAAAACAAATGGGCAGAGGACCTGAACAGACACTTCTCCCTAGAGGACATGCAAATGGCCAACAATAATTTGAAAAGATTCTCAACATTGCTAACTATTAGGTAAATGCAAATCGAACCCATCTCACACCTGTTAAAATAGCTGTTATCAACAGGACAAGTAATAACAATGTCGTAAAGGATGCAGAGGAAAAGGAACACACATACACTGCTCATGGGACTGCAAGTTGGTACAATCACTATGGAAAACAGTATTGAGGTTACTCAAAATACTAAGAATTGATCTACAATATGATCTAGCAATCCTTCTTCTGGATATTTACCCAAATGACTTGAAAACATATGTTTAAAAAGATACTTGCCCACCAATGTCCATAGCAGCATTATTCATGGTGGCCAAGACATGGAAGCAACTGAAATGTCCTATGATAAATGATTGGATAAAGAAACCATGGTAAATATATACAATGGAATATTACTCAGCTATAAGAAGAGATGAAATACTGCCATTTTGGACAACATGGATGAACCTTGAGATAATTATGTTAAGGGAAATAAGCCAGACAGAAAGAGTTAAAACCATGTGATATCACTTATATGTGGGATATACACTTAAAAGTAACAAACAAACAAAAAGGAACTCATGGACATGGACAATTGACTAGTGGTTATACTAGAGAGTACAGGGAGGTAAATGGGGTAAAAGGGGTCAAATATGTGGTGATAGAAAAAATCTACCTATGGGTGGTGAACATTCAATGAAAAATATATATGACTTACTTTGAAATAATTAATATAAAAATTAAATATAAAGAGTAGGGCAAAGAGATTAAAAAGTACAAATAGATATTTACCAAATAGTCATGGAGATATAAAGTGTAGCTTAAGGAAAATAGTTAACAATGTTGTTATGTATATGTAAGAGGGAAGAGGGGTACTAGATTTAGTGGGGTGATCAGTTTGTGAGTTATATAGATCTCTAATCATGATGCTGTACAACTGAAACTAATATATTATTGTATGCCAACTATAATTGAAAAAAAAAAACCTGATCGACTTGTATAATGTAAATTGAACAGCTAATTGGATTAAAAAATAAAACCCAATCATATGCAGCCTTCAAAAGACACATCTCAGCTACAAGGAAAAATATAGACTCAAAGTGAAAGTGTGGAAAATGATATGCCAAGCAAATGGCATAAAAAGAGTGTATAACTTTACTTATATCTGACAAAATAGACTTCAAAATGAAAAAGGTAATGAGAGACAATGGTAAAGGCTTCATAATGATAAAGAGGACCATGCATTGAGAATACCTAAAACTTATTAGTATTTATGCTCCCAATCGGCACCCAAATATGTAAAGCATCTACTAATAGAACTAAAGGGAGAAACAAACCAAAACACAATCACAGTAGGGGACCTAAATACCTCACTGTCAAAGATGGATAGATCATTCAAACAGAAAATCAACAAGGAAATATCATCCTGAAATGATACATTAGACCAATTAGACATAATCGACATTTACATAGCATTTTATCCCAAAACATCAAATTACACATTCGTCTCTATTGCATATAGAACATTCTCAAGGATTGACCAAATGCAGAGACATAAAACTGGCCTCAACAAATTTTAAAATATTGAAATCATATCAAGCATATTCTCTGACCATCATGCTTCAAAATTGGAAATCAATGTTCAAAACTCCATAGCATTCTTTACTCTAAAAATAAATTTTCAGAAAAAGAAATAAAAAATAATAATTTTTGTTACGATTGCAGCAAAACATGTGAAAAACTTATACACTGGAAACTATAAGACATTATTAAATGAAATTGCAGAAGATACAAAGAAATAGAAAAATATTTTGTGTTTTCGTATTGGGTAAATCAACATGATGAAAATGACCTTATTACATAAAGCATTATACAGGCTTAATGCAATTCCCGTCAAAATTCCAATGGCATCTTTTAAGGAAACAGAACAAAAAAATATTATCATATTCGCATAGAAGCACAAAAGACTCCAAAGTAGCCAAAGCAATCCTAGAAAAATAAAACCAAAACAATTCAAAACAAAACAAAACAAAACAAAACAAAACAAAACACAAGGCCAGAGATATCACTCTGCCTGACTTCAAACTATACTACAACAAAACAATAATCAAAACAGTATAGTATTGGCAGGAAAAGAAAGACACAAAGACCAATGGAACAGAATTGAGAATCTAGAAAGAAACCCCATATATATGGGCAAATAATTTTTTACAAAGGAGCCAAAAATATACAATAGAGAAAGGAAAGCCTTTTCAATAAATGGTGCTGGGAATATTGGAAAACTATCTGCAAAAGAATAAAACTAGACTGTTGTCTATCACCATGTACCAAAAATAACTCGAAATGGATCAAAGACCAAAAAAGAATACCTGGCACAATAAATTGCATAGAAGAAAACATAGGTACTAATCTCATGGACCTTGGATTTAGAGATGATTTTATGAATTTGACCTTAAAGGCAAGGGAGGTCAAAGCAAAAATAAATAAATGGGACTCTATCAAACTAAAGAGCTTCTGCACAGCAAAAGAAACTATCAATAAGACAAAGAAACAACCTTCCAAATGGGAGAATATATTTGCAAACAATGCCTCCAATAAGGATGTAATATCTAAAATATGTAAAGAACTCATAGAACTCAACAATATAAAAATAAATGATCCAGTTAAAAAATGGGCAGAGGTTCTAAAAAGATACTTTTCCCAAGAGATATACAAATGGTCAACAGACATGAAAAAATGCTCAACTTCATTAGCTATTAGGGAAATACAAATTAAAACCATAATGAGATGCCACCTCACACCTATTAGAATGACTTTCCTTAACACAAGTGATAACAAGTGTTGGAAAAGTGGGGATAAAGAAACCCTCATACATTGCTGGTGGGAATGCAAATTTGTCCAACCACTATAGAAAACAATATGGAGTTTCATCAAAAAACTAAGAATCAAATTACTATATGATGCAGCAATCCCTCTTCTGATATTTACCCTAAAATCCCGAAAACATTTATTTGCAAAGATATATACATCTCCATGTTCGTAGCAGCATTATTTACTGTGGCCAGGGCATGGAAGCAACCAATGATAGATGATTGGATAAAGAAGAAGTAGTGCATATATATAATGGAGTATTACTTAGCCATGAGAAATGATGAAATGCTGCCATTTGGAACAACATAGATGAATCTTGAGATTATCATGCTAAGCAAAATAAGTCAGACAGAAAAAGTTGAAAACTATATGATATCACTCATATATGGGATATAGAACTTAAAGCAACAAACAAATACTATAAACAGAGATTCATGGACATGGACAGTGAATTGGTGATTACCAGAAGGAAAGGATTGAGGGGAGGTACATAGGGTAAAAATGTTCAAATATTTGGTGACAGAAGGAAATCTAACTCTGGGTGGTGAACACACAATGCAAATATATATATATATATATATATATATATATATATATATATATATATATATATATATAACTTTCTGTTGAATGATGAATGATACAGTTGAAATGTATTTGATTTTGTTAGTGTCGCCCCAATGACTTTTAATAAAAAAATAATAAAATAAAAAATATATAAAATAAAAGAAAATATGCAAATGGCACCAGAAAAAAAAAAGTTCATAGGACATGAATAGGCATTTCTCCAAAAAAGGTATACAAGTGTATAACATGCATATGAAAATATGTTGAACATTATTATTCACTAGGGAAATGCAAATCGAAACCACAGTGATGTACCATTTTATACCTACTAGGATGGATAATCAAAAATCACAAAAAATAACAAATATTAATGAGGATCTTGAGAAATTATTTCTGTCATGCATTGCTGTTAGGAATGTAAAATGGTGCAGTTGCTGTGAGAATGTATGGTGGTTCTTCAGAAACTTAAACAAAAGTGCCATATACATCAGCAATTCAACTCTTAGGTATGTACACAACTGAATTGAAAGCAAATTCTTAAGCTAATATTTGTACAAAAATATTACATAGCTGCACTTTTCATAATAGCCAGGAGATGGATAAAACCCAAATGTCCAACAGTTGATGAATAAATAGATAAAATGTTAGGTATATTCATACAATGGAATATCCTTTAGCCATTAAAAGAAATGAAGTTCTGATACATGCTACAACATGGATGAACCATGAAAACCTCGTGCTGAGTGAAAGAAGCCAGACACAAAGGCTGCATATTATGTGAATCCATTTATTTGAAATATCTAACATACGCAAATTCTTTAAGATATAAAGTAGGTCATGAGGTTGGGGAGCACGGCACAGGGAATTCAGTTAGCATTAATATGATGGCTAGGTGGAGGGCCAGGGGAAAGAGGGAGAAATTTGAGGGATTGTTTTATGAACTATATAGATGTCTAACTAATGTACTATTTATTTGAAACTAATTTAAATAAATAATTTTTTTTAAAAAGTATAAAGTAGATTAATAATAGCTAGGAGCTGGGGAGATGGTGGAATTGGTAATAACTACCTTTTGGTGTGATGAAAATATTCTGGAGCTAAATAGTCATGATGATTGTACAACATTGTAAATTTGCTAAATGTCACTGAATTGTGGAATTTAAAGTGTTTTCAATGGTAAAATTATGTTACATGCACTTTGCCACAATAATGAATCTAAAAGCAGAAAAAACAGATCTTACTGAATTTGCCTGGGTTATTTAAATCTTCATATTCCAGAGATTATATTTGTTATTAGTGGTAGGGTTAGTCCTATGCAAGGTAACACTGCCATTATTGAAAACGAGATGTGATCAATGTCATTGTAATCTGTATCTGGTATGCTTTGTAGGTGCCTAGATTTCAAGTGCAAATTCTTTCTTTTGTTGAGACATATTTGTTTGTTCTTTCCAGATTCCTCTATTAAGGATCTCTTATGACAGACTGAAGTTTTTGACAATACGTTTCTTCGCTGATTATTTATGACTACTTTTCATTCAGCCTCTAGCTACTGGTGAGATATATATTGTTTGGGGTCACCAAAGAAGCTGGCTGGCAGTCCTCTTGAGCAGAATCTATTTCAAGATAACTCAGTTTTGTTTACTCCCAGAGGACTCATACTGTTCCATGATAGATGCATACCTTTGCCCCATCATTGGTGGAAGTGAAGCTCATTCTGAACATTTTCTCTGTTTCTCTCCTTTACTTTGCAGTCATAGGTTTATCAAGCCAAAACTTACATGTCTTTAGTCTTTTTTTTTTTTTTAAGGAATGTTTTGCCCTGCCTTACACAACTAGGTGATGGGTGCTTTCAGATGGAAAGACAATTTTTAAAATATCTTATGACAATTTCACAAGAACTTAACATGTTTTGGTCTACTATCTCACTTAAGCATGTGAGAGTACTTGACATCTATTTTGATGCTCTCTTAACTTTTAAGTATTTGAAGAAACACTAAGCCCACTAGAAAAGTGACATGTAACACTCTGTTTTGTTAATAAATTCATGTTGTTCCTTTTCAGTCCTCAAATTTTATTTGTTTTCTTTTTGTTATGCATGCCAATTTAGCTTTTGCCCAGCTTCCATTATCTTGCATTTTCACAATCATCACTCTTCTTAGCAAACTAAAGAACTTCCATAAGATCTATCACTCTCATCAGATCAAAAAGTATTGCAAATATCAATTTTAACTAATACAAATCATGTTTTTTCTCTGAGAATTCTCTCACCATCTTTTTTTAAATTAGAAAACAATAGCACGGGAGTTTAGAGAAACATGGTGGAGTGAGAGACATCCCCAGATCTCTCCCATTGAACATCTAAAACAACAAAAAACACTCAAACTGCACACCAACACATTAGAGAGGAGGAGCTGCGCATACGAGCTACCACAGGTCAGACCCTGAGTGTCGGGAGGTGGATTGGGAGAAATAAAGAAGCTGACTCTTGAAGCCACCAGAGCTCCCTGTAGGGGGAGGGGGAGAGAAGAAGGTGCAAAGAGTTCCCTAAACCCCCTGATTGAGAGTGTTGTGAGTTCCACGCAGCCGGTGACAGGGCCCAGTCATCAGAAAAGAAAGCAGAGAAGTGGCGAAGGCTGAGAAAAAATTGATTTTTACTGGCCGCATTTGCAAAACCGAGGCTGAGCCGCAGCCCCCAAACCCTAACCTAGAAGGCCCCTTCCCATGTCCTCTGAGAATGAACACCGTAGAGACTCAGGGGAATCTAAGCAAACGGTACCAAAAATGTGGCTAACACTGACAGAGACTGAGACTGAGGGTAGCGAATGTGATTGAACATCTACAAGGAAAAAAAGTCATAATTAAGTCTTATATATAAAGCAGGGATCTGAGAGGCTTAGATGTCACCTATTGGAAACCAAAGAAAAGTACTTTCTTTGCAAAAGGCTAAAAAGAACTTTATACAATATATCTTCTTTATGGATAAAAAGCAGAATACACTTCCATTAAGGCCCAGACGGAGATATAGTCCATTGAACATCATGAACAACAAAGGTGACAAGTCATCTCAGAAAGAAAGAGAAAAATCTCCAGAAAATAAGCTTACAGACATAGAAATACATAGAAGAACCAGAGGCAAAACCCACAAAAGCCAAACAAAATAAAGAAAACAGGAACATAAGGACAAGGAAGCAATGGAAACACCAAGCTACCAGAAAGCAAAAGATAAAATGGCTATAAGAAGACCTCATATTTCAATAATTACTCTAAATGTTAATGAGCTGAATTCATCAATAAAAAGGCCCAAAGTTGCAGAATGAATAAAAAAGGAAAACCCAACCATATGCTGCCTCCAGGAGACACATCTCAGCTCCAAAGACTAAAATAAACTCAAAGTGAAAGGGTGGAAAATGATATTTCAAGCAAATGGCATTTAGAGAAAAGTGCTAGAGTAGTGGTACTAATATCAGACTAAAGAGATTTCAAAATAAAAAAAAGGAAAGAAAGATACTGAGGGATACTTCATAATGATAAAAGGAATCATGCACCAAGAAGACGTAACATTTATTAATATCTATGCTTCCAATCAGGGAGCCCTGAAATATGTAAAGCAATTACTAACAGAACTAAAGGGAGAAACAGAAAAAAAAAAAAGAAAAAAAACACTATCTTAGTAGGGGACCTAAATATCCCACTGTTGGATATGAACAGATCATCCAAAGAGAAAACCAATAAGGAAATAACATCCTTAAATGCCACATTAGACCATCTGCACATCATTGACATTGACAGAGCCTTCCATCATATAACAGCTGCTAACACATTGTTCTCTAGTGCACATGGACCATTCTCAAGGATTGACCACATACTGGGACACAGAGATAGCCTCAACAAATATAAGAGAGTAGAAATCATACCAACTATACTTTCTGATCATAATGCTTTGAAACTAGAGATCAACTGCAAAAAGAAAGCAGGAAGAACCATAAATACATGGAGATTAAACAATATGCTACTGAACAATGACTGGGTCATAGCAGAAATAAAAAGAGAGATCAAGAGATACATAGAAACGAATGATTATGACAGTACAGCATATCAAAGCATTTGGGACACAGCAAAAGCAGTCATAAGAGGAAAGTTCATGTCATTACAGACCTGTCTCCAGAAGAAGAATGAGCCCAAATAAACAACCTAACATTTCATCTCAAAAAACTAGAAAAGGAAGAACAAATGAAGCATAAAGTCAGCAGATGGAAGGAAATAATCAAAATTAGAGCAGAAATAAATGAAATTGAAAACAAAACAAAAACAATAGAAAAAATATATGTAACAGAATTGAGAGTCCAGATGTAAACCCGTATTTATATGAGCAAATAATTTTTGACAAAAAAGCCCAAAACGTACAGTGGAGAAAGGAATACCTCTTCAATAAATAGTGTTGGGAAAACTGGAAAGCCACCTGTAAAAGAATGAAACTACACTGTAGTCTATTACCACACACCAAAATTAAATCAAAATTTATTAAGACATGAATATAAGACCTGATACAATAAAATGCATAGAAGAAAACTTAGGAACTAAACTCAAGGACTTTGGACTTAAAGAGGATTTTATGAATTTGACCTCAAAAAAATGAAAGCAATAGCTAAAATAAATGAATGGGACCACATCAAACCAAAAAGCTTCTGCTTAGCAAAGGAAATTGCCAACAAGATAAAGAGACAATCATCCAAATGGGAAACTATATTTTCAAGCAACGCCTCCAATAAGGGCCTACTATCCAAAATATACAAAGAACTCATACAACTCAATAACAACAAAAAGTATTCTTTTGCAAGTGGCTTTACAGTTTCCCCAGCAACATTTCTTGAGGAGTCATTCCTTTCTCCACTGTATGTTTTTGGCTTTTTTTGTCAAAAAAGTATTTGTGTATGTAAATATGGGCTTACTTCTGGACTCTCAATTCTGTTCCACAGTCCGTGTGTATGTTTTTCTGCCAATACCATGCCATTTTGATTACTATTACTTTGTAGTATAGTTTGAAGTCAGGCAGAATGATATCTCCAGTCTCGTTCTTTTGTCTCAGGATGGCTTTGTCAATATGGGGTCTTTTATGCTTCCATACAAATCTGATGATTTTTTGTTCTATTTCCTTAAAAAAATGCTGATTGGATTTTGATGAGGATTGCATTAAATCTGTATAATGCTTTAGGTAATAAGATCATTTTAACTATGTTTGTACATTTATTTTTTTATTCTCTTTTATCTTCACTCCTATTTCCTCTTGTCACCCATAAGCTTCCATTGGTTAAAGTGTTTAAGATATTTTAAAATATTCTATATGAATGTGCTCAGCTATCTTTTTAGTTTGTATGTGGTATCTAGAAATCTTTAATTTTGCTTTGGTTAACTTTATCAATTTGTTTCTCTATAGTTTACACTTTTGAAATTGTATTTAAAATGACCTCTCCTGTTCCTGGATCACAAAGATACTCTTTGAGATATTTTCCAACTAAATCCATAGTTAACTTTGATTTTAAAATGTTTAATAATTATAGCTTTAAATTAGGTGTTCAGCAGAGATTTAGTTTCATTTATTTCAGTTTACTGCGACAATTTTCTCAACACCATCTATTAAAAAAATCCATCCATTCTCATTGACTTATAGTGTCCCCCTTATATTAAGTTTACACACACATCACATCACATCACATCACATCACATCACATTATTCTGCCTCTCACTGCTCAATTATACTCTTTTGGTCTTTTTTATCTTTGGTCAATATCAGTTTTTTTTTATTACTAAGGTTTTAAAATATATATTAATATTATTAGGTAAGGCATGTTTTCCTTCATTAGTCTTAATTTTTAAGAATGAGAAAAAAATCTTTATCCCTCCATATAAATTTTGTTTTAAGTTTGTTATGTTCTTCAAAAGAAATCCTGAAATTTTGAAATTCCCATGATTTTATAGATCAATTTGTAGATATTGTGGTTATTATAAATCAAGACATGCCATCCAAGACACTGGAATAACACTTTTTTAAAAATTGAGATAATTTTCTATGTTCTTTATTATTTTGAAGTTTTTGTTCGAGAAGTTTGTGCTCTTATTTAATTCCTAGATACTTTATTGTTTTTGTTACTATTGTAAATAATATTTAATTAAATTATATTATCTAGTTGTTTATTTCTGGTATAAAATGCTATATAATTTATAGGTTGCTCTTAATATCGGCAACCTTTTTTATTCCCTTATTAGTTCCTACAATTCCTCATAATTCTGGGTTCTTTCTAAATTTATTTTCATAATGTGCAAGCATTGCTTTTCTCAGTGATGATATGCTCATTACCTATCAACTTTTCTCATTCTTATAGCAGAACATTATATTTTTAGAAATTTTATGTAATTCCTCAATACATTTGTTGAGCATTTTTATACTTCAGAACTTATGAAGATATGCAATGGTGAGCATGACCTATTTTGTTGCTGCCCTAATGGAGCATACAGCCTAGTTGATGAGATAGACAAACAAGCAAGTAATTACATTAAAGTCAGTTTTGCTATTAAACAGGAAGTAAGAGTACTATAAGAGCATATTGCATGGGCAAATGACCTATCTTAAATAATCTGGGAAGGATTCTTGAACAAAGCTACTATAGGAAGGACGCATAATTATTATCCAGCCACAGATGGAGGAAAAGAATATTTCATGTGATATAAATTTCCTGAGGCAATAGTAACTGAAAGAGTTTTATTATGGCAATAGTACAGGCAGTGAAAGGATATTTGCACAGGATGAAACAGATATGTTAGGAAGGGGCCAGATCATAAAATGCTTAGCAAGGATTTTTTTTTTATGTTGAGGACAATGAAAAGCTATCAAAATACTTTGGGCAAAGAATTGACATGATTAGATTTGTAACTTAATATTGGAATTATTCCCATTTAGAGGTAAGGTACAGAATGTGGGCTTGTAGCAACTCCCCTTTCTGCAACAATTTCCCAATTAAGAATGTAAGGATTATGGTGTTTTGTCTAGGCTCATATAAAAGAATGATTTCACAAAAAATAAATGTTATTATATTGTAAAACAAGATGATTGGATAACACAGTTTCTAGGGTTATTTAATTTAGTAGCTTATGAACTTCAGTATTCTATGTTAGTTTCTCTGCAATTTTCTTGTTTCTAAATTTACAAGATGGGTGAATCTGACACAGTATTATCTATATGCAGAATGTTCCTCTTCAATGAGTGTCATTTATATCAGGGAAGAAAATCATTTGATAAGCTCCCTTGCAGACATTGCCTTATATTTCATTGGTTGAATCACATGCCCATTCACAGCATGACCAATCACAGAATCATTATTATCATTTTGGACTAATGAAACATCAATCTCTGAGACCAGAGAGCAAGTTCCTCATATATGAGCACAAAAATCAAGACCAAAAAATATGAAAACATTTATTGGTAAAGATATTCATACATGTACCCTTATGTTCATAGCAGCAATACTTATAATACTTAAGACATGGAAAAAAAACTGTCAATTAATGGATGATTGGATAAAGCCATAAGAAAAGATAAAATATTGCCATTTACAATAACATGGATGGACTTGGAGAGTATCATGCTAAGTGAAATAAGTCAGACAGAAAAAAAACAAAAACCATATGATTTCACTTATATGTGGAATATAAAACAAGAGGTAATAAATGAACTAACATAACAAAGTAAAACAAACTCAGATACAAACAACAAGATGGTAGTTACCTGAGGGGAAAGGGGTTCAAGGGAGGGCAAAATGGGTAAAGGGGTCAAATATATAGTAATGGAAGGAACCTAGACATTAAGTGGTAAGCATGCAATAGACTATACAGATGTCAAATTATAATTTTGTACACCTGAAAATTATATAATGTTATTAACCAATGTTACCACAATAAATTTAATTTTAAAAACTTAGAACTCTATCAGTGATAAAGAAAGTGAGGATGGATTTTTGGTAGACAACCAAGAGTGTCTGCTGTGCTAAACCATAATTGAAAAAAGCCCATGTAGTCTGGCCCATGTTTAATTCTTCTGTGCTCATCATCTCCCCACACCCATCTATATTGGTATTTGCCTTGTTCTACTTTAAAGTCTTTACCTGGCTGGTCCGTTTGCCTAGCATGTATAGGAATATGGCTGTTGGTAAGTATCCAACACTGTCTACCAGAAGCCGTTTTCATATCTTTTATTTTGTTATCCAAACAAGTTAACTGATTTAGGAATTGGAAACTCAGGGTGGGGACAACTTTATCTTCCTCTTGCTGAAGCTCCTCACTCTAATAATCTTGCTCACATTCTCATTCTCATATCTTATATTGGTAGTGCTTTGTGTATTTCAATGCCTTCTCATACTGTACCTCAGCTTATTCTTATGCAAGATCCATAAGGGAGGCAGAAGATTCCAGAGAGGTCAAGGGAACTATCAAGAGTAATCCAATTGACTCTTAGATCAAAAATTACTTCACACAAATGTGACTTCTTAGGCATTGGTCAAAAAATTCTTTCACTTTATCATTCATTATTAACTGTGATCATACTCTCATATATTTTATTTGAGAAACACTGTACTACATAATAACAGGATATGATTTGGACAAAAGAGCTGAAAGAGACTATAGAAAGAGAATAAATTAAGTTGAGAGGAAAATATAAGCCAAATCATGTCTTAGACTCACTATTCTGGCAGTAGGAAATCTGAGCTCACAGTCCAGTTAAGCCATCCATTTGCATAAACCTCAGCAGGAAACTCTAAAATGGTTATGCATCTGCTCCAAAATATTGGCAAATAGAGCCCCTTTGAAACAGGAAAAACATGGTGCACTGGAATTAGGCTTCTGAGGCTCACTCATGCCTAGCCAGTTTGTAGTATAATGACACTAAGCCCAGATGGTCTGTGTGGTGTTTTCTATTTTCTACTGAATTCCTGTAGACTCTGGCATTTAAATATTCCATTGAAACATCAATTTTAATTGTAAGTTCCTCCATGAAAAAACAAAAGCACACACACACACACACACACACACACACACACACACACACAAACAAATCATTCCCCTTCCTAACTAAAATCTAACTATAATCAGATATTAAAATGACCATTATCTCTTACCATGAATTATGTACTTTTGTTTACTTGATTATTGCTTGAGGTATCACAATATGCTTACAGGATCAGACTTGAGAAGTCTTTTTAATTCAAACACATCATCTGCAAAAACTAATTTTTTTTGTTTCAATGAGTGTTTTTATGTCAAAATATTTGTGCAGGTATTTTGCATTTTATACTTTGTATATATAAAATGTTTTTTGCTGTTTTATTTTTTCATCTAAATGAAAGCATCTCTAATAGGGTATTTATAAGGCTAAATGTGAGCTTAATCAGAAAGATGAAATTAATATTATGAGTCATACGATCAGTTTCTTATGCATTTATCAGTATATTACTCAGTGACTCCCTCAAGCCTCATGCCTAAACCTTACTTCCAACTCCATACTTATTGTCTGCATTATATTTGTGTCAAAATATAGCTTGCTGTTTTCTTTTACCATTGGAGTAAGTGCTTTGAATTTTTTTCAGTTTAGAGAATTCTTTTTTTTTTTAATTCAATTATTTGGAGACCAATATTTTAAGGGATGGAGTATTTAAAATTAAAATATTCAATAGAACAGAATAAAGGGAGTGACATCAGAAGCATGGCAACATGAGGGGTCTCCCCAGGTCTCTCCCCTTGCAATAATAACAAGCTGAACATCTATATCTCAACAAATAACACCCAACCTGCACACAAGCATGTCTGAGAGATCTGCACATCAGAGCATGGGAAGGTCAGAATCGTATGAGTCTGAGGGGTAGATTGAGAGAAATGAAGCAACTCCCATACACAGTGGGATCTCCCTGAAGGATTAATGGGAGGAGAGATTTTGGGGCCAGTTCCCTGAACAGTGCTGCCTGAGTGATCAACGTGTTGCACACAGTGGAGCCCAGGGATTAGGGTAGAGAGCAGAGTGGGGACTGAGTACGAAGGGGTGACAGCTGTGTCTTATCAGCCACTGTTGCCAAGCGGGAGGCTGAGTCATGGAGCTTGGCCATACCCCTCCCCCACCAACCCAGAGTGTGCCCTCTCCCTACCACATATCCTCTCTGAGCTAGCACCACTGAGTTTGTGCAACTGGTACTGAAACATACGCTACAGCTGGTACTAGAGACAGGCACGGTGATGCCAAAGCAGGACACTGAAAGTTGAAACAGTACTAGAGGAAAGAAAGTAGCCACACAAATCAAGGACTCCACCAGTTAACCCTTGTCCCACTCAGACTGAGTTGGAAGGAAGCAGCTGAACATTTCATCTGACTGTTGGGGCGGTAATGGGACTTCAGAGCCTCTTCAAAGTCCCAGAACCCCATCACTCTTTGTACTTTTTCACAGAGACAGAGCCCTGGGCTTGAGCCCACCTGATTGCAGAGAAAGTATACAGCCTACGAGAGAGAAAGGGCCATTTTTAGCCTCAAAGCACAGACCCAATAGGCTTGGACATCACCTACTAAAAATCAAAAGAAAAACCCCTTCCTCTCAATCTGTTAAAGAGAGATTACTATATAATAAGTTTTCTTTTTTGAAAAAAAAAAAAAAGCAGGGTACACTCCTATTAATGACCAGATGGAGAAATAGTACATCAAACACCATGAACAACCAGGGAGACAAGGCAGCTCAGGAAGATAATAAAAAATATCCAGAAAATAAACTTAAAGACATAGAAATATGCGATTTAAATAACAGAAAATTTAGGATTACATTACTGAAAAAACTCAAGGAGAAAGGAAAATTCTGACTAGCAATTCTAAGAAATAAGAAACAAAATAAACAAACAAAATTAATACTTTAATGAGGAGATTGAAACCCAAGAAAAAGAACCAAATAGAACTTCTGGAGATGAAGAACTAATTAAAAGAGATGAAGAATGAAATAGCAGGCTTAGGAAACAGATCTGACCAGATGGAGAAAAGAATTAGCGATATCAAGGACAGAAATGTAGAAATGACACATAAGGAAGAAGAATGAGATTTGAAAATGAAAAAAAAGTGAAAGGACTCTGAAAGAAATATCTGACACCATCAGGAAAAGCAACATAAGAATAATGGGAATACCAGAAGGAGAAGAGAGGGAGGAGAAAACAGAGAGCATATTCAAATAGTCAGCAAGAATTTCCCAAATCAATGGAAAGAGCTGGATCTTCAAATACAAGAAGCAAAGAGAATACCCAATTATCTCAACTCACAAAAAGCCTTCTCCAAGACACATTATATTAAAATTGTCAAAAATTAATTACAAAATAAAAGAAGAATTCTGAATGCACCCAGGGAAATGATGACAGTAACTTATGAAGGAAAATCCATTAGACTATCAGCAGACTTCTCAGCACAAACCTTACAAGTAAGGAAGGAGTGGAACCAAATATTAAAACTATTGAAGGAAAGAAATTACCAGCCAAGAATAATATATTCAGCAAAACTCTCCTTTAAATATGAAGGAGAAATAAAGACTTTTCCAGACATACAAAAACTGAGGGGATTCTCTACTATAAGACTTGAATTACAGGAAATACTGAAGAGTATCATTCTACCTGAAATGAAAGGATAAAAAAAGTACATAAATATGAGTATGACTAACAGGCAGACAGAAGCAGAAAAGTTCAATCCTTATTAAGAATAGGGTATAATAAGATTAAATAATACATAATGGATAAAGGTCAAAACAAATAAAATTAAAACACTTTAAAAAGAGAAGAAGATAACAGCTACTACAACTTAGAAATGAATGTTCAGCATATATAGCAATAATTTCAGACAACAAAAATAAAACTGGGGGATGAGTAAAGATCCAAATCCACAAAAGAAAATGGAGATAATATACACACAGAAGAAAATGGACTACTGTGCGTATAACTATTCCTTACATAAAATTAATGGTAACCACATGCCATAAATCCAGAACTGAGGCACACAGCATAAGATATGAAGGAACAGAGGGAAAATTCAAAAAACACCAGCAAATTAAAATAACAGACAGAAACACAAGGGGGGAAAAAAAAGCTATAGAGACACCAAGCAACCAGAAAACAAAAGATAAAATGGCTATGGAAAAACCTCATATTTCAATAACTACCATAAATATAAATTGGATTGAACTCACCAATAAAAAGCCATAGGGTAGCAGATTTCATAAAAAAAAAACTACACGCAGCCATCAAAAATCACATCTCAGCTGCAAAGACAACTACAGACTCAAAGTGAAATGGTGAAAAACAATACTTCAAGCAAATGACATCCAGAGAAAAGCTTTATTTAAATCTGACTAAATAGACTTCAAGATAAAAAGAAAAAGGTAAAGATAGACAATGATGGACACTTCATAATGATAAAGGTAACCATACATCAAGAAGACCTAACACATATTAATATCTACAGTCTCAATCAGGGAACACCAAATTATATAAAGCATCTACTAAGAAAACCACAGGGAGAAACTGACCAAAACACAATCATAGTAGAACTAAATACTCCATTGTCAGATATAGAAAGATCATCAAAACAGAAAATCAATGAGGAAATAACATCCTTAAATGATACATTAGACCAATTGGACATAACTGACATTTACAAAGCTTTTCATCTCAAAACATCAGATTAATCATTCTTCCCCAGTGCACATTATCAAAGATTGACCAGAAGCAAGGACATAAAACTAGCCTCAACAAATTTTAAAATAAAACTGGAGATAAACTGTAAAAGAAAGTAGGAAGAATCGCAAATATGTGGAAATTAGGCAACCTGTTACTGAAAAATAACTGGGTCAAAGAAGAAATTAAAGCACAACATATCAAAAATATTGGGACACAGCAAAAGCAGTAGAAAAAAGAAAGTTCATATCATTATAAGCCTATCTCGATAAACAAGAATGAGCGCCCCAAAATAACCTAATATTACATCTTTAAAAACTAGTAAAATAACAAATGAAACCCAGAGTCAGCAGAAGGAAAGAAATAACCAACATTAGAGCAGAATTTAAAAAAAAAATTGAGAACAAAAAGACAGTAGAAAAATTAATGCAACAAAGAGCTGGTTATTTGAGAAGATTAATAAAATTGGCTAACCATTGGCTAGATTCAATAAGGAAAAATAAGATAGGAGAGAAATAAACAAAATCAAGAATGAAAGAGAAGTACCAAAATACAAAGGATCATGCAAGAATACTATGAAAAATTATGACACTGAATATAATAATCTAGAAGACATTGACAAGTTCTTAGAAAAATACAACCCTTTGAGACTGATTCATGAAGAACTGGAAAAGCTAAATACCAATCAGCAGTATGCAAATCGAAACAACCATCAAAAATCTACCAAAAAGTAAAAGTCTAGGACCAGATGGATTCACCAGTGAATTCTTCCAAACATTCAAAGAATATTTAATACCCATTCTTCTCAAACTCTTCCAAAAAAATAAAAGAGTAGGCAATACTTCTTAACTCATTTTATGAAGCTAATATTACACTGATACCAAAAGCTGATAAAAACAAACAAAAAAAAAGAGAGAGAGAGAAAACTTCAGACCAACATCTCTCATAAACACAAATGCAAAAATCCTAAATAAGATATTAGCAAATTGAATACAGCAACACATTAAAAAGATTATATATCGTTATAAAGTGGGTTTCATACCAGGAGCACAGGGACGGTTTAACATAAGGAAATCAATTACTGTGACAAACTACATACACAAAATACAGACTAAAAATCATATGATCATATCAATAAATGCAAAAAAAGTCTTTGACAAAATACAGTATCCATTTATGATTAAAACACTTAGTCTATGGCCATGCTACCCTGAACAAGCCCGATCTCATCTGATCTCAGAAGCTAAGCAGGGTTGGGCCTGGTTAGTACTTGGATGGGAGATTATCTAAAGACCAGGTGCTGTACGCATAAAAAATAATAATAAAAAAATAAGGGATTGTAAGCTGACAAGGTCCTTGCAATTTGTGAGGTCAACCAAGAGTTGCCTTGCCTAAAAATAAACAAACAAACAAACAAATAAATACGTACATATGTATGTACGTACGTACATACATACATACATACATACATACATACATACAGCACAATAAAATAGGCATAGAAAGAAAGTACCTCAACATAATAAAGGCCATATATGACAAACCCTCAGCTAATATTATACTTAATGGTGAAAAGCTAAATCCTTCTCCCTAAGATCAGGAATGAGACAAGGCTGTCTGCTGTCACTAGTATTATTCAATATAATATTGAGAGTCCTAGCAAGAGCAATCAGACAATAGAAAGAAATAAAAGGCATCCAAATAGGGAATGAAAAAGTCAAATTGTCACTTTTTGCAGATGACATAATTCTCTATATAGAAAACCCTAAGGGCCCCACTAAAATTTATTGGAAATAATAAACAGTAAATTTCAGAATACAAAATCAACATTAAAAATCCATAGCGTCCATATACTCTGATAATAAATTGTTAGGAAAAGAAATGAGAAAAAGCTATTAATTTTGCAATTTCAACAAAAATAATAAAATACCTAGGAATAAACCTAACGAAACATATGAAGGACCTATACACTGAAAACTATAAGATATTACTTAATGAAAATGAAGAAGACACAAAGAAATGGAAAGATATTTCGTGTTTATGGATAGGATGAATCAACATAGCTAAAATGACCTCATTACCTATAGCATTACGCAGGCTTAATGCAATCCTCATCAAAATTCCCATGGCATCTTTTAAAGAAACAGAACAAAAAAAAAAACTTATCAGATTTATAGAGAGACAAAAAAAAAACCCAAACTGCCAAAGCAATCCTGAGGAAAATAAACAAGACCAGAAGTATTGCTCCGCCTGACTTCAAATTATACTACTAAGTGACCATATTCAAAACAACATGGTATTGGCAGAAAAAAAAAAAAGACATACAGAATTGAGAGTCCAGAAGGAAACCCCTTATATGTGGGCAAATAATTTTCAATCAAGGGGTCAAAAACATACGATGGAGAGTGGAAAGTCTCTCCAGTAAATGGTGCTGGGAAAACTGGAAATCCACCTGCAAAAGAATGAAACTAGACCGTTGTCTATCACCACACATCAAAATTAATTCAAAATGGATCAATATAAGACCCGACACAATAAATTGCACAGAAGAAAACATGGGTACTAAACTTATGGATCTCGGATTTAGAGAGGATTTTATGAGTTTGACCTCAAAGGCAAGGGAAATAAAAGAAAAAAAAAGGGACTATATCAAACTAAAACTAAAAATCTTCTGCATGATGAAAGAAACTGTCAAAAAGGTGAATAGGCAACCATCCTAATGGGAGAATACATTTGCAAACAATGCCTCCAATAAGTAATATCCAAAATATATAAAGAACTGATACAACTCAACAATAAAAAAAAAAAAATCCAGTTAAAATGTGCAGATGACCTGAATAGACACTTCTCCCAAGGAGACAAACAAATGTCCAACAGACATATGAAGAGGTTCTCAACTTCACTAACTATTAGGGAAATGCAAATTAAAACCATGCAGATACCTCCTCACACCTGTTAGAATGGCTATCATCAATAGGACAAGTGATAACAAGTGTTGGAGAGGTTGTAGGGATAAAGAAACCTTCATACACTTCTCGTAGGAATGTAAATTGGTTACAGCCACTATGGAAAACAGTATGAAGATTTCTCAAAAAAAATAAAAAAGAATTAAATCGTTATATGATCCAGCAATAACTTTTCTGGATATTTACCCCCCAAAACCTGAAAATATTTATCCACAAAGATACATGCATCCCCATACTCATAGCAGCATTATTCTTTTTTAAATAAATATTTTTATTTATTGATTTATTTTTAAATTAATTAATTAATTTTTTTTAATGGTGACATTGGTTAATGAAATCCGGTAAGTTTCAGCTGTACAGTTTAACAGTAAGGCATATAAATATTGCATTGTGTGTTCTTCTCCCATTGTTAGATTTATTTCTGTCACCACATATTTGACACCTTTTG
>NW_011889025.1:4499419-4521268 GCF_000151845.1 Pteropus vampyrus | reverse complement strand
TGTACAGTTTAACAGTAAGGCATATAAATATTGCATTGTGTGTTCTTCTCCCATTGTTAGATTTATTTCTGTCACCACATATTTGACACCTTTTGCCCCATATACCTCCCTCCTCCACCCTTCCCCTCTATCCTCTGGTAACCACTAGTATGTTGTCCATGTCCGTGAGTTTTTTTTTTTTGTCCTGTTCATTTGTTGCTTTTAGGTTTATAGTCCACATATAAATTATATCATGTTATTTTCAACATTTTCTGTCTGATTTATTTCACTTAGAAAGATTATCTCGAGGTCCATCCATGCTGTCGCAAATCGCAGTATGTCATCTTCTCTTATGGCTGAATGATATTCTATTGTATATATGTATCACAGCTTCTTTGGCTAATCATCGGTTGCTTCCGTGTCCTGGCCACTGTAAATAATGCTGCTATGAACATCGGTGTGCAAATATCTTTTTGGATATGGGTTTTCAAGTCTTTGGGGTAAATACCCAGTAGAGAGATTGCTGGATCATATGGTAGATCAATGCTTAGTTTTTTGAGGAACCTCCATACTGTTTTCCATAGTGGCTGTACCAATTTACAGTTCCACCAGCAGTGTACGGGGGTTCTTTTTTCTCCACATCCTCTCCAACATTTGTTATTCCTTGCCCTGTTGATTATAACTATTCTAACAGGTGTGAGATGATATCTTATTGTGGTTTTGATTTGCATTTTTCTAATGACTAGCAATGTTGAACATCCTTTCATTTTTATTGGCCACGTGTATGTCTTCTTGGGAAAAGTGTCTTTTCAGATCCTCTGCCCATTTTTTAATTGCATTGTTTGTTGTTCTGTTGTTATTGAGTTGTGTATTTTAGATATTAGACCCTTATCAAAGGTGTTGCTTGAAAATATATTTTCCCATTCAGATGGTTGTCTCTTTATCTTGTTGACTGTTTCTTTTATGATAGCAGCTTTGTTCATGGTTGCTAGAACATGGAAGCAACAAAAGTGTCCTATGAGTAATGGAATATTACTCAGTCATAATAAAAGATGAAATCTTGCAATTTGTGACAACATGGACACATCTTGAGATAATCATGCTAGGTGAAATAAGTCAGAAGAAGTTAAAAACTACATGATATAACCCATATGTGGGATATAGAACTAAAAGCAACAAACAAACAGAGACTCATGGACAAGGACAGTGGATTAGTGGTTGCCAAAGGGACGTTGGAGTGGGGAGAGGTAGTTAGAGGTAAAGGAGTTACATATGTGGTGACAGAAGGAAATCTAACTCTGGATGGTGAACACACTATGCAATATATATGCAAATTGCCTCCTGAAACTTATTTGATTTTTTTTGCATCTAAGATTTTTTCCATGCAAATGTTTTTCTTAATTAAATTTTATTATTAGTTTCAAGTATACAGTGCATTGGTTAGACATTTATATAGCTTATGAAATGATCCCCCTGATTGCTCTTTCTCTCCTCTGGCTCTCCACCTAGCCATTACATTACTGCTGACTTCATTCCCCATGCCACGCTCCCTATCTCCATGACCATCTGTCAACAACTAATTTGTATTCCTTTAACATTTGACTACTTTCTCTCAGTCCTCCATGCTCCTCCCCTCTGGCCATCACCAGATTGTCCTCTATATTTCTGAGTCTATTTTCAATTAGTTTTTTCTTTTGTTTCTTTGATTCCACATATAAATGAAATCATATGGTATTTATCTTTCTCTGTCTCATTTCACTGAGCATAATAACCTATAGGTCCATCTGTGTCATTGCAAATGGTAGGATTTCATTTTTTTATGGCTGCATAATATTCTATTGCATATATGAACCATAAGTTCTTTATCCAATCATCTATTGCTGGGCATTTAGTTTGTTTTCATATCTTGGCTATTATAAATAGTGCTTCCATGAACATAAAGATGCATAGACCTTTATGAATTATGGTTTTGGTTTTCTTTGAATAAATACCAAGAAGTACAATTTCTGGGTCAAAAGGTAAGCCCATTTTAAATTTTTTGAGACACCTCCAGACTGTTTTTCATAGTGGCTGTACAAATTTGCAATCCCATAAACAGTGTATGAGGGTTCCTTTTTCTCCACGACCTTGCCAAAACTTGTTGTTTCTTGATTTATTGATAGCAATTTTGACATGTACGAGGTGATATCTCATTGTGGTTTCAGTTCACATTTCTCTGATAATTAGTGTCCTTGAGCATCAATATGTCTATTGGCCATCTATATTTCCTCTTTGGAGAAATATCTATTCACATCTTCTGCCTATTTTTTAATTGGATTTGTTGTTGTTGTTGTTGTTGTTGTTGTTGTTGTGTTATATAAGTTCTTTATATATTTTGGATATTAACCCTTTATGAGATGTAGCATAAACAAATATCTTCTACTATTCAGTATGTTATCTTTTCCTTTTATTGAAGATTTTCTTTGCTGTGCAAAAACTTTTCAGCTTGATGTAGTCTCATTTGTTTATTTTTTTCTTTTGTTTCCCTTGCCTGAGGAAATATGTTCAAAGAAGTTACTGGTAGCAATATCAGAGAGATTACTGCGTATGTTTTGTTCTAGAGAAACTCACTTGATTTTGTTACTGTCAATCCAATAATTTTAAATTTAAAAATGAAACAGAATTAAGTCTACAAACAAATCTATTGTTGGGTTTGATCTTGGGACAAACTATTAAAATGCTCTTAGTTCTAGTCTACTTATAAGTAAAGTTAATAAAATACCTATCTAAAATGTTTTAATGATTAAATAGCTATGAAGAATAAGAGAATTCTTCCAAACTCACCATATAAATCAGTTTTACCCTGGTACTAAAATCAGACGATACCAAAAGGACAGAAAATTATAGACCAATATCCCTTAGGAACATCGATGCAAAAATCTTCAATAAAATATTAGCAAACTGAATTCAACAATATAGTTAAAAAATCATACACCATGATCAATTGGCATTTGTTCTAAGGATGCAAAAATGGTTCAATATCCACAAGTCGATGAATGTGATACACCACGTTAACAAAATAAAAGATAAAAAATTTGATCATCTGAATTTATGTAGAAAAATTATTTGAAAAAATTTGATATGCATTATAATAAAGACTCTGAACAAATTAGGTTTAGAAAGAATATACCTCATCATAATAAGGGATATAATTAGCCCACAATTAACATCATACTTAATAGTGAAATGCTGAAAGCTTTTCTTCTAAGACCATAAACAAGACAATAATGCCTACTCTTTCCATTTTTATTCAGTATAATACTGGAAGTCCTAGCCAGAGCAATTATCCAGAAAGAAAGAAAGAAGAAAGAAAGAAAGAAAGAAAGAAAGAAAGAAAGAAAGAAAGAAAGAAAGAAAGAAAGAAAGAAAGAAAGAAAGAAAGCATCCAAATCAGAATGGAAAAATTAAAAATGTCTGTATTTCCAGATGGCATGATATTATATAGAGAAAACCCTGGACACTCCACTAAAATATTTGTTTTTAATAAATGAATTTAATTATTGCAGGAAACAATATCAATATATAAAAATCAGTTGCATTTCTTACACTAACAAACTATCAGAAAATTAAGAAAACAATCCATTTACAATTGCATCAAAAAATAAAATACTGCAGAATAAATCTAACCAAGGAAAATAAAGACTGTATGATGAAAACTAAAAGACGTTGATAAAATAAATTGAAGAAGATAGAAACAAATAGAAAGATATTCTATGTTCATAGATTGGAAGAATTAATATTGTAAAATGTCCGTACTACCCAAAGCAATCTACAGATTAAATGAAATCCTTATAAAAATTCCAGTGGCATTCTCCACAATAATAGATTATACAACCCTGAAATTTGTTTAGGACCACAAAATACACCAAAACCAAAGACATCTTGAGAAATAAGAATAAAGCTTATGGTATCATGCTTCTTGATTTCAAACTATAGTGCAAAGCTATAGTACTCAAAATAGTATAGTATTAGCATAAAAACAAACAAACAAACAAACATATATTAATGGTACTAAATAGCCCAGAAATAAACCCACACATGTATGGTCAATTATTTATGGCAAAGGAGCCAAGAATATACAATGGCAAATTTACAATCTCTTTAATAAATGATGTTGGGAAAACTAGACAACCAATGAAAAATAATGAAATTGGATGCCTGTCTTACATCATACACAAAAGTCAACTAAAAATAGACTAGCCAAAAGTGGCGTAGATGATAGAGGCTTTGTTCATCCCTCTTGCGACCAAATCAAGACAGAGCAAACAGCAAGAATAGTTGCCTGGGATCTGAATGAACAAGCCCTACAACTAGGGAGAGAAATAAGGAATCGCCCTGCAACAAGAGGAGGTAGGACAGGGCGACAATGCAAGGCAGCCTGGTCCTTAAAGTCTGAGTAGGACAGAGGCTGTGGCAGCAGCAGCCAACAGCTGCAGATGCCTCTTAAAGGGGCTGTGTCTCTGAGCGGACTTTCGGTGTGATGGACCCGATCGCTCTGAGCACCAACACTGGGTGGGCTGCACCAGGGGTACCAGGGACTTACAAGGGGACACCGAGTTATTGGAGTGAGGGCATGTGGCAAGGGTCTCTCTCAAATAAAAGTGCGAGCAGTTCCCATTGTTCCTCTGTTGAGCCCTTCCCGCTCCCTCAGCAGCACCGCCAAAGCCGAGACATCATCAAACTAGATAACAGAGGTCACTCAGCTCAGAGGATTCCTGAAATTTCGCCTTGCCAAACTCATGACCCTAGCCAAGCCACACCCAAGTGTATACTCAGTAAGTCAGATGCTTCTTGCTGAGCAGCGCCAAGACTCACACTGGTGGCAGCTGGCCTTAGTTTCTGGTGTGGTTTCTTGAGGCAACTCTAAGCAGAGTATCTGTGAATTACTTGTTGAATCTTAACAGATGGAGCTAAAGAGGCACAGGATGGAGCTAAACTTGGCTTGCAGCTGAACCCCTCTGAGGAATGTGCCACTGGATAACTACTGCACAAAGCCCTACTAATTAGACCGGGAGACTTAGGAGCTTTGCTTAGTACATGACATGGAAAGGCTTAGAAACAGACATGGAAAGGCAGTCAAAATGGGAAGACAAAGAAGCAAAAACCATATGAGAAAACAGAACAGAGATCCAGGAATAATGGAGACAAGCAATCTAACAGATGCAGAGTTCAAAATATCAGTTATAAAGATGCTCTATGAACTTAGGGAAAGTATAGATAAATTCAGTGAAAACTTTAACAAAGAGATTAAAAAAAACATAAAAATAGAAATGGAAATTGTAAAAGGGAATCAGTCAAAATGAAGAACACATTATCTGAGATGAAGAGTATATTAGATGGAATAAACAGAGTGGATAAAGATGATTGAACCACCGATATAAAGGATAGCAAGCCAAGGACACTCAACCAAAATGGCAAGAAAAAAAGCCAAGCCAAGACTATAATAATAATTTAAGGATCCTATATCACATTATTAACTGTAAAAATATTCGTGTCATAGGGGTACTGGAAAGAAAACAAGATGATGAAGAGCTATTTGAAGAAATAATGATGGGAAACTTTCCTAACCTAGTAAAGGAAGTAGACATACAACCCCAAGAAGCTCAGAGAGTCCCAAGAAAGATGAACCCAAAGAGGCCCACACCAAGATATATCATAATTAAAATGCTAAAAGTTAAATACAAAGAGAGAATCTTAAAAACAGCAAAAGAACAGCAGTTAGTTACCTATGAGGGAGCACCCCTAAAACTGGCAGCTGATTTCTCAAAAGAAAGAAAGAAAGAAAGAAAGAAAGAAAGAAAGAAAGAAAGAAAGAAAGAAAGAAAGAAAGAAAGAAAGAAAGAAAGAAAGAAAGAACAAAAAACATGCAGGACAGAGGGCTTGACACAAAATATTCAATGTGATGAAAACCCAGGAATTTCAACCAAAAATACTTTATCCAGCCAAGCTATCATTCAGAGTCAAAGAACAAAAAGCGTCCCAGACAAGAAAAGGGTAAAAGAATTTCCCTTGCCCAAGGAAATATATCAGAAAACAATATTACTAATATCATCGTCAGAGAGTTTGCTGCCTATGTTTTTATCTAGAAGTTTTATGGTCTCGAGTCTTACGTTTAAGTCTTAAATCCATTTTGAGTCTATTCTTGTATATGGCTAAATAAGATGTTCCAGTTTCTTTCTATAATGCATGTATCTGTCCAGTTTTTCCAACACCATTTATTGAAGAGACTGTCTTACCCCTTTGTATATTCTTGCCTTCTTTGTCATAGATTAAATGACCATATAGGTATGGATGTATTTCTGGGATGCCTTTTCTGTTCCATTGATCTGTGTGCCTGTTTTTATGACAGTACCATACTGTTTGGATTACTATAGTCTTGTAGTATAGCTTGATATCAAGTAGCATGATACCTCCAACTTTGTTCTTCTTTCTAAAGATGTCCTGGTTATTCAGGATATGTGATTCCATATAAATATTAGAATTATTTGTTCTAGTTTTGTAAACAAAGAGGACGTATAGATGGCCAATAAACATATAAAAAGATGCTCAACTCTGGAGACCGGCTTGTAAGCAGACAAGGTCCTTACAACCTGCGAGGACAACCAAGTGTTACCTTGCCTCAGAAAACTCCATCTGAAAACAGGAAAGTATAAACATAGCTGCAGGCAGGCAAACAAGCTGAAGGCCATGAGAAGATATGGCTTGGGAAAAGTAGAAGAAACAGTGTTATTATGACTAAGGGATACTACTTATGCCAACTAGTATGTTCTTGTATAAAAGCAGCTTGCAAAAATAAAACTGTGCCATTGTCCACCATCACTGATCAGTGGAACTCCTTATGCCTGCTTTCTGTCTTCTTTCTTTTCTTCATCTCCCATCACTCCCACTCAGGTTTATTTTCCAGGGCCGTGCTGGATGTGGCAGGATTTACCACTTACTGGATGCGGCACTCAGCATCACTAATCATCACAGATATGCAAATTAAAGGTAAGAGATATCACTTCACACCTGTCAGAATGGCTATCATCAATAAATCAAAAAAACAAGTGTTGGTGAGGATGCAGAAAAAGGGAACCCTCGTGCGCTGTTGGTGGCATTGCAAATTAGTATAGCCACCATGGAAAAACAATTTGGAGGTTCCTCAATAAATTGATACACTCAGCCTATAGGAAATAACAAACTAAAATTGATTTAAAATTGTATTACTCATGGCATAGCAGGCAGTATGAACTACATGTTCATATAGTTTCTCTTCTCCTCAAGTTCCATTCGGGTGAAGTAAGCCCAGATGGATAGTGCCCCTTGAGACTTTCTAGAAAAATGAGAAATTCATAATCATCTTCCATTATTTCCTTCCTTATTGTTGTTGTCCATTTGTTTCTTCTATTGCTTTTCTATTACATTCTTACTAATTGTTTATATATCTTAAAAATCTTTTCAAGGCACTATTATTCATTTTCTATTTTGTTGATTATTCTTTTTATTTTTATGATTGTATTTTACTAACTTTGGGGTTGAATCTTTTTTTTTTTAATTGTCCTTGGATTTTTGAGGTGGAAGTGTACACAACTACTTTTGAACTATTCTTATGTTCTAATATAAACATTTAAACACAAAATTATCTTATGGCTTTAGCTAAATCCCACAAATTTTGATACGCTCTGTTTTCATTATTATTCCATTATCATTCATTTCTAACTTCCCTTGAGATTTTACATTTGACCCTTGTTTTATTTAGCAATGTATTTCTAAATATTTAGTGATCTCCTAGATAGCTTATTTTAATTATTTATAATTTAATTATGTTGTGGCCAGAGAATATATTCTGATATAGATCATTTGCAATTTATCGAGATGTGTTTTATTGCCTAATATAAGATACATCTTGCTAAACGTTCCATGTACACTAACAAGTAATATATGTTTCTGCAGTCATTGGTTATTTGTCATGTTGTATAAATGTCATTTAGAACATGTTTGTTATTAGTATCATTCAAATAAAGTATATCATTACTAACTTTTTGGCTATTTGTTCTGTCGATTACTGAGACAGGGTTGTGAATTTTCCAAGTATGATTGTTGATTTTTCTGTTTTCCACTTTACTTCGGACTATTTTTCTTTACAGCATCTGAAACTCTGTTATTTAAGTGCCTACACATTTATAATTGATATGGCTCCTTGGTTATTTGCCACTTTAACATTTATCACTGGTAATATACCTTATCTTGATTCTACCTTATCTGATATTAGCATAGCCACATTGGTATTCTTCTGCTTAGTGTCTGCATAGTTTATGACCCTTTCTTTTTACTTTCAGTTTTCCCATGGCTTTTTAAATAATGTATATTTTTATAAATAGCATAGAGTTGAGTCTTGCTTTTTTATACAGCCTGATAATCTCTTTCTACTAAGTGGATTGTTTAACCTATTTATATTTACTGTAATTATTGATACATTTGCTTAAAACCTATCATTTGGTATTTTTCTCATCTGTTTTATTTTTCTTCTGTTTCTCTTTTCCCACCTTCTTTTGGATTAGTCGAATACTTTTAGTATTTAATTTCATTTCTCCTATTGACTTTTTAGCTCTAATATATTTTAATACTCTAGAAATTAGAATATGTATTTTTAATTTATGTTCATCCATCTTCAAATATCGGACAATGTAACAAGCTTCCAATAATATAACTTAACTTATCCATTTCCAGTCTTTCGAGCTACTTTTTCCTATATTTTCTTCTATATATTTTATGTATTCTACAGTACATTGTTAAAAGATTTTTTACATTTTAGCTTTAGTAGTCTCGTACATAATTCACACACATATATGCATATATATATGTGTGTGTGTGTGTGTGTGTGTATATATATATATATAGTTGCAACATACATATATATTGCTTATGCAAGTTGGTTTCGCAGGAAGCAGGCTCTTGGGTGGAGATTCCCATATAGAAAATTGAAAATTTATTGGCAATATTCTCTGGATCAATAACTACAGGAGAGGAGAAAATAGGATTTGTCAGAGAAGGTGGGATGTGAATCAGTCTCAACAAAGGCCTTAACCTGTTCCATGGAGAGCTATGAAGCAGGGATGAACCTTCAAATTTGTTCTGCTATGCAGTGACACTAGTAATTGGATACAGGCTATCCCCAGAAAAAAAGCCGTAACCTTGAATAGAGTTAGCTATCTCCAATAAGGGCATTTTTCTGAAGAGTTCTGAAAACTGAAGGGTAACAGTCAAAAGTATTCTGTGAGTAACTTGAGAAATAAGTCTTTTACCTCAGAACCTGCAGAGGATCTTGACAATACATTTCATAGCCCACTACAGATACATAGATGATGATAGGTGGATGATAGGTAGATGATAGATAGATGGCAGACAACTAAAGATTAGGTGTTTTGTTAGCAGTTTGATAATAATGTGCTGGTGTTTGATTTTCTTTGAATTTAGCCTACTTGGAATTCACTGATATTCTTGGATCTTGGGTCTGTTATCAATTACGAAAAGTTCTTAGTCATTATCTCTACAAATATTTTTTTCTGCTCCATTCTTATTCTCTTAACTTTTTTTTTCAACTCCCATTACACATTAGACCATTTAGTATTGTCCACATCTCTCAGATGTTCTGTCAGGTTTTTCTTTTTTTCTTCGTGTTTCAATTCAGTTAAATTTCTATTGTCTTTCTTCAAATTCACTCAGCTTTTATTTCGCCCTGTTTGTTCTGCTATTAAGTCTGCTAAATGAATTTTCAATTCCAATGCTGCATTCTTCATTTTTAGAATTTTCACTTAATTATTTTATATAATTTGCATTTTTTCTGCCTAATTCTACATTTCTTCAAACATGTAGGTCACCTTTTCCTCTGCACGCTGTCACATATTTATCATAGTTATTTAAAAATCTTTCTCTGCTAATTACAGCAACAGAGAGACTATGCATCACCAACTATTGATTGATTTTTCTCTTGATTATGGGTCATGTGTTTCTACTTCCTTGTATTTTTCATATTATTTTATCGCATGCCAAGTATTGTGTGTGGAAAACAGTAAAGACTGAACTATGTTATATTAATCCTGAGAAAAAGGCACAATTTTTCCTGTGTAAGGCAATAAGGTGGTAGTCTAAATTCATCTAAGTTGTGATTGAACTGAGTCTGACATTTGTTGCTCCTTTAATTAAATTCAGTTCTCCACAGAATTCAAATATTGTTAAGATTTTCATGATTTTGTTGCTTCAGTATTTTTCTTTGCTTTAAGCCTAGCTTCCTGCTTTTTGAAATGTGAGTATACATATCCTGTTTTAAGCTCATTTACCAGTTTTTTGTGTCAATCAGGAATTCTATCTAAACTTCATATCTACCTTGTCTCTCTGCCTTGAGAGACTTTTCCACTCTGCCAGAGTGGAAAAGACTTTTCTAGTGCTGCACTCAGAGAAACCCACATTTACCTTGATTTGGGTATTTCTCAGTCCTCTTACCTTGTCTCTAGTTCTCAGAATGCTTCACCCATGATTTCAAGGAAAGCTCCATGAAAAACTTAGGCAAGTAAATGGAAACTAGTTTTATGATTGCAGCTCCTCTGGATTCTTATCTCTTACTCCAAGTTACACTCAGTTGGCCATTAAATATTTGTTAAGATTGGCTGGTATCTCTTTACCCCATCTGTAGTGAGTTTGTTTCTCTTCCTATGATGAATCCAAGGTTATAAGCATTACAGTCATATATCTCTTCTCTACTAGGAAAGTATAACCCTTTTCTGTAAGTTTGCGCTTTATTCATGAACCGTATATATATGTGTATGTATGTATGCATGTATGTATGTATGTATGTATGTATGTATATATGTATCATCTATTTATCTGTCATCTATCTGTCTATCTATCTATCTATCTATCTATCTATCTATCTATCTATCTGTCTGTCTGTCTATCGATCTATTGATCTATCATCTATCTATCATCTATCATCTATCTATCTATCTATCTATCTATCTATCTATCTATCTATCTATCTATCTCTATCTGAGACAGAGACAGAAAGACAGAAAAAGAGATAGATGCACACACACATAGTCAGAATGAGCGATTGCATGTTTATTCACCTTTTTCTCATTGTTGAGATCAAAGCAATTGTCATAAATTTCTACATAAAAATTATATGTAGAAGTCAGATTATTATTATTTTAAATTTATTTTTAAATTATAGTTGACATAATGTAATGGTGTACAACATAGTGATTAGATATTTATATGTTTCAGGTGTACAACATAGTGATTAGATATTTATATGCTTTAAGATGCGATCACCCTGATAAATCTAGTATCCATCTGGCACCATTCGCAGTTATTACAATATTATTGAAAATATCCCCTATTATTATTAAATATGTTCTCACAGTATGTATTTTTATTATCAATTCCTTGACTTAATATTACATTTAAAATTCTCAATAACATGAGCACTATCCATTTAGATTTAACTTTTCCTGTGATACGTAGTTTTTATAATAAACAGTGTACCAAAATTTTAATTTTCTTTATTTTTTTCATTCAAATATTACATGTAAAAATACTTGCATATATGATAATGGCTTTTATTTATTTCTGTCAAGTGAATATCTCAGTTGGTATCATAAACTTAGATTTTACTCCTTTTTCAAAACAGTCTTTGATATTTTCTTCCTGTACCCTAACTCCTTGCTACTCTTAAGGTGGTCTGTGGATCAATAGCTCTGTCACCAATTGAAAGTTTGATTAAATTGAAGATTTTATAATGCCTTCCAAGGCCTACTGAATTAAAATTTGGTTTTTAAAAACATCCACTGTCCATTTCTAAGCACTTTAAAGTTTGAGAAGCACTGTTCTACTTTTCTTCTTTTATGATGAGGAGCCTGATACTAGTCTGATGCTTTTCATTTATAAGTTAACCAATTTTCCTGAGCAGAATCTTTTAAAAATATTTTTTCTTACTTAAAAAATTAAAGAATTTCACCAGGAGCTTGTCTAGGTGTGAGTCTGATTTCATCAATCCTAATTAGTAACCTTTTCAATCTGAAAACTCAAGTATTTCTGTATTAAAATATATTTTATTATTGATATTCTTTCATCTATTCATTTTTTTCTTGCACAAAAAATATAGTGCATCTTCTGGGTACATACTCGAGAATTGAAAGGAGGAGCCCGAACCAATATTTGTACACCCATGTTCATAGCAGCATTATTTACAACAGTCATAAGATAGAAGCAACACAAGTGTCCATACACAGAGGAATGGATAAACAAAATGTGGTCTATACATACAATGGAATATTATTTAGCTTTAAAAAGGGAGGAAATTCTGACACATACTATATGGGTGAATCTTGAGGACATTATTCTAAGTGAAACAAACCAGTCACAAAAAGAAAAAATACACACACGCACACACACACACACACACACACACACACACACACACACACACACATTATGTATATGGTGCAATGCTTAGCACGTAAACTACTTGTATTAAATACTTGTATTAAAATCTTAGCTTTCCCACTTAAAAACTCTGACCCTGAGAGTTTTCCTTAACTCCGTTTTGCTTTAGTTTTCTTATCTATAAAATAAAAATAATGATAATAATAGTAACTGCTTTATATGGTATTCTGTTTTATGTTTCGAAGTGTAAATTGGTTAATACATACAAATCTCTTAAGAAGAGTGCCTGGAAATTTTCAAGAGCTCAGTAAATATTAGCTAGCTCTCTAGACCTGTTACTATTTGTAAATGAGGACTTCTGGATCTTTTCTGTTATTATTTTATTGTAATTAAAAAACAGAGAGAAAAACGAGTGAACATTTATTTCCTATGTTCATTGTGTAAAGCAGGAAATGAACTATATAGTTCAAAAATGTTATCTCATTTCACAGCAAGCTTGTCAGGTCATTAGAATGATTGATATTTTCCCCAGAATTATAGGTGAAAAACTGAGTGTCAGCCTTGTCAAGTAATTTCAGCAAAATCAAATAGCTGGTGAATTTGTAACTTCCTATTCAAGATTGTCTGTCTCTGAAGCCAATGTCCTTCAAGAAAACTATATAGCCAAAACTATATATCTTATTTGGAGATAAGTAATAAATTTGTTCATTCTAGAACTATATATGGAGCACAGACTATGTGATAAACCCTGTGTTGCATACAGTAAAGAATACAAATAAGTTTGATGAAGTGATTCTTACACTTAGAGAAGCATATATAATCTAGCTAAGGAGAGATGAAGCATATACAATAACAAATAATGTAAGATGCATACATTAGACTAACGAATTTTAGAACACTGAGTTCAGGGTTTTTTTTAATGCAATAGCAGTGAAAGAGTTCTGAACTTAAACTCTTAACAGCATATACTGAGAAATATTTTATGGCAAGTACTCAAAAATCAATATTTTTCGGAGATAGCAGTTTGAAAAAGTATGTATTTAACATTTTCCCCATTTTTAGAATTTAATATTGTTGTTCCTGAGAGTTCATCATCGAAATGCTTTCAAATGAAAATGAATTATACCATTAAGAAACCTGGAATCAATAGATGAATAATGAGAAACACTTTAATACTAAATATCAAAGTTTGTTCAACTCAATAACTCTAGAGTATGAAAATGTAGTGGTCAGAGAAAACTATTAGAGAAAATATGTGTTTCTCTTTAGTCTTGAAATATTCCCTCTTTCTTCTTCAAGAGAAAAACTGCATACTTCATAAATAGATGTTCATATTACAGATTATTTTTAGGTAATCAGCCCTAACATTGAGAACGAAATTAGGAAACTGTCTGGTTATGCAGAGTATCTTAACAGACTAGTAATCAGGAGATATGAAATCTCACCTAGTTCTAGTACTTATTAGCAGAGTGATCTTCTACTATCACTCCCTTAGGCTCAATTTCTCCATCTGTAAGAAACGTAGTATTAAACTAGATTACATATAAGATTCCTTCCAGTTTTGACATCTCAGGTTTTTATAAAATAGATAATGTAAGGCTGTTAAGATGTTTCATTCTTGCCTTGTATATGTGCAGGGAGTGTTTCAGTACTTATACTGAGGTACAACTTTCCTTGTATGCATTATCAGAACCATCACATTTGTAGCCAAAAAAGAAGAGTAGAACTTGTCAATTTGTAAACATTGGCCTTGTTCAGAGATGGAGACAGTAGTATAATTCTTTTTTGCTTATTTACTTGATAGTTTAATTATTTTTTTACTTATTTACTTGATCCCCAGTTAAAGGAGATATCGTTTTGAGAGAAGTAACATTTTAGGCTTCATCAGACATCAGTATCTCATATTCATTTATTTGACAGCATGAGGATAATGAGGTAATGGAAAAGAGTAACAAAAGGTACCACCTCCAGTCTTACTCCAAGTCAACTTTATTTCACAGTTAAAACAAGTGGTAAAGGAACATATTTTTCTTCCTAGTGCAGGGGACATATTTTTTCCCCTAAATGGATACTGCTCTAGCAGTCAGGAGATCTTCAATGGCTCTTTAAGGAGAAGTACTGAAGTCAATTCTGGGAGCAAATGATGTTATTTTGTTTCCCAATTTTAAAGAGAAATTCAACCTGTTTATTGTTTCTGTAACATGTGTATACAGAAAAGTTCCTATTATAAAGAACCCCAGTATTCCATGGATCATTACCCTGTAGGTCAAATGCAGTCCACGACTGCACATCTAGCTATCCAGTTATGTGTGCACTCTCTCTCTACACCATATGGAACATCTTTAATGTATCTGCTATATTTTTCTCCAGACAGGCATTCTAAGAGGCTTGACTCAATATTTCATTTATTTGACTGAGAATTATTTTGACAGTTCATTTTTATTATATGCTTGTAACATAACTATGCTTCTTTAAAACAATTCACTTAGAAGAGACTTTTCCCCCCTAATTTATTGGAATGGATTTGAAAAATCTATAGCCTTTCACCTAAAATTAATGAGTACTATTGTGGCAGTTTAGTAGCAGTTAGGCATATTGCTTTGAGTATCATTTCTTTTTCTCATCTCTAAAATAATGATGGCAGATCTAATGAAGCCTTTGGTAAGAGTGGCTTTTCAATCAAGATGATAGTCTTGAAACCTTTCTTAATTATAAATCAGGCAATTCGACTGGCACATTCCATGGCAAGAGAGGGAGAGTGTGCTATTCACAAATTAAAATAGAATGGGTCGGGGAGTCAGTACACGTATTGGAAGCAGGCTGTACATGGAAATCTCTACTTTTTGTTTAATATCCTGCAAAAATAAAAAAAAATACTTTTTGTTTAATATCCTGCAAAAATAAAAAAAAATATTCATGGAGGGACCATTTACTCCTTGTTATATGTAAAACATTAAAATTCTGGCTATCTGAAAACATGGGAGCATAAGAGTTAAGGTAAAATTACAAGAGTGTTCTGGTTAAAAAGTGACACTTGGAAGGCAAATACAATACTTCAATAAGCTTAAGAAAAATGCCAGGGATTTAGTATCTTTTGAAAAACATTTTCCATGCCAATTCCAAAGAATGCCAGGCATATTTTCTCCTCAACAATCTTGTAACTGTGATATAAGTGCAGTATTTTGAAATGGGTTTGCAGGATCATGGCAAGCAGATATAAAATTCAGTTGCTAAAGTCTGCTTCTGTCCAAATTAATGAATGAACAGTAACCTCTGTTTGACTATATTCCTTTAGATTGCCTGAAAAAGATAGATGCCTTTCTTTTTATTTCACTATGCATTCATAAGTTTTCTGAAAAAAGAAGGGACTTTAAAATTATTACTAATTTTCTTCACAGTTATGTTTGGTTCTTTTAATCTAGTATATTATATTTTTTACTCTAGCACATTTCTTTGAAATAGTCTTAACTCTCTTTACAGCATTGTTACCATAGAAATTAACCTGGCTCTAGGATTTGAACAACATTTTGAAAAGAATCAGCTTCCTATCATCCTTAAAATGAGTTATATGGCAAATATGTTGTTCATTAGACTATTTCTTGGAGGGAAAATATGGATAATTATATATCTTAGGCTTTCTCAACTATAGGAATATAGGCTATCCCATTTATACCTATAGGCAAAGCTATAGATTTCCTTAAATAGATATTTGATTTCTTATCATTTTTTCTTGTTTTTACTAAAGTTCTCTCTTTTCTCATGTCTGTTGATTTTTCAAATGTTACTAGTCTGAGAGCCTGCATTGACATTAATATCCTTTTTTAAAAAAATAAGAGTGTCTTCTCAGGCTACAGCAGAAAGGCTGCCAAAAAACAGAAGGCATAATTAACTATTAGGTCAAGAAGAAAATATCAGAACTGAAACTTTTAAAACTGACTCCTAAATTTGGATAAAAGGAAGGTTTTTTATGCCTGCTAATGATGTAGTCAAAAATACTTAGAATACATTTTCTTTACTGGCAGAGAACCAAAAGTGCATGAAAATGCTTTAGAAGCTGTTCCTTATACCAGTGTTGGTGAAATGAAACTCAATATCCAAGTGTAAATGAGTCTCTATTACTGTCAATCAAATGTATTTATCACTGTCAAACACTGTGCAGCTCATGAGCCTTTAGTAGAATTTTCTATCAGACTCAGTTGATGCAGGACTCATACCTAAAGCACAGAAGACTAATAATTGATCATTTTGACTTCAAATACAGAGAAAAGAGCAATGCCATATTTAATTGGTGCATACTTAGGAGAGTTTGATTCTGGTTATTTTAATTTCAAGGTAGATAATGATTAGAAGAAAGTGCTATTCATTTATTTTAAATAAACTATTTTTAATAGCAGTTTTAAGTACACAGAAATATTAAACAAAAAGTAGAGATTTCCATGTACAGCCTGCTTCCGATACGTGTACTGACTCCCCCACCCATTCTATTTTAATTTGTGAATAGCACACTCTCCCCCTCTTGCCATGGAATGTGCCAGTCGAATTGCCTGATTTATAATTAAGAAAGGTTTCAAGACTATCATCTTGATTGAAAAGCCACTCTTATTATTTGCAACAATTTATGTAGGGGCAGTAGATTTAGGAAATTGGGGTGAATGTATACCAACCCCAGGTTCACTACTCTGAAATAATTTTTATTTTTTTGCCTCTTAAAAATTAAAACCCTGATCTCTTCTTTTCTGGTGGAATGTAGACTAAAAATTTGGTAACTTGAGGATATTGGTTAATTGAGTTTTGGTTAACAAATGTATATTTTGATTTATAAGTAAAGCTAGAATTAAGACAAGGCAATTAGGACTTTGTCTCAGGACGGTAAAACTAAAGGGAGGCAAATTATGATTATAATGATGATTTTAAAAGTATAGCAGCTAGTATAAATAGGAATCTTCCAGAAAGTGGTCTGTTGACAATTCTGTGAGCTGTATCATGAATTTCAATTTTAATTCAATTAACTCAATTTTATTGCATTAACTTTGGTTTACCTTCTGAATAAATATCTCTCCCCTCTAAAACAGTTCTACTTTGACATCATACAAATATACCTCAATTCATTGTTGTCTAAAGACCAATTTTTCTTTTAAAATCTTATTAACATCAATGCTATCCACTTGAGTTTGTTGTTGACAATGACTTTATCTCAGAGGCACCTGAGCTAATTGAGCTACTTGAATTAAAACAGTAGGAGTTTGTTGACAAATGTCTCTTAAAATTAACACTGAATAGAATTTAGTTATTTTTAAAATAGTAAACATAGCTGTTTAGTATTTTTTTAGTTCATCTGACTTAGGTAGATGTCACAGATTGAGAAAGAGTGCCAACTTTCTCTTTTGTACAGAAAGTTTTAAATCTAATGCTCATCCTATTGTGGCACCAGGAAGTTCATAAGAATAGTTAGCAAAGATAAATAAGAGACAATGAATAGTAGATATCCCTTATGGAATTTTTAAATATGGCATTAATCCAGTAGGGAAAGAAACACCTTCAACAATCACACTCATTAGGTTAAAAATAACCTTGCTAACCCTGTACAATCCAAACACAGAAATGTTATCTAGTAATTTTCAAGAAAGGAAAGATGGTGATCAATGGGAAGCTTTTTGGACCAAATACCCAATTCACCAACATGCCCTTCAGTGGGAGAATGTCTCCAAACAAAGAACCCAAATGTAAATAAATGCAATAAATTTGAACCACGCTCCCCATGTGCAATATTTAATTGTCCAGCAAGTACAAACTGGCTTATGATAAGGAAGTTCGGATAAATAAATGGTGGCAATTTTAGGTGTGCGGAGGAGGCAACTATTAGCATAAATTCCCTCTGTAAGGAAGACATATAATGAGAACATCTTAGAGGAAATATGATTTTTGCTATTAGAGACAGAACATCTTGGAGAAGGGCATCTGAAGAAAGTCTTGTATATTCATGGTTATAGTAATGTCTAATGGTTTAACAAACACATTTTTTATATTTAAAAAGAAAGTTGTTATAATTTTCATAAGAGAGAAAGGTTTGACTCCCTGTCTATTTTTATTATGAAGTTCTTGTCTCTAAACTTAAGGCTTCAAAAATCCTTTTATGCAGAGACGTGCAGATGACATCAGTAAAACCTTTGATATTACAATCAGGTTAAAATGAAGGAGGAGAAAGAGATAGATTTTCCAATTTAGGAATAGAGTACTAGAGGTGCAAAGCCTCATCTAATGCTATTACTTGATTTGGGGCCTTAGCATTAAAAAAAGAAAGAAAAATTTAAGAAGCTGTGAACAGTTTGTAAAAAATAGGAAACATTATGACAGGTTCCCTATTAAAAATTGTAGTATATTTTTTATATTAACGATGAAGAAACCAAATTTTAGCAATAGAAATAAAAATTTAAAATACAACACCATATACAATATCCCCAAACCAAAATATTTGGTATATATCTAACCAATAATATGTTTATATATACATGCTAAAAATTAAAAAAAAAAACGATTAAGAAAGTAATAAGAGTCTAAAATAAATGGAGAGGTATATCGTGTTCTTGAATTAGAAGACTCAAAGTAGAAAAATGTAGATTTTTCCCAAATAGATCTACAAGTTTAATACAATCCTCATTAAAATTCCAACAGGATTTCTGTAGATATAAACAAGCTGATTTTAAAGTGTATATGAAGAAGTAGAGGCTGAGGAATACATAAAACAAATCTGAGAAAGAAGAATGAGGTTGAAGGAATCACAATCTCTGATTTTAAAACTCACCATATAGGTACACAAATCAGGATAGTATGATATTGGCAGATGGAAAGACATATAGATTAATGGAACAGAATAGAGTCCAGAATAGACCAAAACAAGTATCAAGTATGGCCAACTGATTTTTGACAAAGGTGTAACAACAATTCAAAGAATGAATGATAGCCCAATGTCTTCTCAACAGGTGATTATCGATAGGTTGAAAAAAAAAGAAAAAAGAAAAAAAGCTCAATTTATACTTCATACTTTACATAAAAATAAACTCAAAATTGATCATACGTCTAAGTGTAAATATTAAAACTATAAAACTTTTAGAAAAAAATAGGAGAAAATCTTTATAATTTGGGATTAGGTGAAGAGTTTTTATTTAAGTTATTTTTTATTAAATTTATTGCAGTGACATTGTTTAATAAAATTATATAGGTTTCAAGTGTACAATTCAATAATATCATATGTATATTGCATTGTGTGTTCACCACTCAAAGTTAAATTTTATTCTGTCATCATATATTTGACCCTCTTTACCTGTATCTACCTTCCCTTTTATCCCATTCCTTCTGGTAACCACTAAACTGTTGTCCGTATCCATGAGTTCAGTATGCCTTGTTCATTTGTTCCTTGCTTTTTAGACTCAACACCAAGGTATGATGTATAAAGGAAAATTTTAAAATTACATTTTGTTAAAATGTAAAACCATCACACTGTGAAAAAAACCTGTTAAGAGAATGAAAATGCAAGACACAGATTGAGAGAAAATACTTGTAAATCACTTACCCAGGAAACATTTTTAAAAACTCTTTTAAATCAACTGTAAAAAAACAAGAGACTCAATTAGAAAATGGGCAAAAGACAGCAGCAGACATTTTACCAAAGATAATATAGACATGACAAATAAACCCATGAAAAAATGTTCTACTTAACTGGCCGTTAAGAAAATTCAAATTTAAAACACAATAACATTGATGTCATGAACGTAAGGGAGTAAAAGATGTCCCCAGACTTCTCCTCTTGAAATAACAAAAATCTGAATATCTAAAACACAACAAAAAACACCCAAACTACACACCAGCATGTCTGAGTGGAGGATGTGCGCATAAGAGCTACCATAGGTCAGAACCTCAGGTGTCAGGCAGTGGACTGGGAGAAACAAAAAAGCTTCCTCTCACAGTCAGAGCTCTCCGTAGGAGGAGGGGGAGGAGAGAAGGTGCAGCCAGTTCCCTGAACAGCCCTGCCTGGGAAAGATATGAGCTCCATGCACCAGGGTACAGACATAAGGGCAGAAAGCAGAGAATTGGGGACAGCAGAGAAACAACAGTAGATTTTTACCAACTGTGGTTGCGAAACCGGGTTTGAGCCACAGCACCCATCCCCTAACTCAAAGGGCCCCTCCACCAAATCCTCTGAGCCCCAAGGGAATCTGAGCAAATGTTACCAAAACTGTTGTTAACACTGACAGGGACTAAGACTGAGGGTAGCGAGAGTGATTAAACATCCATAAGAAAAGAAAAGATATTATTAAGGCTTTATATAAAGCACGAATCCAAGAGACTTAGATGCCACCTATTGAAAATCAAAAGAAAAACGCCCTTTTTGCAACAGGCTAGAGAGTTCTTTATATAATAAACCTTCTTTCTGGAAAAACAGCAGAATACACTTCCATTAATATCCAGGAGGAGAAATAGTCCAACAAACACAATGAACAACCAAGGTGATAAGGCATCTAAGAAAGAAAGACAAAAACCTCCAGAAGAAAACTTACACACATAGAAATATGCCACTTAAATGACAGAGAATTCAGGATGGTACTTCTGAGAAAACTCAATGAGATCCAAAACAATTCATATCACCAATTTCAGGAGGTGAAAAATCAACTAGATGAGCAAACTGAATTATTTAGCAAAAAAGATAGAAACTCTCAAAAAGATCAAATTGAAATTCTAAGAATACCCTAAAGAGGAGAAAAATGAAATAGCAAGTATGGGAAATAGAGTCTATCAAATGGAGGAAAGGATTAGTGATATTGAAGACATAAATCTAAAAATAAGTCAGAAGAAGGATAGAGAAACTGAAGAATAAAAAATAATGAAAAAAAAAACCCTACAAGAACTAGATGATACCATAAAGAGAGGAAACATAATAATAACGGGAATTCTCAAAGAGGAGGAAAAGGAGCAGGGAATAGAAAGCAGGAGCAGGGAATAGGAAGCAGGAGCAGGGACTAGAAAGCATTTTCAGACAAATAGTTGACAAGAATTTCCCAACACTAAGGAATGAGCTGGAGCATGGAAATCCAGAATTCAACAGAACACCAATTATCTCAACCCAAAAAGGCCTCCACTAAGACACAATGTATTAAAATAATCAAAAATCAATGACAAAGAAAATTCTCACTGCAGCCAACAAAAAGAAGACAGTAACCTACAAAAGAAAACCATTAGATTATTGTTAGACTTCTCTACACAAATCTTATAAGCCAGAAAAGAGTGAATTCCAATATTCAAACTGTTAAATGAAATGAACTACCACCAAGAATAGTATATCCACCCAAACTCTCCTTTAGATATGAAGGAGAAATTAAGACATTCCAGACATACAAAAATTGAGGGAATTCT
>NW_011889025.1:4427799-4498819 GCF_000151845.1 Pteropus vampyrus | reverse complement strand
AACATAAAACAAGAAGAACCAGAGGGGAAACCCACAAAAGCCAACCAAAAACAAAAACACAAGGACAAGAAAGCAATGGAAACACTGAGCTACCAGAAAGCAAAAGATAAAAAGGCTATAAGAAGATCTCATATTTCAATAATCACCCTAAATGTGAATGGACTGAACTCACTAATAAAAAGGCACAAAGTTGCAGATTGGATCAAAAAACAATAGCCAACCATATGCTGCCTCCAGGAGACACATCTCAGTTCCAAAGAAAAATATAGACTCAAAGTGAAATGGTAGAAAATGATATTTCAAGCAAATGGCATTTAGAGAAAAGCAGTGGTAGTAGTACTAATATTGGATGAAATAGACTTCAAAATAAAAAATGATAAAGAAAGATAGTGAGGAACAATTCATAACAATAAAGGTAATCATGCACCAAGAAGACATAACATGTATTAATATTTATGTTCCCAATCAGGGAGCCCCAAACAGATAAAGCAATTGCTAACAAAACTAGAAGGAGAAACAGACCAAAACACTATCATAGTAGGGGACCTAAACATCTCACTGTTTGATGTGGACAGATCATCCAAACAGAAAATCAATAATGAAATAACATCCTTGAATGACACATTAGACCAACTGGACATAATTGACATTTACAGAGCCTTCCATCCCAAAATAGCTGCTTATACATTCTTCTCTAGTACAGATGAAACATTATCAAAAATCGACCACATACAGGGGACACAGAGATAGCCTCAACAAATATAACGGTGTTGAAATCATACCAACTACATCTCTGATCATAATGCTTTGAAGCTGGATATCAACTGTAAAAAGAAAGAAAGAAGAACCACAAATATATGCAGATTAAACAACATGCTATTGAGGAATGACTGGGTTTGATAAAAATTAAAAAGAGAGATCAGGAGATACATAGAAATGAATGATAATGATAGTACAACATATCAAAACTTTTGGGACATGGCAAAAGCAATCATGAGAGGAAAGTTCATATTGTTGCACGCCTGTCTCCAAAAACAAGAACGAACTCAAATAAACAACCTAACACTTCATCTTAAAAAAACAAAAACAAAAACAAAAACAAAACTAGAAAAGGAAGAACAAGTGAAGCCTAAAGTCAGCAGAAGGAAAGAAGTAATCAAAATTAAAGTGGAATTAAATAAAATTGAAAACAAAAAATAAAAATAAAAATAAAAAAAAAATGAATGCAACAAAGAACTGGTTCTTTGAAGTGATTAATAAAATTGACAAATTCCTGGTTAGACTCACTAAAGAAAAAAGAAAAAAAAGGACCCAAATAAACAAAATCAGGTATAAAAGAGGGGAAATAACTACAGACACTGCAGAAATATAAAGGATCATACAAGAAAACTATGAAAAAGTATGTAATAACAAATATAATAACCAAGAAGAAATGGACCAGAACTTACAAAAATACAATCTTCCTAGACTGAATCAAGAATCGAGAAATCTAAATAGACCTATCAGCAATATGGAAACTGAAATAATCATCAAATCCTACCTAAACGTAAAAGTGCAGGACCTGATGGCTTCACTGTTGAATTCTGCCAAACATTCAAAGATTTAATATCTATTCTCCTCAAACTCTTCCTAAAAATCAAAGAAGAGGCAATACTTCCCAACTTATTTTATGAAGCCAGTATTATTCTGATACCAAAACCTGGTAAAGATAACACACAAAAAAAGAAAACTACAGACCAATATCTCTCAGGAACACAGATGCAAAAATCCTGATACTAGCAAACCGAATAGAACAACACATTAAAAAGATAATACATCACAATCAAGTGGGCTTCATCCCAGGGGCACAGAGATATACCACATAAACAAATTTAAAAAAATAAGATTCATAGGATCATATCAATAGATCAGAAAAAAGTCTTTGACAAGATACGGCATCCATTTATGATCAAAACACTTAACAAAATCGGTATAGAAGGAAAGTACCTTAACATAATAAAGGCCATATATGACAAATCCTCAGCCAACATTATACTTCATGGTGAAAAACTAAAAACCTTTCCTCTAAGATCAGGAACAAGGCAATGCTGTCCACTATTGCCACTGTTATTCAATATAATATTGGAGGTCTTAGCCAGTGCAATCAGGAAAGAGAAAGATTTAAAATGCATCCAAAAAGTGTATGGAGAAGTCAAACTGTCACTATTTGCGGATGACATGATTCTCTACATAGAAAATATTAAAGACTCCACAAGAACGCTACTAGAAACAATAAGCAAATACAGCGAATTTTCTAGATACAAAATCAACGTTGAAAAATCCATAGTGTTCCTATACTCTAATAATGAAGTGTCAAAAAAAGAAGTGGAAAAAATAATTCCTTTTTTTAATTACACCAAAAAGAATAAAATACCTAGGAATAAATCTAATGAAACTTGGGAAGGACCTATATAATGAAAACTATAAGACCTTATTAAAAGAAATCAAAGAAGATATAAAGAAATGGAAAGATATTTAATTTTCCTGGATTGTAAAAAATCAACATAGTAAAAATGACCGCATTACCTAAAGCATTAGATTTAATGCAATCCCTATCAAAATTCCATCGACATTTTTTAAAGAATTAAAACAAACAAAAAAAAATCACTAGATTTGTATAGAAGCACAAAAGAATCTGAATTGCCAAAGCCATCCTTGGAAAAGAGAACAAGATTGGAGGCATCACTCTGCCCGAATTCAAATTATACTAAAAAGCAACAGTAATGAAAATGGCATGGTATTGGCAGAAAAACTGACACACAGACCATTGGAACACAATCAAGAGTCCAGAAATAAACCCATGTTTGTATGGGCAAATAATATTCAAAAAAGAAAACAAAACAAAACAAAACATTCAGTGGGGGAAGGCTAGCTTCTTTAATAAATAGTGCTGGGAAAACTGAAAAGCCGCCTGCAAAAGAATGAAACTAGACTGTTGTCTGTCACCGCACAGAAAAATTAACTCAAAATTAATTAAGGACCCAAATATAATTCCTGAAACAAATAAATGTATATAAGAAAACATAGAAACTGAACTCAAGGATATTGGACTTAAAGAGGATTTTATGAATTTGACCTCAAAGACAAGGGGAGTAAAAGCTAAAATAAATAAATGGGACTATATCAAACTAAAAACCTTCTGCACAGCAAAAGAAACAATCAACAAGGTAAAGAGACTACTATCCCCATGGGAAAATATATTTGCAAGCATCGTCTCCAAGAAGGGCCAAGTGTCCAAAATATACAAAGAAATCATACAACTCAACAACAACAACAACAACAACAACAACAACAACAACAACAACGACAAAACAATCCTTTCAAAAAATGGGCAGAGGACCTGAACAGACACTTCTTCCAAAAAGATATCCAAATGGCCGACAAACATATGAAAAGATATTCATCATCGCTAGCTCTTAGGTAAATGCAAATCAAAACCACAATAAAATTCCATCTCACACACGTTAGAATAGCTATAATCAACAGGAGAAAAAATAACAAATGTTGGAGAGGATGCAGAGAAAAAGTAACCCTCATACACTGCTACTGGGACTGCAAATTCATTCAGTCACTGTGGAAAAGAGTATGGAAGTTCCTCAAAACTAAGAATTGATCTACCATATGATCCAGCAATCCCTCTGCTGAGTATTTAACCCAAAGACTTGAAAACTTGTATCCAAAAAGATATTTGCACCCTGATGTTCACAGCAGCATTATTCACAGTGGCTAAGACATTGAAGCAACAGAAGTGTCCTACGATGGATAATTGGATAAAGAAGCTGTGGCATATATATACAATGGAATATTACTCAGCCATAAGAAGAGATGAAATACTGCCATTTGTGACAACTTGGATGGACCTCGAGATGATCATGCTAAGTGAAATAAACCAGACAGAAAAGTTGAAAATCACATATCACTCATATGTAGGATATAATCCTAAAAGCGACGAAGGAACAGGACAAACAGAGACTCATGGACATGGATGATAGACTAGTGGTTACCAGAGGGTAGAGAGTAAGGGACAGGGAGGGGGTAGTTGAGTAAAGGGGCTCAAATATGTGGTGACAGAAAGAAATCTAACTATGGGAGGTGAACACACAATGTGAATATATATATATGCCATAATGTTAAAGTGTACAGCTGAAAATTATTGGATTTCGTTAAGCAAAGTCATCATAAAAACATGCTTTATTATTTATTATTTTTTCCTTCATGTAGCTTATAGTTAAAGCTCAGTATGCTGGTATCACTGAGAATCCAGAAACACTGAAGATGTTAAATATTTTACAAATCATTTCTAGGGTTGGCCCAGGAAGACCACAGATGAGCTCGAAGATTAACTGAACTTACAGGTCTTTGAAAGATCCCCAGCAGCTACATGATGTATGAGCCATTTATCTAATTCAAGGTGAAATATCTGGAAAGTAAGAGTGGTCCCTGGGATATGAGGAGAAAGAAAGGACAATAGTGAAATTCCGCCTGATAACTCAGTATTTGACATTTTATTGTTTGTTTTTTGTTGTCGAGTATTGCAAAGTAAATACACGAATAAATTTTATTTGTTCTAGTCATTTTATATAATGATCAAAATGGCATATCAGTAAGGGAAATATTTATTTAATGCTCAATAATTCCTTTAAAAACAGCATACTTTATAAAAGCTACAGTTAACATATTCTTCGCATTAGTGGTGATCCTGTTCTCTTTCCCAACAGATTCACATTTGTCAAGTCTGTGTGAAATCACGGAAATGGTACTGGTAGTAATGACAAAAGTGGATGGGGGACACCAGTGAGCTCAGAGGGATGAAGAAATTATTAGTATGCTTTAGATTCTATATTTGTGTTATTTTATGACATTTTAATATTGTGGGAAAGCACTAGATTCACCCATGAGGGTTGGTTTCTCATACTAACTGAATCCTTCATGAAGTGTACATATATAGCTGTGAACAAGTCAATAGGAAAATCATGTATTTGTTTAGTGTTTATACTTTTGCGAAGTGTTTTATATGCATCTTATTTTGTCACAACAACCCTAATAACAACCCACATCACCCAGCCTCCCTGCCATCTGACAACCATCAAAATATTCTCTGTATCTATGAGTTTGTTTCTGTTTTCTTTGTTTGTTTTATTAATTGCACATATAAATGAAATCATATGGTGTTGGTCTTCCTCTTTCTGACTTATTTCACTAAGCGTAATATCCTCTAGGTCCATCCATGTTGTTGCAAATGGCAAGATTTCATTATTTTTTTAAATATGAGTAATATTATATTGTAGGTATAGAATATGTACTTTTTCTTTATCCATTCACCTATTGATGGATGCCTAGGTTGTCTCCACATCTTGGCTACTGTAAATAATGCTGCAATGAACATATGAATGCACATGTCCCTTCAAAGTAGTTTTGGGTTTCTTTAGATAAATACCCAGAAGTGGAATTGCTAGGTCTTTCTTTGTATCTTCTTATGGCCTTTGTTTTAGAGTATATTTTGTCTAAATATTGCTACCCTAGCTTTATTTTTTTCCACTTTCATGAACTATCTTTTTCCATCCTTTTACTCTCAGTCTGTTTGTCTTTTGATACAAAGTGAGTCTCTTATAGTCAGTTTATGTAAGGGTCTCATTTTCTTATATATTCAACACCCCATGACTTTTGATTGGAGCATTTAATCCATTTACAATTAAAGTAATTGTTGATAGATATGTAATTATTGCAATTTTATTGTTCATATTTTTTATCTTTTCTTCCTTGTAAAGAATTCCCTTTAACCTTTCCTATAATACTGTTTTGGTGGTAATGAACTCCTTTAGCCTTTTCTTGTCTGGTAAGCTCTTTATTTGTCTTTGGAATCTAAATGATCGCTTTGCTGGGTAGAGTAATCTTAGTTGTAGGTCCTTGCTTTACATCACTTTGAATATTTTGTGTCGGTCCCTTCTGGACTGCAAAGTTTCTGTTGAGAAAATAGCTGACAGTCTTATGGGAGCTCCCTTACAGGTAACTAATTGCTTTTTTCTTGCTGTTTTTAAGATTCTGTCTTTGTCTTTAACCCTTGGCATTTTAATTATCACGTGTCTTGGTGTGGGTATGTTTGAGGTCTTGCTTGGGATGCAGAACTTCCTTGACTTATATGTCTACTTCGCCACATTGGGCAATTTTTCTGTCATTATTTCTTGAAATTGGTTTTTGATTCCTTGCTCTCTCTCTTCTCCTTTTGGTACCCCTATGATGAAAATGTTGGTATGCTTGGTGTTGTCCTCGAGGCCCTTTAAATTATCTTCATTTTTTAAATTCTTTTTTTTTCTTTCTGCTATTCTGATTGCATGTTTTCTGCTACCTTATCTTCCAAATTGTTGATTCAGTCCTCTGCTTCATATAATCTACTGTCGATTTCCTCTAATGTAGTCTTCATTTCTGAATGGTTCTTTTTTTAAGTTTTCTATCTTCATTTTTATGTTTCTTATCTCTTTGTTGAAGTTCTCACTGAGATCATTGAGTAACCTTATAACCAGTATTTTGAACTCTACCTCTTGTCTCCATTTTATTCAGGTCTGTTTCTGAAGCTTTGTTTTGTTTTTTCATTTAGGACATATTTCTTTGTTTCCTCATTTTGGCTGACTCCTTGTGTTTGCTTCTATGTATTAGGTAGGGCTGTTACATCTCCTAGTCTTAGTATAGTGGCCTTCGTATAGGTGTCTTGTGGGCCTCGGTGGTGCAATCTTCCTGCTCACCTGAACTGCTTGCTCTAGGTGTGTCCCTTGCATGGGTTGTGTGTGCCCTCCTGTTATAGTTGAGCCTCGGTTGCTGTTTCCACATCAGTGGGAGGGATTAACCCTCAGGCAGATTGGTCATGAAGACTGGCCAGTGTCTACAGTGGTGGAACTGTTGTGCAAGGGCTAAACCTATGGAGCAAGATTCACTTTAGCAGGACTCTGGTGCCTTCCCAGTATGCCCTCTGGGTGTGTCATCTGAGGAGGTTGCCGGGTGGTACTCTGTCAGTGTCTGAAGCCAGCCAAGGTTGTACCAGGCCTTGAGCCTTTGTGAGGGGTCCCACTAAAGGCCAAGGTCAGCCATCGCCTGTGCTCTGTGCAAGGCCATCTGGCATAAGCCATAAAGTGATCCACAGATGGCTTCCACCTGTGCTGGGATTAGAGATTCCTGGGAGAGGCTAAACTGCAAACAAGGGACAACTGCTGCTAGTGCCATGCTTGGGGCTGCTTAGGAATAAGTTCGGGGGATGCCAGGGCCATATTCTGCTTGTTTGGGTTTTGTACCTTTGAGAGATTTTAGGAAAGTCCACAGCATAGGCCAAGGCAGGTAGTTTGTATGGAAAAGCCACTAGAAGCAGCCTGCGTGAGCCCAGAAGTTGGATGAGATGGCATCTCACAGAATCAGCTGAGCTGGGAGAATGGTGTTAGCTATGTTGATGGAGTCTCAGATATGGCACTGGCCTGTTTATGCATGCGGGGTGGGAGGAGGGCTCAACAGAAAAACAATAATTTCTGCCAGCATTTCTGTCTAGAAGAAAGCTGTCTCTCCAGCCCTTGCCCTAAAGCCAGACAATTCAATTCCTCCCCTTATGTTCCTGGCACCTTTTGAGCTGCTTTCCCAGCTCTGGAGCTCTCAGTGAATGAGTTCATCAGCAAGTCAGTCTGCATGTGAGCCCTTTATGAGGAATGCCTGGAACTGCAACAGCCCTCTATTTCAGCCATAATTCCCCATGGTGTTTTTTTTTTTTTATTTGAGGATTGTTTTGATAGTCTATCATCATATCTAGAACTCAAATAAAATTCACTAATCACAATTTCTCAATTAATATCGAAATATCATGCAATTTAGCTACACAAAGAAATGTTACAAGAAGTTTTCAGAAAGAAGGAATGAGATATGAGATGGTGTAGAGGTTAAAAAAGCATTACTTCTTTGGATAGTTATAAGAATTTCATTATGGCTTGAATTAAAAAGCTATGTAAGAGATTGGTGGGAGGTGGCAAGAAAAGTAGCAGACACCAGATTATGGAGTGAAACAAGCACTTTCAGTAACCCACTCCCATTCTATTGGCATTTAAAACATTTTGCAGAAAGACAGTGACCGAGTTCATGTACAGCTCCTTGGCTTTATGAAGTGAAGTAGCACATAGACAATATATATTAGAATTCAACACATCTCTAGGGAAATATAAGTATAATATAACGTTTGTCATAAAAAGAAGAAATTTTATCTAATTGTATGGTGCTTACTTATTCTAACTACCTTATAAATGTTAGTACAGTTATTCCTCATAGTAATTCTATGAAACATTTTCTAATATTATTATCCCTGTTTAACAGATCAGAAAGTTGAGACCTAGTTATCTGATTCACCCAAGGTGACACGGCTTGTAAGTAGTAGAACTGGTATTTAACTTAGGCAGTCTAGTTCCATGGTTCATGGTCTCAGTCATTACACTATGCTACCTTTTACTGTCTAATTCACTCAGAAAATCTTTCTGCATATATATTTAAAAAGCATTTATGAATTTGAATTTCACTAAGAGAGTAATGGGTTATTGGGTTCCTACTAAGTAGTGGTTCCTGTAGAGTACATTTGTTGGAAAATCATGCATGAGGATGATTGGATATTCAAGCAATTTATATTTCCACCTATTCAGATTTAAAATACAAGGACAATAAAAAATTCCATCAGCTTTAAATTAGTTTTGAAATGATGTCAGTTCACTTCTGGTCAATATGAGAGGATTAAGAGATAAATATGGATTTGCCAAGTACTTTGAGACACCAAGGAACAATGAGAGCATACATAGTATATTTAACAGCTTTAAGTGTAACTCTGAATTTTTAATTTTTTGCCCTAACTATTGAAACTAACTTTATTGAATGAAATTGTAGCAATACTAGTCACCAAAGCATAAGCCTGAACACCTATAGGTTTGAAGTGGGGAAATATGGAGCCAATTGACACTGTTGAATCTTTTAAAGTATTCTTCCAAGTTGCTACAGGGAGAGGAGGTGGGGGGGGCTATGTAATTGACAGAGTTCTGCCTCCCCACCCTCACTTTAAATAGCATAGGCATATTGTTATTTATTTTAAAGAATAAATGTTTACATAATAGTTTGTTTGCACAAAGAGTTCTATGGCTTGAGCACTCTTAAACAATACTGAATATCATTTAATTAAGTTTTCATTCATTTCATTTAATTAAAATTTACTAAATTTATACTTTCATACCCATTAGATATATTATTAAAAAAAAAACAGAAAATAACAAGTGTTGGCATGGATATGGAGAAGTGGAAACCTTGTGCATTTTTAGTGGAAATGTAAAATGGTGCAACCATTGTGGAAACAGTATGGTGATTCCTCAAAAAATTAAATGTAGAATTACCTTCTGATCCAGCAATTTCTCTTCTGGGTATTTAACCAAAAGAAGTGAAAGTAGGAACTCAAACAGATATTTGTATGCCCATGTTCATAGCAGCATTATTCACAGAAGTCAAAATGTGGAGGTAATTCAAATGTCTGTCAACAGTTAAACATATAAAAATGGGGTCTATACATACAATGGAATATTATAAACTTTAAAAAGGAAGGAAATTCTGATGCATGCTACGATATGAATGAACCTTGAAGATATTATGCTAAGAGAGATAAGGCAGTCACAGAAACCCAAATATGGTATGATTTCACTGACATGAGATACCTAGTGTAGTCAAATTCAAAGAGACAAAGTCAAATGGTAGTAACCAGGGACTGGAGAAGAGGGGAATGGGGAATAAATGCTTAATTGGTACAGAGTTTCAAATTGCAAGATGGAAAAGTTCTGGAGATGAAAGGTGGCAATGGTTGCATAACACTGTGAATGTATTTAATGCCACCGAACTGTATACTTAAAATGGTCAAAATAATCAATGTAGTGTTGTATATATTTTACTACAATAAAAATATATTTTTAAAAACAGCATGGCAGATTAAAGGTGAAAATTTTCCCAAAGACGATTAGGTGAGACAGCTGCTGCTCTATATGAAAAACAATGAAAAATACTGGATATTTTTTAGAAAGTACTTTTTTTGTTTAGTAAACAGAATAATTAGTAAAGATTAAAAAAACACACACACAGAAAAAGAAAGATTCATAAAAGTTATACATAGCAAAACACTTTGACCAATCTAAAATAATTGGTTTTTAGGAGGAAAACCCACAAAACATAACCAAAATTAAAAAACAAAAAAACCAAAAAAACAAAAAAACAAAAAAACAGACACACAAAGATAAGGAAGCAATGGAAACACTATTTTCTTAAAAATATATAAAACAGATGGCTTTAATCCATTGATTTTTATCAATCCAATTTAGAAAGATTTAGAACTGGATATCAAAATATTATGTCATCCCATGTTACAAAGCTAGCTGTTTACAATCCTGGAAATAAAAAAAATCAAACCTTGTGAAGATTAAAATAATTATCTTTCCAACGGTTAAATGAGACTCATGTTACATACCACCAAACAGAGCAACTTAGAATGTACCTTTCTTAAGAAAATTAGATTATGAGAATTGACTTTTCTTAGTGATATGTTAATGAAATATCAAAGAAGGTTAGGATCTACCAAATCTTCTTCTGCTTTGTTCACATTCTCTACTGCTTCCTAAAAGCCCACTATAATTGAGATAGAAAGGTCTGTTAGAACTCTTTTTTCTGCAATACTCTTTAATTGTAACTGAATGTTCCAAAATGGAAAGGAGCTATTAAATCCGAATTAAGATTAAGTTTCAATTACTCCTTGGTAAGTGCTGCAAGTTGGGATCTTCATTGCAAAGCCATTTCTCTTTGTAGACAAAAAAATATGTATATTTTGTGAGTTAAATTTTGAAGTTGGTTTTATTCTTCATGACTCTTAAACATTTAAAAAAGTTCAATTTGACTTTTTAAAATATATTCCATTTTTTCTCCATTTGTATTAACTTTCTCATTTCACTTTGGAATGGAAAATCAAGGTGCCTTGGTATAGTAAAAAGTACCAGGCTCTTCTAGTTTTGCTTAGAGTAATATTGTAGGACATCAGGACTAGGATTTAGAGTCCAAGTACCTAAATAAACCCTTAATTTTCAGGTCCGCACTTGATAAAGAAGTTTGTTATTGTTGGCTTTACTTTATTTTTAACAATTAAATTATACTTTTAAAAAATAGATAACACATTCTCATGACTCAAGATTCAAAATGTACAAAAGGTCATAAAATTTAAAAAACTGTCTCTTACTCCTGTCCCCTAAGCACCTAGTTCTATTGCATAGAACCTAACTATGTTATTAGTTCCTTGTTATACATCCAAAATATTTTATGCATACACTTATTTATATACCTAATTTGTTTCACTTTAAAATATATCTTAGAGATTGTTCCAGTATAATACAAAAAGCTTTCATGTATTTGTATGTTTGTCTTTCAGCTGTATAGTAAGTATTCTACTATATTATGGTATCATAATTCATTTGAACACAGATGACATTTAAATTCAAATTTTTGGCTATTGCAATTCTTTAGTAAACAACTGTGTGCATACATTATTTCTCTCACATGCAGGTTTATCTGCAAAATTAGTTAAAAGTAGAAGAGCTGCAAAATTGTTTTGACCTAATGCTTCTTTTATGATATACTTTCCAACTTCTTGAGTGAGTTCTGGTATATTTTTCTAAAATATTATTCATTTCATCGTGGTCTTATTTGCAGAGTGCTGAACAAAGTGACATTATTATTACAGATTTCTCCATCTGATTTTATAATTTATTTAAAAAATCTCTCATGTTTTGTTTTGATCAGGTTAGCTAATTGCTTTTCAATTTTATTATTATTCAAAGAACCATTTTTTAAATTTTATTATTCTTTTTTATCTTTTTAATTCCTAACTTATAATTACCTTTGATTTATTTCTTATTTGTCTTTTCTCCTAATTTTTTTGGATAGATGATTCATATATATTAGATTTTTAAATTTCTTGCTAATGTAAGTATTTAAGACTGTGGAATGTAATCTGAGTACTGCTCAAGAAGCATTGCATGAGATATGATATGTAATGTTTCTGTTATCATTCGTTAAATGTTATCTTTTCATTTTCTCTTTGAATTAAGAAAAAGTGTCTCAAGCACAATATTTTGTTTCCTATTTTGTTATTGATTTATACTTTTCTCGAATTGTAATTAATGAATATTGTTGACATTGTTTTAATTTTCTTATATTTTTAAAAACAATGATGTTTTTTCTTCTAGTAAAATATACACTAATTTTTTTAGATAGTCCAAGTGTTCTTTAACACAGAATGTATTCTGTATTTCATGGTATGAGAATAATACATATAAAATAACTCCACCTTATTTATTGTGTTATATAGGTCTTCTACATTTATCCTGTGTGCACTTAGCCTGACATTAACTGAGTGAATAAATAAATCTACTGCCAATTATGCATTTCTACTTTTTCTTTGGTCTTGCAGTTTCGGTTACATAAATGTTGCTGCCATGGTATTTGATGAATAGACATTTATAATTGTTATAATTTCTTTGTGATTGTAACTTTTAATATTATGCAATGCTACATTTTTATTTCATTTCAAGCTTTGCCACAGATTCAACCATGTCTGATAGCAAGGCTATGGATTCTGCTATTCTTTGTTGTATCTTTTCTTTACAGCACAATTTTTTGTGATGTCACTTGATAGTCTCTTTTAATTACTGAGTTAGCTCATTTACTTTCACCACAATTATGTTGTTTTTTTATATTTTCTTGAAATCATTCATTATGTGAATTATTTATGTTCTGTGTGTTTCTTATATTTAGGAAGGTTTGTTTTCACATATTAATAAGTAATAATTTATTTACTTATAAAGTATGTAATCAAGTATATTGTTTTATTAATATTTTATTTAATAATTATAATTCTGTATTTTAAAAAATTTTCATGAGCATATCAGTCATAGCTGATCAGTAAAACAGAACCATCGTAGGAGTTCTGTAGAAAAGACAAAGAGCTTCACAAAGTCTTTGGCAGAACTAGGGAAGTTAAAGTCAAGAAAACTTCAAGGAGTAGCACGATTGTAGGGAAACCCATATGACTATCTCAGTTGTCTGCAGCATTAAAAAAGTAATTCATAGGAAATTATCCGGAAACTAAAATAAACCCGAGTAATCTCAAAGAAAGCCACCATCACAAATCTCAGCAGTTCATAGCTTTGAAAGTGTTTTATAGAGGATTGCTGAAGCCACTGCAGAACTTCCATCTGTTATCTGTTTATAACTTCTCATAATTGCTACCTACTGTTCACAGTTTTTCAGACGTGGTGTTTACTGTTTATATATGGTGTCAGCGCTGAGCTCATCGAGAAGGGAAGGTTTCAGTTGTGAGATGCTCAGTTGGAAGAATGCATAAGAGGCCGACATGAGAATGAAACAACAAGAATCAACTTTATTGCAGGCAGGATGCTTCTGTTGTGGGGAGTACAGTTCTGTTGCTGGAAACAAGCTTTTCTGCTTCTGCTTTTCTTCTGTTCTCCAGGGGACTGCATGGCCTTCACATATATTAGAGTACAATAGTAGCATTCAGCCACACATGCATAATACAATAAGCTGTATTATGTTAACATATTTTAAGCCTGGGTGCCCTACTACACTAATGTAATATTCTAAATCCGAGGGCTTATTTTTAGCTGTGAGCCTGTATCACAGCCAGATCTGGGACCAGCCAGGCCTGGAATTCACATATGGATTCTAATTTTATCTTTACTTCTTGAATTATACTTTAAAATATTTATTTTGTTTTATTACTTTTCTTGTTCAGAGACTTCCATTGCATGTATGTTGGAATTTTTTTCTTCTATGTAATTCTTTTTAATTCTCAAAAACTTTTTCAATTAAATTCTACTTCCTCCCTTACTCTATTTGTAACTTGCTATATTGATTGTTGTGGTTTTTTTTATTGTAGTTCTAATTTTGCCTTCATTTCTATAGTGTGTTTTCTTTGTTTCTTTTTCTGATATATTCGAAGTTGTCCTATCTCTTTTATTGTCTCCTTTTATATTAAAATATTCTTTGCATCTCTTCTTTATGCTCTTCTAGAGAAGATATTACTTTGATAATTCTTTTTAAATTGCATGATAAAATATTTTGCCGCAGTTTTCATTTCTTTTAGAGCAATATTTCTGGTCAGATTGTGTATTAATTTTAATTTTCCATGCAACTTTCCTGTCTTTGTCTCATGTGTATATATATATTTTTTTGTAGTAAAATTATATAGATTCTGTAATTGTTGTGCTTTTGGTTCTTATCTTTGAATGAGATGCTTTTTGTTTCTAGACAAGCTTTTTGTAGGAAGTTATTGTATGAAAATGTACAGGGCTTATTTTAAGCTACAAGTAGATTTATTTATGTTTGAGGGTGTTTTGTGAATGTTCTTTTTACTTTTATTTCCTAGCCAAAAGAAATAGACAATTGTAAGCAGTTCACAATGCCAAAAATACAAGTTGTTTCCTGGAAATATGAATTGCCTGTGTGATTCCTTGTTCAATACTACATATTTTTTTCTCAGAAGCAAACAAGAAACAGAGGAATTCACACTGCCAGTGTACACATACTTTTCTTGCTGTTAAAATATAAGTACTCTCATTTTGTACTTTAAAGTGCCTACCTTAAATTGCAATTTCCCAATGCTTTATAAGATTTGTGGTCATATGTCTCTCTTTTTAGCTTCTTTCAGCAGTCATGCTTGATTTTATTCTTTGGAACCAATTCCAGTTCTTCATTGTTTCAAGGTTTTATCTGAATATAATTTAAACAAAATCAGAGTTTGTATTTATCTTTCTTATGTTTTCGTATTGATTTAGGGTGACTCTAAGAAAATATGGGAAACACTGACAATAGATTGTCATCTTGTAACCAAAATGTTTATATATTTTTAAATTCAATAAGTAATATACCATATTCAATTGGCCTCCAAAAAATCTAATGTACACTACTTGTATGTTCATTAACCACTAAAATTGTTCTCATCCAAAATTTCCTTTATCGCTACTGTGTCTGATGAGCATTTCTAAATTTCTCTAGAATAGTTTAAAGTTTGGTCAATTACTGTCACCAAATTAAGAGGACTGCTTATTTTATTATTCATAATTCACCCAAAATAGAGATTTTTCCCCCCTTAAAAAGAGATTCAAGCCTCAGAAAAAAAAATACTAACCATTACAGTGGGAGAGTGGTGCATGAGTGGATTCCACTAAAGATAATATATTTAATTTTCTTCAGCTTGATTCAAGAGGGAAGTCACATAAACGATGAGGTAGGGAAAATTAGTTTTTAACAAATAAATGTGTAATCCCATGTAAAAACATAATGTGAACCATTTGGATTTCTAGTTCTGGCAATATGTAAAAATAAGATAACTTAAAATTCTCCCAATCCAAACAAAATTATTTCAATTTGTTTTTAAGACATAAAAGAAATCCTTTAAAAAAGCAAGAATTAAAAATTGAGCACAGAGTGAGGTGATGTTGCAGTTGCTCTTTTGTGTAGGGAGGAAATACCAGTTTCAGTAATCTTGAGAATTAGATGAACTCTCCCTTCCCTCTATCCTGAGATAAAATCTTGGATAGGTAGAAAGTTAGAACTGAAATCTGCAAATAAAATTAGCACACAAGAAGGACTATCTTTGTAAAAGTAGAGATTGGGAGGGGGAAAAATATAGTGTAGATGGTAAAGGCTCTGTTCATCCCTCTGGCAACCAAATCAAAGTTGTGACAGAAACAAAGAACAAACAGAAAGGAAAATCACCTAGGATCTAGATGAACAAGCCATACAACTGGGTAGAGAATGACGAAATGACCCTGCAATGGCAGAAGGTTGAATGGAGTGAGGACATGAGGCTGGCTGGTCCTGAGTGGCTGAGTAGGACAGAGGCTGCAGCAGCTGCAGACACCTCTTAAAGGGGCCGTGTCTGTAAGCAGACTTTCACGGCGATGGACCTACTTGCTCTGAGCACCACCGCTGGGCTGCTGCACGAGGGACTTACATGGGATACTGAGTTGTCAGTGAGGGCCAAGGCAAGACTCATTCTGTACAAAAGTGTCGGTCGTATCCATCGTTCTTCTATTGATCCCTCCCCTCTCCCAGAGTGCAGACTCAGTGCTGTCATAGTGGAAATGTCATCAAACTGGTAAACAGAAGTCGTTCCACCACAAAGGATTCCCTGAAACTCCTTCTTCCCCAATTCCTGAGCCCACCCAAGGCATATCCAGGTGTGTCTTCACTTAGTCAGGTGCCCCTTGCTGAGCAGCACCTACATTCACACTGGTAACAGCTAGCCTTGGTTTCTGGTGTGGCCTTTTGAAATAACTATAAGCACAGCATCTGTGGATTGCTTATTAAATCTTAACAGGTGGCTATAGAGGGACACAGACTGGGGCTAAAATTGGCCTGCTGCTTAACTCCTTTCAGGACTGTGCCTCTGCACACCTAATGTACAAAACCACACTAATAAGATTGGGAGACTTAGGAGTTTTGCTTAATACAGAAAAACAGACAGACAGCCAAAATGGGAAGACAAAGAAACAGAAACCATATAAGAAAACAGAACAGAGATCCCAGAATAATGGAGTCAAGAAATCTAACAGATGCACAGTTCAAAACACTGATAATAAAGATGCTCAATGAACTTAGGAGAAGAGTCGATGAACTCTGTGAGACCTTTAACAAAGATTAAAAACAAAAATAGAAATGGAAATCATAAAAGGGAACCAGTCAGAAATGAATTACACATTATCTGAAATGAGAAGAATATTAAATGGAATAAACAAAGTGAATAAAGAAACAGATCTAATGACCTATATAGAGGAAAGGAAAGCCAAGAACACTCAATCAGAATGGCAAGAAAAAAGAGCCCAAGACTATAATAAGAATTTAAGGAGCCGATGTGACACTATTAAATGTAAAATTATCCATGTCATAGGGGTACAAGGAAATAAAAAGATATTGAAAAGCTATTTGAAGAAAAAATGATGGAAAACTTTCCTAACCTGGTGAAGGAAATAGACATAAAACCCCATGAAGCTCAGAGATTCCCCAAAACCAGGAACCCAAAGATTCTCATACCAAAACATATCATCATTAAAATGCCAAAAGTTAAATACAAAGAGAGAATTTTAAAAACAGAAAGGGAAAATCAGTTAGTTATCTACAAGGAAGCACCCATAAGACTGGCAACTGATTTCACAAAAGAAACTATGCAGGACAGAAGGGCTTGGCACAAAATATACAAAGTGATGAAAACCAAGGATCTACAACCAAGAATACTTTATCCAATAAACTCTATCATTTAGAGTAGAAGGACATATAAAGAGCTTCACCGTCAAAAATAAGCTAAAAGAATTTATCACCACCAAGCCGGTATTACAGGAAATGTTGGAGGGACTTCTTTAAGAAGAAAAGAACATATACCAAAAACAGGAATAAATAATGGCTATATTTATATTCCTATCAACAAATACCTCAAATGGAAAAGAATTAAGTGCTCCAACCAAAAGTTAGAGTGGCTGAATGAATAAGAAAGCAAGAACTCTACCTACATGAGACTCACTTCAGATTAAAAGACACACACAGACTAAAAAGAAGGAGATAGAAAAATATATTGCCTTGATGGATGTAGAAGGTATTGTGCTGAATAAAATGGGTCGGATAGAGAAAGACAAATATTGTATGATTTCACGTACATGTAAAATCTAAAGAACAAAATCAGCAACAACAACTACAAAAGCATAAATAAACTCATAGATACAGAGAATATTTTGAGAGATACTAGATTGGAGGTGAGTTGCAGGGGGGAAAAGGCAAAGGGATTAAGAGATACAAATGGATAGTTGCAGAATAGACATGGAGATGTAGAGTGTAGCATGGGGAAGATAGTTAATAATGTAATAAATATATAAGGGGGAAGAGAGTTACTATATTTAGTGTGGTGATCACATTGTGAGTTATGTGGATCTCTGATCATTATGCTATACAGTTAAACTGGTATATTATTGTATGCCAACTATAATTGGAAAAAAATCATTAAATTGTACAATGTAAATATGAGCAACTAATAGTCTTTTATATTTCAATAAAGGTGAAAAAATAAATTAATACATAAAAGTAGAGATCAAATAAAAATATGCCTAATAGCATAGAGGGACAATGAAGTGTATCTTTCTTGACCTGGGCTGCGAATGAAATAAAAGTATTTCCCATTATTTAAAACCCTGAAAGCCTTAGAACTCAGGCTGGAATCACACCATGAGCTCTTCTTGGTCTGCAGCTTGCAGACTGCATATTTTGAAACTTTTCAGATTTCATAATTGGCTTATTGAGGAAGAAAGGAAGAGACTTTTGAAACAAAACAGAGTGAGAGAAGTCCCCAGATCTCTTTCTGTGAAACAATAATAAGCTGTACATGTAAAACTTAATAAAAAACACCCAAACTGCACACCAGCACATCTGAATGTGAGATTTGTGCATAAGAGATACCACAGGTCAGAATCCCAGGAGTTGGGCAGTAGACTGGGAGAAACGAAGAAGCTATCTCTTGCAGGTGGAGCTCTCTGTAGGAGGATGGTGAGGGTAGAAGGTGCTGTGGGTTCTCCGAACAAACCTGCCTGGAAGAGCTGTGAGCTCCAAGTTGCCAGCGGCTGTGCTCAAGCATAAGGGTAGAAAGCAGAAAAGTGGGGAAACTAGAGAAGTGGAGACTGAAGAGAAAAATAAAAGTCGATTACTAATAGCTGCAGCTGCAAAACACGAGACTGAGGTGCAGCCCCCATCCTCCAACACAGAGAGACCCTTATTCCATATCCTCCAAGACCCAACACCAAAGAGTCCCAGGGGAATCTGAGCAAATGCTGCCAAAACTGTTGCTAACACTAACAGAGAAAAGAAAAAGGCTTTAGGAATTTACATAAATCAGGGATCCAAGGGGCTTTGATGTCACCTACTGGAAACCAAAAGAAAAATGCCTTCTTAACAACAGGCTAAACAGAGACTTTTAAATAATAAATCTTTCTAAAAAAAAAACAACAACAACAACCCCCCCACCCCCAAACAGAATACTCTTCCATTAATGCCAAGGTGAAGGTCCATTAAACATCACGAATAATGAAGGTGACATGGCATCTCAGAAAGAAAGAGGAAAATCTCTAGAAAATACATTTAAAGATGTAGAAATATATGATTTAAATGACAGATAATTCAGGATGGTACTACTGAAAAAAATCAATGAGGTCCAAAAAGATTCATATCAACAATTTCTGTTATTTAAAAAATAATTAGATGAGCAGGATGAGTTCCTTAGCAAGGAGATTGAAACCCTCAAAAATAACCAAATAGAACTTCTGGAATTGAAGAGCACACTGAAAGAGGTGAAAAATGAAACAGAAAGCATGGGAACTAGAGTCAACAAAATAGAAGGAAGGATCAGTGATATCAAAGACAGAAATCAAGAAATAAATCAGAAGGAAGAAGAGAGAAAAGGAAAAAATTAAAAAGAATTAAAAAGAATTACAAGAACTAGCTGATACCGTCAAGAGAGGAAACATAAGAAAAATGGGCATTTTCGCAGGGAAAAGTAAAGGAGCAGGGATTAGAAAGTGTTTTCAGACAAATAGTTGACGAGAATTTCCCAAATCTAAGGAATGAGCTGGACCTTGGAAGTCAAGAAGTCAAGAGAACACACAATTATATGAACCCAAAAAGGCCTTCTCCAAGATATATTGTATTAAAATTATCAAAAATCAAGGACAAGGATAGAATTCTCAAGGCAGCCAGGGAAAAAAAGATGGTAATCTATAAAAGAAAACCCATTGGATGATTGTCGAACTTCTCAACACAAACCTTGCAAGCCAAAAAGGAGTGGAATCATATAGTCAACCTATTAAATGAAAGGAACTACCAGCCAAGAATAATGTACCCAATAAAGCTCTTCTTTAGATATCAAGGAGAAATAAAGTCCTTTCCATATATACAAAAATTGAGATAGCTCTCCACTACAAGTCCAGCATTACAGAAAATACTGTAAAAGGTACATTCACCTAAAATAAAATGACGAAAACAAATAAACAAACAAAAAACCTAACAAGGAGTAAGGTGACGACTAGCAGGCAGATAGAAGCAGAGGAGTGCAACCCTGAATGAGAACTGGGCATTATTAGCTGAAACAATAAGAAGAGATTTGCTGTCTACAGCCATGTTACCCTGAACAAGCCAAATCTCGTATGATCTCGGAAGCTAAGCAGTGTTGGGCCTGGTTAGTACTTAGATGGGAGACTACCTAGGAGACCAGGTGCTGTAGGCATTAAAAAAATAAAAAAGGATTGTAAGCTGACAAGTTCCTAGCAATCTGTGAGGTCAACCAAGGGTTGCCTCACCTAAAAAAAGGAAAAAAAGAAAAAAAAAAGACAAAAAAGAAAAAAAGAAGAGATTTGCTATAGCAAAATAGTAATGAAAATTCAGCATACATAGGGACAAACTGAGACAACAGTAACAGAAAAGGGAAAGATTCAAAGATCCAAATTCACAAAGGAGAATGGGAATAAGGCACAAATAGAAGAAAATGAACTACTATATGTATGTAATTATCCTCTACATATTTGTAATGGTAACCACATGCTGAAGATTCAAAATTGAAGAATATTACATAAAACAAGAAGGACCAGAGGGAAAACCCATAAAAGCCAACCAAAATAAAGAAAACAGAAACACAAGGACAAGGAAGCAATGAAAACACCGAGCTACCAGAAAGCAAAAGATAAAAGGACTATAAGAAGACCTCATATTTCAATAATCACCCAAAAGGTAAGTGGAGTGAATGCACCAATAAAAAGGCACAGTTTTAGATTGGACATATCACATTTCCAAACACAAATAAAAACTCAAAGTGAAAGGGTGGAAAATGATATTTCAAGCAAATAGCATTGAGAGAAAACTAGGAGTAGCGGTACTAATATTGGATGAAATAGACTTCAAAATAAAAAAAAAGATAAAGAAAGATACTGAGGGATACTTCATAATGATGAAAAGAATCATATACGAAGAAGAAGTAACACTTATTAATATTTACACTTCCAATCGGATATCCCTGAAATATATAAAGCAATTGCTAACAGAACTAAAGGAAGAAACAGACCAAAACACTATCATTGTAGGAAACATAAATACCCCACTGCTGGACATGGACAGATCATCCAAATAGAAAATCAATAAGTAAATAACATCCTTAAATGACATATTAGACCAATCAGATATAATTGTCGTTTATAAAGCCTGTCATCCCCAAACAACTGCTTATACATTTTTTTCTCAAGTGCACATGGAATATTCTCAAGGACTCACCACATACTAGGACACAGAGATAGCCTCAACAAATATAAGAAGGTCGAAATCATACCAACCATATTCTCTGATCATAATGCTTTGAAGCTAGAGATCAAGTGTAAAAAGAAAATGGAAATAATCACAAATACATGGAAATTAAACAGAATGCTACTGCAGAATAATTGGTTCAGAGAAGAAATAAAATGAGAGATCAAGAGATACACAGAAACGATTGATAATGATAGTACGACATATCAAAACTTTTGGGATATGGCAAAAGCGATCATAAGAGAAAAGTTCATATCATTACAGGCCTATCTCCAAAAAGAAGAATGAGCCCCGCCCCCCAAAAAAACAACCTAAAGCTTCATCTTAAAAAAAAAAAAAAGAATACTAGAAAAGAAAGAATAAATAAAGCCTAAAGTCAGCAGAGGAAAGAAATAATCAAAATTAGAGCAGAAATAAATGAAATTGAAAACAAAACAAATAACAACAAGAAAACAATAGAAAAATAAATGCAACAAGGAGCTGGTTCTTTGAGGAGGTTAATAAAATTGACAAACCCCTGGTTAAATTCACTAAAGGAAAAAGAGAAAGGACAAAAATAAACAATATCAGCGATGAAAGAGGGCAAATAATGACAGACAGCAGAAATACATAAGATATACAAGAATGCTATGAAAAAGTATATAACACCAAATTTAACAACCTAGAAGAAATAGACCAAGACTTAGAAAGCTATAGCCTTCCTAGATGGAATAAAGAAGAACTGGAAAATCTAAATAAACTGATCGCAATATGAAAATTGATAGAATCATCGAAAATCTCCTAAAAAGTAAAAGTTGAGGACCAGATGGCTTCACTGTTGAATTCTACCAAATATTCATAGATTTAATACCTATTCTCTTCAAACTCTTCCAAAAAATCAAAGAGGAGGCAATACTTCCCAACTCATTTTATGAGGCCAGTATTACTCTGGTATGAAAACCTGGTAAGGATGACAAAAAGAAGAAAATTACAGACCAATATCTCTCATGAACACAGATGCAAAAACCCTAAATAAGATACTAGCAAACTGAATAGAGCAAAATATTAAAAAGATTATACACCACGACCAAGTGGGCTTCATCCCAGGGGCATAGGGATAGTGAACAATTTATGTGATACACCACATAAATAAATTAAAAATAAGAATAATACGATCATATCAATAGATGCAGAAAAAGCCTTCAACAAGATACAGCATATATTTATGATTAAAACCCTTTAAAAAATGAGTATAGAAAAAAGTACCTTTACACAATGAAAGCCATATATGACAAACCCTCAGCCAACATTATACATAATGGTGAAAAACCAAAATCCTTAACTCTAAGATCGGGAACAAGGGAAGGCTCTCCATTATCGTCACTGTTATTCAATATAACATCGGAGTCCTAGCAAGTGCAATCAGGCAAGAGAAATATATAAAAGGCATCCGAATAGGAAATAAAGAATTCAAACTGTCACTACTTGCAGATGACATAATTGTCTATATAGAAAACTTTACAGACTCCACAAGAACACTACTAAAAACATAAGCAAAAAAGTAAAGTTTCTGGATACAAAATCAACGTTCAAAAATTTATAGCGTTCCTATACTCTAATAATAAAGTGTCATAGCGTTCCTATACTCTAATAATAAAGTGTCAGAAAAAAAAAGTGGAAAAATAATTCCCTTTGTTATGGCAACAAAAATAATTAAATACCTAGGAATAAATATAACAAAATATGCAAAGGACCAATATAAGGAAAACTATAAGACCCTATTAAAAGAAATCAAAGAAGATACAAAGAAATGGAAAGGTATTCCGTGTTCTTGGAATGGAAGAATCAAGATAGTGGACATGACTTTATTACCTAAAGCATTATACAGATTTAATGTAATTCCCATCAAAATCCCATCGGCATTTTTTAAAGAAATAGAACAAAAACTCCTCTTATTTTATGGAAAAACAAAAGACCCTGAATCACCAAAGCCATCCTGAGAAAAAAGAACAAGTCTGGAGGCATCACTCTACCCAATTTCAAATTATACTACAAAGTGACAATAATCAATATAGCATGGTATTGGCAGAAAAATAGACACACGGACCAGTGGAACAGAATTGAGAGTCCAGACATAAACCCATATTTATATGGGCAAATAGTTTTCAACAAAAAAGCCAAAAACATACAGTGGGGAAAGGAATGCTTCTTCAATAAATGGTGCTGGGAAAACTGGAAAGCCACCTGCAAAAGAATGAAACTAGACTGTTGTCTCTCACCACATATCAAAATTAACTCAAAATGCATTAAGAAACTTAATATAAGACCTGAAACAATAAGTCACATAGAAGTAAACTTAGAAACTTAACTCAAGGATCTTAGACTTAAAGTGGATTTTATAAATTTGACCTCAATGACAAGGGAAGTAAAAGCAAAAATTGATAAATGGGACTACATCAAGCTAAAAACCTTATGCACAGCAAAAGAAACCATCAACAACGTAAGAGACAAACATCCGAATAGAAAAATATATTTGCAAGCAACGCCTCCGATAAGGGCCTAATATCCAAAATACACAAAGAACTCATATTACTCAATAACAACAACAACAAAACAAATGATCCAATCAAAAAATGAGCGGAGGGCTTGAACAGACAATTCTCCCTACAGAAACATACAAATAGCCAACAAATATTTGAAAAAATACTCAACATCACTAGCTATTAGGGAAATGCAAATCAAAACCACAGTAGATCAAATCTCACACTTGTTAGAATAGCTATAATCAACAGGACAAGTAATAACAAATTTTGGAGAGCATGCGGAGAAAAAAGAACCTTCGTATACTGCTGATGGGACTGCAAATTGGTACAGCCACTATGGAAAACAGTATGAAGTTTCCCCCAAACACTAAGGATTGATCTAACATATGATCCAACAATCCCTTTACTGGGTATTTATCCCAAAGACTTGAAAAACCGTATCTCAAAAGATATTTGCACACCGTTGTTCATAGCAGCATTATTCACAGTGTCCAGGACATGGAAGCAACCGAAGTGTCCTATGATAGATGACTGGATACAGAAGCTGTGATACATATATACCTCAGCCATAAGAAGAGATGAAATACTGCCATTTGCAACAACATGGATGGGCCTCGAGATAATCATGCTAAGTGAAATAAGCCACACATAAAATGTTGAATATCACAAGATATTACTTATATGTGGGAAATAAACCTAAAAGCATCATAGACATGGACAATAGACTAGTGGTTACCAGAGGGTAGGGTGGAGTGGGTAGGGGGGAGGCTGATGGGGTAAAAGGGGTCAAATATGTGGTGATAGAATTCTAACTGTGGGAGGTGAACACACAATGTAAATATATATATACTTTACCATTAAAATATTCAGCTGAAATTTTCCAGATTTTATTAGCCAATGTCAACATAAAAAGTAAATTAATTATTAAAAAATAAATTAGGAGTGTTGAACAGTAACATATAATAAAAAATGTTGCTAAAACAAGCAAAGATGATCCCAAGCAAACAGTATTCAGAGTGTTCTAGCCCACAGATAAAATATTTTTTCCCTGTGTCAAATACATCCTCATGACTGGAGTACAAATAAATAGAAAGCCTAGTAAGCCTAGTAATAAGTTCAGACTCACCAATTAAATTTTGGATAATATTTAGGTATTCCATATAGTATGACTATAGGGAGAATAAAATTGTGAGAGAAGTAGAGTGCTGTCCTACTTGGCAGTTCTCTTAGTTAATATCAAATTGCTGTAAAATATTAAGTTCGGAGTAATTAATATGAGTTTGTTCTATTGAAAATTCTGATTTTTATGTTTTCAAAGGCTAAAAGTCCTTTATTATTGCCTATCTGTGCAGCTCTCTGCCTTTCCTGTTCATTGCTATTCAGTTTCCTATGGAAACTTCTATAAGCCAATTATTCATCGGGACTCTGTTCACATATTTTTCTTCACTCACAGGATTTGATTCATCTTCTTTTTCCATTTTGTTTGTCATTTATTTTGTCATATAGATTTTTCTTTCCCAGGCTTCCTGTGAAATGTAATATATTGCCATCTTTCCCCATATCAAACCATTGCTAAAAACACATGATATAAAAAAGTGTTGTTGTTACTAGAAACTAAAGAGATTTAGAGAGTAAGATGAATTCTTAGTAGGTTTGTTTTCTATCTTCTTCTTATCACCTGGCCCTCACTATTTAATAAAATGCAGAGAGATAAGATCTGCTCTCTCCTAGTGCCCTTATGGATTCTCACTTGCTCATAATCTCAAGAAATAACATCTTCCCTGACTCCCCTTTAAATATACTTTTTACCTCAATTGTGTTACTATAGTTAAGTGTCACCACACAGTGTGTAGCAGATTATAGAGAGCAAGTATGTATGTATTGTAGTTAGGCTTCCTAGGTTCAAGTTCAGACTAATCTTGGATCCTGGGAAAGTTACTTGGCCTTTTGTGTCTATTTCCTCACCTTAAAACAAGATTGTTAATACTATCTACCTCATAGAGGATTAAATAAGATAAAACGTATATAGCACTTGAAAGACTTGTCACCTATAAAGTGCTCAAATGATAGCTAATACCGTATTTTTCTACACCTATTCTATGCCAATTCTTCTCATATTAGACAAACAGCATCCATGTATAAGTTACACTCCCAGGAAGCAATCAGATTTTGATAATGGCTTCTTCTTTTCAAATGGCAATTAAGTAAAGCACTCTTATCATTTGTAATTTCCCAGTGAGTAACATTGGTAATGGTAGCTTATATAGACTGCAGCATAGAAAAAGCATTTGGGATCTGGGATTAACTTATATCTGTTTGTTTACCTTACATCTAAATGTAAATATTTTGGAAACTTTAGGCTAAGCATAGTTACTAGCAAATGGGAACATGAAGCACAACTGATTGTAATATTCCAGGTCTCAAATATCTTATCCTAAATTCCTAGAGACCATTAGTGTTTCATAGCCACATGGAACATGTCTACCTCATCCTTACCCAAAGTATCATCCATTAGATCTCCCATTGCATTTTGGTTTCTGAAAGGATCACCTTTGTTCTTGGCAGAGTTATAAAACAGAAATGGTTAACACAAACTCAAGGAATAATCTATTGTTTTCTGGTTCAGGTTACAAGCTATTCCAACTTCCATTTGTTCTCATGGAAGTTACTATTCCTTATGTGTTCAAGGGAATAATGTCCTGAAAACTATTGTTACTATTTCACTCTCACAAAAACAAAACATAATCATCATTATTTTCAACAATAGCAAAATAATAACCTAAAGTAACAACATAGTTTTAATCTGAAAGTTTAACTGACTTGCTCAAAGCCACACAACTTAGTGACAAAGCTAGAAATTGAATCTATAATTCTTCATTTTAGAAGATCATGCTGAATTTTTAATACAGAACTAGAGGTATCCTTAAAATTGAGAAAAGAAACTAAAATTCTCTCTAAATAGTTCCGGCACTTAATAGATTCTCTTATTGTAGAAATAGAACAATCAGTATGGGCAACATAATTAGATGAGACTGAAAAATTCTGCTGATACAGGTATCACTTCACAAGTAGAAAAAAAGTATTATTTTCAGCCTGACACGAGATGCTTTGAATTCTCAAATCCTGAGTCACATCTGATTCAACTGAAGACCAAGCCAAGGTCTTTGTTTTCCTAAGAAAATGATGTCACCTGGAAGCTTCCCATAAAATTCTACAGATTCTGAATGGCCAGGTTCCTTAATATAGAGAAAAGAGGAGTACTGACACAGAATATCAAATTAATTGGACCTTTATTTCATTTCAGATCTCTAAGTCATTTCTGATAAAGGAGTCTTTAAGCTCTAAAGTAGAACAAATCAGTATCACAAGCACAAGAAAAATCTATCCACCAAAACTAGCTCTTTGGAAAATGTAGCCTCCATAACCTTACCAGCATTCAGGGGAGTAATTTCTTACCACTTGCATTATCAGCTATATCCCTTTTATTAGAGAATCTGTCACAAATGCAGTCTTGTAGAACGCTTGTGATTTTAATCTCTCTGGTAGTTGGAAAAGGAGCATAAATGGTTTTTTGATTGATGGCAGAAATGTTTGCTAAAGGTCATTACAGCTTTGGTTCTCATCTTCTGAAACAAATTAACATTTGGTGAAGAAAACTCCAAGTTTTCAATATTATTTCTGTAACACCAAGGTAGTCTCAAATAATAAACATGCTCTGAAATAATTACTTTTTTATAGTTGCTGGAAAAATGCATGAATGTCAAGTAACCTTATTCTCTAAAAAAACATTCAAACTCCCAGTAAACATTTAAATATATTTTGGTATGCATATATGAAATGTATACTAGATAAACTACAGGATATGGTTATATGAGCACTAAATGCATTCCTATAGTTGAGCATATTTCTGAAGTATCCCTCATAAAAACAAATAGAAGAAAATGTCTGGGGTGCCCAAGGGCATCAAGACAGATATGAAAACTGTATCAGTACAAAACACATAATAGTACATGAAAAAAATGCTATGCTTGTGTAAGCTGAACATTATTCAGAGAGAGAGAGATTTTCTGTTATTAATTTTATTTTCTTGTTGCTTTGAAATAAAAAAAAATGTAAGATGATTAGAGAATGAGCAGAAATACTCCACAAATATTTTAAACCCTAGCTCTGTCTAGATACACACACACACACACACACACACACACACACACACAAGGCTTGGTGAAATTGTGAAGGCTATAAGATGTGGGCAGATATTATTTTCTGATATTTATCTACAACTTGTGGTCTGCTGTAGCAGGTCCATTCAGTCCTGAGAAAAATCTCTCATAAACCTTCCACATGTTACTTGTTGGGATTAGTTTAACATGTAAAAGAGAAAGGGAAAAGGAGTAGAGAAATGGGAAGGTATTAAGAATGAGGAGTGGTGACGAAGGAACTACAATTCAAAGGCAATCGGAGCTCATTCCTCTTTTAGTCTCACCAGTATCAGCAATACTTTCTCTGGGTATGTCAGACCTTCTTTGATGCCAAGAAACTTGGCATATTTAATTAAGGTCATTAACATAATCATCATGAATTTTTAGACACATGAAGTATGTTCTTCATAAGTCCTAGATTTTTATTCTTGCGAAACTTTAAAAATCAACTACTTCTACACATTTTCCATTCTAGTTGATTGGTTTGTTCAGGGTTTTTCTCTTTCACTCAAGTTTTGATTCTGTTTACTTTCAATAGTTAATTCTACTTTTCTTGAACTCGACTCCTCAGTCTTCATCTGTTTCTTAAAAGATGGATGCATTTAATACTCGTCTTCTTCTGGAGTTTCAAGAAGATAAATAAGTCTTATGTGCTGATTTGAATACTACCACCTTCTATATCATTCTTGGAAGTTTTCTTACTGTCTCTCATGCTAATTTTGATGTCTAAAATTACAATAGTAGAGCACCTTGTGGACTTTCACAAAATTGTATATGCATGAAAAATAAGATATACATAAGCCTTTCTGGAATTCTATTTACTCTAAATATTGTTGTTTTGTTGATAATTTTAAGAATCCAATGCAGTAACTATCTTCCACACCATTCTTTTAAATAATTGTTACTGAACTCAAGGGGTCCATTTTGCCTGCATTTGTCAAAGACAAAAAGAGTCACGGACAGGATTTTGCAGCAAAGAAAGTAAAGGTTTATTTAGGGAAGTAGCATTAAGCCCGGAGATACAGGTGAGTTATTGCTCAAAGTCCTGGATCCACGATGGCCTCTGGGAGATAAGTTATATAGGGGAAAACTCATTAATAGTTGAGAAAGTTGGGGTCGTTGGCTCTACTGATTGGTTGGGGGCTAGGGTAGGAGGCAGTTGATCATTGCATCAGGTCCTAATGTCAGTCATGGCAACATTCTGTCTGGTTTCAAGAGGATGCTGATAGGGTCGTTCTGCCTTCATGGATATGGAGCTGCAAAATGTTATCTTTAGTCTGACCAAAATCCCGTTTCTGTGGTCAACAGAACTAAAGATTTGTTCCTAAGACTGTTTGATGCTGACCTAAGGGCTTATTTATTAAGGGAGTGGTCATGCACTATGCAGAAGAGCAAGGAAAGGAAAGAATCGAATGCAAGATCAGTGTAAATCAAAGAGAAAGAGAAGAGAAAAAGTCATTTTAAAGAAGTGAAGATTAACACAGATACATAATTAGATCCATTTTATTTAATTTATTAAATTATGTTCATCAATTGCAAAGAAAAAGAATTTGACAAATCAGTTTTACTCATTCTGAATAGCCTATGAAGTGATGTTCATGGAAGAAACTGTGAATGAGAAACAATATCAGAATATTTTCTTTTTCTTTTCCTTTTTCTTCTTTTTTACAATTCAATAATGAGTTTTTTTTAAATTATAGTTGACATAAAATAATATATTAGTTTCAGGTATACAGCATAGTGATTAGAGATCTATATGACTCACAAAGTGATCACCCCACTAAATCTAGTACTCTTCTTCCCCCTTATATATTTATTACAACATTGTTCATTATTTTCCTTATGCTATACTTTATATCTCCATGTCTATTTTGTAACCATCCATTTGTACTTCATAATAACTTTGCCCTTATTGACCGTCCCCACCAACCCTCCTCCCATCTAGCAGCCCTCAAAATATGTTCTGTAGCTGAGGTTGTTTCTGTTGTTGTTGTCTATTTCGTTCATTAGTTTCCACGTGTATGTGAAATCATATGGTATTTGTCTTTATCTGATTTACTTCATTCAGTGCAAACAGTAGGTCCATCAAGGCAATATCTTTTTTCATTCTCTTCCTCTTAGTCTCTGTGTGTCTTTTGATCTGAAATGAGTCTCTCATAGGCAGAATATGTACAGCTCTTGTTTACTTCTCCATTCAGCCACTCTATCTTTTGCTTATTTTTTTGTTTGTTTTCAATTTCATTTAATTCTGCTCTAATTTGTATTATGTGTTTACTTCTGCTGATTTTAGGCTTCATCTGTTCTTCATTATCTAGTTTTTTTTCTTTTTTTCTGGCTTTATTGATATATAATAGACAATTAGTTGCTTGAATTAACATTGTACAATTCAATGAGGTTTTTTTTCAATTATAATTGGCATACAATAATATATATTTTTCTCAAATAATGTGGTATTTTGGTTGGAGAACTTAATTCTTTTTCATTTGAGGTACTTGTTGATAAGAATGTAATTATAGTCATTCCTGTTTTCAATACATGTTTTTTCTCTAAAAAAAAGTCCGTCCAACATTTCCTATTATACTGGCTTGGTTGTGATAAATTCCTTTACCTTATTTTTGTCTGGGAAGTTCTTTATCTGTCCTCTGACTCTAAATGATAACTTTACTGGATAAAGTATTCTCGGTTGTAGATCTTGGGTTTTCATCACATTGAAAATTTTGTGCCAAGCTCTTCTGTACTGCAGTTTCTTTTCAGAACTCAGCTGCCAGTACTGCATAGTTTCTTTTGAGAAATCAGCTGCCAGTCCTATCGGTGCTCCCTTGTAGGAAACTAAATGTTTTTCTCTTTCTGCTTTTATGATTCTTTCTTTGTATTTAACCTTTGGCATTTTAATTATGATGCAGGTTAGTTTGGGGCTCTTCAGGTTCATCTTTTTGGGGACTGTCTGAGCTTCGTGGGGTTTTATATCTATTTCCTTCACCAGATGAGAGAAATTTTCCATCATTATTTCTTCAAATAGCTCTTCAACTTCTTGTTTTCCTTCAGGTCCTCCTATGACATGAATACTTTTACATTTAATTTTTTCCCATAGGCTCTTTATATTATTATCTTGGCATTCTTTTTCTTGCCATTCTGATTGCATGTCCTTGGCTTTGTCATCCTCTATATCAGTGTTTTTTTCCTCATTTTTATTTAATCTGTTGATTCCCTCTAATATACTCTTCATCTCAGAGATTGTGTTCTTCATTACTGACTGGTTTCCTTCTATAATTTCCATTTTCATTTTTATGCTTTTTATCTCTTTGGTAAAGTTCTCACTGAGTTCATCTAATTTTCCACAAGTTCACTGAGCATCTTTATAACCAGCGTTTTGAACTCTGCATCTGTTAGACTGCTTGACTCCATTATTCCTAGATCTCTCATATGGTTTCTGCTTCTTCGTCTTCCCATTTTGGCTGTTTTTCTGTGTCTCTATATATACAAAGCAAAACTCTTAAGTCTTCCAGTCTTATTAGCACAGCTTTGTAGTAAGTATCCAGTGGCACAGTACTGAGAAAGATTCAGCTGCAGGCCAAGTTGAGCCCCACGTTCTGCCCCTTTCGGGTCACTTGTTGAGATTCAGCAAATGATTCACACATGCTGTGTTTATAGTTGCATTAAGAGGCCAGGCCAGAAACCAAGGCCAGCTGCCACCAGTGTGGGTCTTGAGCCTTCTCAGAATGCAGCACTGGACTTGCCAAGGACACAACTGGATGTGGCTTGGGTAGGGCTGCAAATTGGGGGAGGCAAAATTTCAGGGAATCCTCTAGGTGGAGTGACATCTGTTATATGGTTTGATGACCTCTCAGCTGTGATGGCACACTGGGACAGGGGAGGGCTCAACAGAGGAACAATGATTACCACCAGCCTGGGAGAAAGCTTCACCTCCGGCCTTTGCCCCAACAACTCAGTGTTTCTCTGTAAGTCCCCAGTGCACCCCAAGCGACTGACCTGGCGCTGGTGCTCAGAGTGACTGAGTCGCACAAAAGTCTGGTTGCGGACATGGCCCTTTTAAGAGGCATCTGCAGCTGCCGCAGCCTCTGTCCCACTCAGCCACTCGGGACTGGGCAGCCTTGTGTCGTTGACACCTCCTACCTCCTACAGTTGCAGGGTGATTTCTTATTTCTCTCCCTTCTTATAGAACTTCTGTTCATCTAGACTGCAGGCAACTGTGCTTGCCATTTGCTCTGTTTCCATCACAACTTTGCTTAGAAGAGAGGATGAACAAAGCTTCTATCATCTATGCCATTTTTTCTAGGGCTGCATAAGAATATTTGCAATACAGGATCATCCTAAGCTTTCTTATTTTCTGTAACCAGAAAATTCTGTACTCTAAGTAAGCCACTATGAAATGGCCGTTAAATACTCTGTAATCTTTGAAACAGCCGATCCTAAATCCCTACCTGATCTTTCCTTATTGAATAAAACAGTCCTTCTTACCCATATTTACATACATAACACATAAAAAAATCCTTAAAATGATAAACTGACTTCAAATTTCTTGGTTTTTTGTTTGTTTGTTTGTTTGTTTGTTTGTTTGTTTTTGTTTCCCAAAGGGTAAGGTAGGGAGCCAGAGGGCTAGAAGGGTTGTGCTAGGTGGAATAAATATTGTGCGTATGTGTGTGTGTGTGTGTGTGTGTGTGTGGTGGTGGTGCAAGCAACACCAGACTTTATTTTTTTTTATTTTTATTTTTTTTAAATAAGTTTGTTAGGGTAACATTGGTTAATATAATTATATAATTTTCAGGTGTACATTGTAATTTGACATCTGTATATGCTATTGTGTGTTTACGCCCAAAATCTAGTTTCCTTCAGCTACCATATATTCGATCTTCTTTACTTATTTCACCTTCCCTCTACCCCCTATATTTGACCCCTTTTACCCCGACAACCTCCCTCCTCCTCTCCCAACTCCTACCCTCTGGTAACCAATGGTCTATAGTCCATGTCCATGAGTATCTGTTAGTTTGTCCTGTTCATTTGCTGCTTTTAGTTTTATTTCCAAAATGTAAGTAATATCTTATGATTGTCAACTTTTTCTATCTGGCTTATTTCACTTAGCATGATTATCTCATGGTCCATAGATGTTGTCGCAAATGGCAGTATTCTACCTCTTCTTATGGCAGAGGAATATTCCATTGTATATATGTACCATATCTTCTTTTTCCAATGATCTATTGTAGGACACTTCGGTTGCTTCCATGTCCTGGCCACTGTGAATAGTGCTGCTATGAACATTGGTGTGCAAACATCTTTTCGGATATGGGTTTTCAAGTCTTTGGGATAAGTACCCAGTAGAGGGTTTGCTGGATCATACGGTAGATCAATTCTTAGTTTTTTGACAAAACTCCATACTGTTTTCCATAGTGGCTGTAACAATTTGCAGTCCCACCAGCAGTGTATAAGAATTTCTTTTTCTCCACATCCTCTCCAACATTTGTTATTGCATGTCCTGTTGATTATAGAGATTCTAACAGGTGTGAGATTGTATCTCATTGTGGTTTGATTTGCATTTCCCCAATAGCTAGCAATGTTGAGCATCTTTTCAAATATTTGTTGGCCATTTGTATGGCCTCTAGGGAAAAGTGTCTATTCAGGTCCTCTGCCCCTTTTTTGTTTGATCATTTGTTTTGTTGTTGTTGTTGTTATTGAGTTCTTTGTATATTTTTGATATTAGGCCCTTATCAGAGGTGTTGCTTGCAAATATATATTTTCCATCTTTCTATTTCTTTGTATCTTCTTCGATTTCTTTTAATAGGGTCTTGTAGTTTTATATATAGGTCCTTCACATGTTTCATTAGATTTATTCCTTAAGTATTTTATTCTTTTTTTTTGCACTTGTAAAATGAATTATTTTTTCCACTTCTTTTTCTGACACTTCATTATTAGAATATAGGAACGCTATGAATTTTTGAACGTTGATTTTTTTGTCCAGAAATTTTACTGTATTTCCTTATTCTTTCTAGGAGTATTCTTCTGGAATATTTAGGGTTCTCTATATAGAGAATCATGCCATCTGCAAATAGTGACAATTTGACTGCTTTGTTTCCTATTTGAATGCTTTTTATATCTTTCTCTTGCCTGATCACACTCGCTAGGACTTCCAATGTTATATTGAATAACAGTAGCAATAGTGGACAGTCTTGCCCTGTTCCTGTTCTTGGAGGGAAGGTTTTTAGTTTTTCACCATTATGGCTGAAGTTTTGTCATATATGGCCTTTATTATGTTAAGGTACTTTCCTTCTATACCAATTTTGTTAAGTGTTTTTGATCATAAATGGATGCTGTATCTTGCCAAAGGCTTTTTCTGCATCTACTGATATGATCATATGAATCTTATTTTCAATTTGTTTATACGGTGTATCACATTAATCGGTTTGCATATGTCGAACCATCCCTGTGCTCCTGGGATAAAGTCCACTTGATCATAGTGTATAATTTTTTAATATGTTGCTCTATTCAGTTCGCTACTATCTTATTTAAAATTTTTGCATCTGTGCTCATGAGCTATTGGTCTGTAGTTTTCTTTTTGTGTGTGTGGTTTTTGTTTGTTTGTTTGTTTGTTTGTTTGTTTGTTTTTACCAGGTTTAGGTAGCAGAGTAATATTAGCCTCAAAAAAATTATTTAGGAAGTATTGCCTCCTCTTTGATTTTTTGGAAGAGATTAAGGAAATAAGTATTAAACCTTATTTGAATGTTTGGTAGAATTCATTAGTGAAGCTATCTGGTCCTGTTCATTACTTTTTGAGAGGTTATTGATAGTTGTTTCAATTTCCAAACTGTTGATCGGTCTATTTAGATTTTCCAGTTCTTCTTGAATCAGTCTAGGAAGGTTGTAATTTTCTAACTACTGATTCATTTCTTCTGGGTTATTAATTTTGATGTTACATATATTTTAATAGTATTCTTGTATGATTTTTTGTATTTATGTAACGTCAATTGTAATTTCCCCTCTCTCATCCCTGATTTTGTTTAATTGTGTCCTTTCTCTTTTTCTTTAGTGTGTCTAGCCAGGAGATTGTCAGTTTTATTAACTTTCTCATATAACCAGCTTTCTGTTGCATTTATTTTTTTCTATTTTTTTGTTTTTAATTTTATTTATTTCTTTTCTAAATTTGATTATTTCTTTCCTTCTGCTAACTTTAGGCTTCATTTGTTCTTCCTTTTCTAGTTTCTTAAGAGAAATGTTAGGTTGTTTATTTGAGCTTGTTCTTGTTTTTGGACATAGGCCTATAACAATATGAACTTTCCTGTTATGACCGCTTTTGCCATTTCCCCAAAGTTTTGATATGTTGTACTATCATTGTCATTCATTCCTATGTATTTCTTGAGCTCTCTTTTCATTTCTTCTCTGACCCAGTTATTCTTCGGTAGCATTTTATTTAATCTCCATGTATCTGTGATTCTTCCTGATTTCTTTTTGCAGTTGATCTCTAGTTTCAAAGTATTATGATCAGAGAATATGATTGGTATTATTTTAACTCCTTTGTATGGTTGAGGCTATCCCTGTGTCCCATTATGTGGTCTATTCTTGAGAATGTTCTACGTGTACTAGAAAATAATGTATAAGTAACTGTTTGGGGATTAAAATCTCTGTAAATGTCAATTATGTCAAAAATGTCAATTATTTTTATTGGTGAGGTCAGTTCATTTACATTTAGGGCGATTATTGAAATATGAAGTCTTCTTATAGTCATTTTATCTTTTACTTTCTGTTAACTCAGTGTTTCCATTACTTCCTATTCTTTGTGTCTTTTCTTTTTGTATTTTTATTTTCCTTTGTGGATTTTCTCTCTAATCCTTCTTGTTTTACATTATATACTTCAGTTCTGAATCTTTGGCATGTGGTTACCTTTACATATATGTAAAGGATAATTTTAGTAATATAAAATTATAAATGATAATATATATATATAATTACAACAAACGACTATATATAAATGATAATATATATATATATATATAATTACAACAAACAAACAACTATATATATGTATATTTATAGTCGTTTGTTTTCTTCTGCATGTGCCTCATCTCCATTCCTCTTTTGTGAATTTGGATCTTTGAGTCCTCCACTTTTCTGTCATTGTTGTCTCAATTTGTCCCTATGTACGCTGAACGTTCATTACTATCTTGCTATAGCAACTCTCTTTTTATTGTTTAAGCTCATAATGATTGGTTCTTAGTATAAGTTGCTCTTCTCTGTTTCTATCTGCCTGCTATTTGCCTTACTCTTAATTTTGGATTTTTTTGTCATTTCGTTTTAGGTGAGCAGACTCCTTTCAGTATTTCCTGTAATGCAGGCCTCATAGCAGAGAATTCCCTCAATTTTTGTATGTCTGGAGAGGTCTTTATTTCTCTAAATAAAGGAGAGCTTACATCTAAAGGAGAGCTTAGCTGGATACATTATTCTTGGCTGGTATTTCTTTTTATTTTACAGTTTGAATATTGGATATCACTCCTAACTGATTTTTAAGGTTTGTGCTGAGAAGACAACAATACTCTAATCAGTTTTCTTTTATAGGTTACCATCATCATTTCCCTGGCTGCCCTGAGAATTCTGTCTTTGTCATTGATTTTTGATAATTTTTAAAAAATGTATTTTTGAGAAGTCCTTTGTGGATTGAGATAATTGGGCGTTCTGTCGACTTCTTGAATTCCATGCTCTATCTCATTCCTCAGTTTTAAGAAATTCTTGTCAACTATTTGTCTGAAAATGCTTTCTAATCCCTGCTCTTTTCGAGAATGCCCATTATTCTTATGTTTCCTCTCTTGACAGTATCAGCTAGTTCTTGTATTTCTTTTTCATTCTTTTTTATTCTTTGATTTCTCTCATCTTCTTTTGATTTATTTCTAGATTTCTGTCTTCGAAGTCACTGATCCCTTTCTCCATTTAGGCAACTCTATTTCCCATGCAATTTCATTTTTCACTTATTTCAGGGTATTCTTCATCTCCAGAAGATTTATTCTGATATTTTTTAGGGTTTCTATCTCCTTGCTAAAGAACTCATTTTTCTCATATAGTTAGTTGTCTTTTCAACTTCTGAAATTGTTGATATGAATTGTTTTGTAGCTCATTGAGTTTTCTCAGAAATACCATCCTGAATTCTCTGTCATTTAAGTCGCATATTTCTATGTTTTTAATCTTATTTTCTCTTTTTTTTCTGAGCTGCCTTGTCACTTTGGTTGCTCATGGTGTTTAATGAACAATTTCTTTGCCTGGGCATTAATGGAAGTGTATTCTGCTTTTTTTTCCAGAAAGAAGATTTATTATGTAAAGGTGTCTCTTTAGCCTGTTGCAAAGAAAGCATTTTTCTTTTGGTTTCCAGTAAGTTGCTCGAAGACCCTTGGATCCCTGCTTTATATAAATTCTTAATAATGCTTTTTTATTTCTCTAGATATTCAATCACTGTCGCTACCCTCAAGTTTAGTCCCCGTCAGTGTCAGCAACAGTTTTGGTAGCATTAGCTCAGAATCCTCTGGGCTCTGTGGTATTTGGTTTGGAGGATATGGGGGTATGGGCCCTCTGGGTTGGTGGATGGGGTCTGTGATTCAGACTCCTGTTTTGCAACTCTGGCTCGTAATGATCAACTGTTGTTTCTCTGCCATACCCACTTCTCTGCTTTCTGCTCTGATCTCTGGGAACTGCCACTGTGTGAAGCTCACAGCTCTTTCACTATAGGCTGTGCATAGAACCCGCTGCACCTTCTCTCCTTCCCCTCCTAATGCAAGGAGCTCAGGTTGCGAGAGGCAGTTTCTTTATTTCTCTCAGTCTCCCACCTAACTCTCAGGTTTCTGACCTGTGGTACCTCTTATTTGCAGAATCCTGGCTCAGACGTGCTTGTGTGCAGTTCGGGAGTTTTTTGTTGAGTTTTAGACAGTTTGCTTTTTTTTTTTGTTTCAAGAGAAGGGATCTGGGGCATCTCTTACTCCGCCATGTTTCTGATGTCCAAATTTCATTCTTTTGCATGTCGTTTTCAATTTTCCCTGCACTATTTATTGAAGAGGCTTTCTTTTTTTCCATTGTATATTTTGGCCTCATTTGTCAATATTATTTGCCCATATATATGTGGGTTTATCTCTGGATACTCAGTTGTGTTCTATTGTTCTTTGTGTCAGTTTTTCTGCCAATATCATGCTATTTTGATTATTGTCACTTTGTAGTATAACTGAAGTCAATCAGCATGATATCTCTGAACTTGTTCTTTTTTTCCTCAGGATTGCATAGCTATTAGGGGTCTTTTTTTGCTTCCATATACATCTGATGATTTTTTTGTTCTATTTCTTTAAAGAAAAATGCCATTGGGATTATGGTGGGGATTGCATTAAATCTGTATATCACTTTGAGTAATGTGGCCATTTTAACTGTGATGAATCTTCCAACCCATGAGCACAGGATATCTTTCCTTTTCTGTTTTTTGTTTTTTTCCTTCAACTTTTTTTTTAATAATGCCTTGTAGATTTCAGTGTATTGGTCCTTCACGTGCTTCATTAACTTTCTTAGGTATTGTATTCTTTTTGTTGTACTCGTAAGAGGAATTATTTATTTTATTTTCTTCTAATATTTTATTGTTAGTGTGTAAAAATGCAATGAATTTTTGTATGTTGATTTTGTATCCTGCAACTTTACTGTACTTGTTTATTACTCATAATAGTTTTTATTGGCATCTTTAGCTTTTTCCATATAGAAAATCATGTCTTCTGCAAAAAGTTATGATTTCACTTCTTCATTACCAATTTGGATCTCTTTTATTGCTTTCTCTTGTCTCATTGCTCTCCCTAAGACTTCCAATACTATTTTGAATAAGAGTGGTGAGGGCAGGCATTCTTGTCTTGTTCTGGATCTGAGAGGGGAAGCATTGTTTTTCACCACTAAGTATGATATTCACTGAGGGTTTGTCTTATATGACCTTCGTCATGATGAGATACTTTCTTTCTATACCCATTTTGTTAAGTGTTTTAATCATAATGAATGCTGTATCTTGTCAAATGCTGTTTCTGCATCTATTGATGTGATCATGTGATTTTTATCCTTTTTTTTTTATATGGTGTTTCATATTGACCAATTTGACTATGTTGAACCATCTTTGATCCCCTGGAATGAACTCAACTTGATCATGATCTTTTTAATATTTTGTTGTATTTGGTATGCTAGTATTTTGTTTAAGATTTTTGTATCTGTATTCATTGGAAATATTGCTCTGTAGTTTCCTTTTTTCGTGTTATCCTTATCAGGTTTTGGTAGCAGAGTGATTTTGGCCTCGTAAAATGAATTAGGACATATTGCTTCTTTTCCTACTTTTTGAAAAAGTTTGAGAAGGACAGAAATAAAAACTTATTTGAATATTTGCAAGAATTTACTAGTACAACCATTTGGTCCTGTACTTTTACTTTTTGGAAGGATTTTGATATTTGTTTCAATTCTCATACTGTTGATTGGCCTATTTAGATTTTTCCAGTTTTATCTGATTCAGTCTAGGAAGGTTATATATTTCTAAGAGCTTGTCCATTTCTTTTAGGTGTATGAATTTGATGACATAATTTTTCAAAGAATTTTTGTATGATACTTCATATCTCTGTGGTATCTGTCTTGACTTCTCTTTTTCGTTTTTGATTATCTTTATTTGTCTCTCTTTTCTTTTTTTTCCTTAGTTAGTCTAGCCCGGGGTTTGTCACTTTTATTGATCTTCTCAAAGGACCAGCCTTATGTTGTATTAATTTTTTCTATTGTCTTTTTATTCTCAATTTTATTTAATTCTGAGCTAATTTTTATTTTTTCCTTTCTGCTAACTTTGGGCTTCATTTGTTCTTCTTTATCTTGTTTTTTTTTTTTTTTATGATGTAATGTTAGGTTGTATATTTGAGATTTTTCTTGTTTCTTTAGATAGGCCTGTAATGATATGAACTTTCCTCATATTACTGGTTTTGTTGTATCCCAAAAGTTTTGATGTGTTTCACTTTCATTCTCATTTTTTATGTATCTTCTCAACTCTCCTTTTATTGCTACTTTGACTCAGTCATTCTTTAGTGGCATGTTGTTTATAATCTTCACATAATTATGTTTTTTTCCCGCTTTTGTTTTGCAATCGACCTCTAGTTTTAAAGTACTGTGGTCAGAGAATATGCTTAGTATGTTTTCAGTCTTCTTAAATTTGTTGAAACTAGTTTTGTGACCCAACATAGGATCTATCCTGCATATTTATCTCCATTTTGCTTTGCAGATTCAGATCTTTATTCCCTTCCCTTTTCTGATTTTGTCATCTCAAATTATCTCTGTTTATGGTGTAAGTTCATTTCTATGTGGCAGTACTATTTTCATTTCTAGGCTATCTGTTATCTCTTTCTAAAGTGTTTTTTTTTTTTTTTCTAATCTTTAACCATTATGTAATATTAAGCTTATAATACCCTTTTCTTAGTAAAGGTTGCATTTTCTTATTTCTGCCTGCTCATTAGTCATCTTACTCATAGTTATGTATATTTTTTTTTTGTCCTTTTGTTTCGAGTTAAGTGCCCCCCTTCAGGATTTTCTGTAATGCAGGCCTCGTGGTGGAAAAATTCCTCAGCTTTTGTATGTCTGAGAAGATCTTTATTTCTCCTTCATATCTAAAGGTGGACTTTGCTGGATATATTATTCTGGGCTAGTAATTACTTTCTTTCCGTGGTTTGAATATTTGGCTCAACTCCCTCCCAGTTTGTAAAGTTTGTGCTGAGAAGTTTGATGATAATCTAATGTGTTTTCCTTTATAGGTTACTGTCTTCTTTATTCTGGTTGCCTTAAAAAATTCTTTCTTTGTCATTAATTTTTGACAATTTTAATGTAATGCGTCTTGGAAAAAGCCTTTCTCATTTAAGATAATTAAGTGTTCTATTTACTTTTTTAATTCAAGGATCTAGTTCTTTTTGTAGGTTTGAGAATGTCTCATTGACTTTTTGAATATGCTCTCTGTTCCCTTCTCCCTCTCCTCCTTCTAGAATAACTACTGTTCTTATATTGATTTTCATGATAGTGTCAGATAGTTTTTATAGAGTGCATTCATTTTTTTTACTCTCAAGTCCCTCTTTCCATCTGCATCACTTTCAGATTTCTGTCTTACATATCACTAATTTCTCAATTTTGTCAGCTGTTTTTTCTAAGCTTGCTATTTCAATCTTCATCTATCTAATGAGTTCTTCATCTCTAGAAGTTCTATTTACTTCTTTCGTAGAGTTTCAATCTCATTGGTAAAGTATTCCTATTGTTTTTTAATTAGTTTCTAAGATTTTTAAATAGTTAATTAGAATTTTCTTGAATCTCTTTTTTTTTTTTGCAGAAGTGAATCATAAATTCTTTGTCATTTAATTTGCATTTTACTATACATTTAATCTTCTTTTCTGGAGATTTTTCATTTTGTTTTTGAGTTGTCTTTTCATCTTTGTTTTTCACGGCATTTGATGGACTATTTCTCTACCTAGAAATTAATAAGAATACACTCTGTTGTTATTTTTTAAAATTTATTATGTATTAATTTCTATTTAGTAAGTTAATAAGAAGACCAGTAGGTGATGTCCAAGATTTACTCACTGCCCAAGCTTTGTGGATCTCTGCTTTAAGGTTAAAAATGCAAAAGTGATGTCAGAAACATGGCAGAATGAGAGACGTCCACAGATCCTTCCCTTGAAACAACAATAAGCTGAACATCTAAAACTCAACAAAAAACACCCAAATTGCACACCTGCAAGTCAGAGCATGGGACCTGCACATAAGAGCTACCACAGGTCAGAACTTCGAGAGTCCGGCAGGAGACTGGAAGAAACAAAGAAGCTGCCTCTACTAGACGGAGCTCCAGGCAGGAGGAAGAGGAAGGGAAGAGATGCAGTGGTTCCTCTGAACAGCCTTGACTGGGAGAGCTGTGAGCTCCACACAATAGCAGTGCCCCGGCATTTGGGCTACAAGCAGAGAAGTGGGGACTGAAGAGAGGTGGGAATGGCAGAGAAACAACAGTTGATTATTACCAGCCAGAGTTGCAAAACCACGAGGATGAGCTGCAGCCCTGATTCTCCAACCCAAAGGGCTCCTTCCCCCATATCCTCCAAAAATGAAAACCACAGAACCCCAGTGGAATCTGAGCAAATGCTACTGAAACTGACAGGGACTGAGACTGAGGATAGCGGGTGTAATTGAATATCTATTAAGGGAAAATAAAAGCATTATTAAGGCTTTATATAAAGTACAGATTCAAGAGGCTTCCAGCTACTAGAAACCAAAAGTAAAACGCCTTCTTTGCAACAGGCTAATGAGAGATCTTTATATGATAAAACTTTTCTCTGGAAAAAATAAAAACAAAAACAAACAAACAAACAAACAAACAAACAAAATACACTTCCATTGATGCCCAGGCAAAGAAATAGTCCATTAAGCACCATGAACAAACAAGGTGACAAGGCATCTTAGAAAGAAAGAGAAAAATCTCCAGAAAATAAGCTTAAAGAAAGAGAAATATGCGACTTAAATGACAGAGAATTCAGGATGATATTTCTGAGAAAACTCAATGAGATCCAAAACAATACATTTCAACAATTTCAGGAACTGAAAAAACAACTAGATGAGCAGACTAGGTTCTTTAGCAAGGAGAAAGAAACACTCAAAGAGAAACAAACAGAACGTCTGGAGATGAAGAATATCCTGAAAGAAGTGAAAAATTAAATAGCAAGTTTGAGAAATAGAGTTGGCCAAATGGAGGAAAGGATAAGTGACACTGAAGACAGAAATAAAGAAACAAATCAGAAAAAGAGAGAAACTGAAGAATGAAAAATAATGAAAGAGAAATACAAAAACTAACTGATACTATCAAGAGAAGGCGCATAAGAAAAATGGGCATTCTTGAAAAGGAGCAGAGATTAAAATGCATTTTCAGACATATAGTTCCCAAACCTAGGGAATGAGCTGGAGCATGGAATTCAGAAAGTCAACATAATACCCAATTATTTCAACCCACAAAGGTCTTCACTAAGACACATTGTATTAAAATTATCAAAAATCGATGACAAAGGAAGAATTTTCAGGGTAGCTAGGGAAAAGAAGATGATAACCTAAAAGAAAACTCATTAGATTATTGTCGGACTTCTCAGCACAAACCTCACGGATTAGAAAAAAGTGGAATCCAATATTCAAACTATTAGATGAAAGAACTACCACCAAAAGTAATGTATCTAGCAGAGCTCTCCTTTAGATATGAGGAAAAATAATGATTTTTTTCTAGACATACAAAAATTGAGGGGATTCTCCACTATAAGGGCTGCATTACAGGAAATACTGAAAGGGTTCAGCTCATCTAAAACAAAATGATAAAGAAACATATATACATAACAGGGAGTAAGACGACTAGTAGGCAGATAGAAGCAGAGGAGTGGAACCCTTATTAAAAACAGGGCATTATCAGCTTAAACAATAAGAAGAGATGTGCTATAGCAATATAGCAATGAATGTTCAGCATATATAGGGACAAGTTGAGTCAACAATGACTGTAAAGGGGAGGATTCAAAGATACAAATTTCCAAAGAGGAATAGAGATAACGCACAGGCAGAAGAAAATGGACAAGTGTGTGTGTGTGTGTGTGTGTGTGTGTGTGTGTGTGTGTGTGTGTAAACAAACAGAAGTAGCAGTACTAATAATATCGGATGAAATAGACTTCAAAATAAAAAGGTAAAGAAAGATGCTGAAGGGCACTTCATAATGATAAAGAGAAACATACACCACGAAGACATAACACTTATTTATATTTTTCTCCCCAAATCAAGGAGCACCCAAATATGTAAAGCAATTACTAACAGAACTAAAGGGAGAAACAGACCAAAACACTATCGTAGTAGGGGATCTAAATACCTCATTGTCAGATATGGACAAATCAGACAAACAGAAAATCAATAAGGAAATAACATCCTTAAACGACACATTAGACAAAGTGGACATAATGACATTTACAGAGCCTTTCATTCCAAAAAACTGCTTATGCATTCTTCTCTACAGCACATGGGACCTTCTCAAGGATTGACCACATACTGGGACACAGAAATGGCTTCAACAAATATAAGAGGGTTAAAATTATACTAACCGTATTCTCTGATCACAATGCTTTGAAGCTAGAGATCAACTGTAAAAAGAAAGCAGGAAAAACCACAAATACATGGAGATTAAATAATATACTACTGAAGAATAACTGGGTCACAGAAGAAATAAAAAAGAGAGATCAAGAGACACATAGAAATGAATGATAATGATAATAAAACATATTAAAGCTTTTGAGACATGAAAATGTGGTCATAAAAGGAAAGTTCGTATCATTACAGACCTATTTCCAAAAACAAGAATGAGCCCAAATAAACAACTTAATGCTTCATTAGAAAAAACTACAAAAAGAAGAACAAATGAGGTCTAAGTCTAGCAGAAGAAAGAAATAATCAAAATGAGAGCAGAAATAAATGAAATTGAAAACAAAAGAAAATACAACAGAAAAAATAAATGTAGCAAGGAACTGGTTCTTTGAGAAGGTTAATAAAATTGACAACCCCCTGGCTAGACTCACTAAAGAAAAAAGAGAAAGGACACAAACAAAATCAGAGATGAAAGAGGGGAAATTACGACAGATGCTGCAGATGTACAAAGGAACATATAAGAATACTATGAAGAACTATGTAACTCCAAATTTAATAACCTAGAAGATATGGACAAGTGCTTAAAAAATACAACCTTTCAAGACTGAATCAAGAAGAAATAAACAATCATCAAAATTCTACCAAAAGATAAAAGTTCAGGACCAAATGGCTTAACCAGTGAATTCTACCAAACATTCAAAGAAGATTTAATACCTATTCTCCTCAAACATTTCCAAAATATCAAGTATGAGGAAATACTTTTTATTTCATTTTATGAGGCAAATGTTACACTGATACCAAAACCTGGTAAAGATAACACAAAGAAAGAAAACTACAGACCAATATCTCTCATGAACACAGGTGCAAAAAATCTCAAGATACTAGCGAACCGAATACAGCGACACATTAAAGAGATTATACACCAAGATCAAGTGGGCTTCATCCCAGGGGCACAGGGATGTTTCAATATATGCAAATCGATTAATGTGATATGCCACATAAACAAATTAAAGAATAAGAATTATATGATTATATAAATAGATGCAGTAAAAAACTTCAACAAAATACAGCATCCATTTTTGATGTAAACACTTAACTAAATCGGTACAAATGGAAAGTACCTTAACATAATAAAGGCCTCATATGACAAACCTTCAGCCAACATTACATTTAATGGTGAAAAACTGAAAAACTTTCCACTAAGATCAGTAAGAAGACAAGGATGTCCCCTATTGTCATTGTTATTGAATATAAAATTGGAGGTCCTGGAGAGTGAAATCAATCAAGAGAAAGATATATAAGACATCCAAATAGTAAATGAAGGTGTCACAATTTCACTATTTGATTATGGCATGATTCTTCATATAGAAAACCATAAAGACTCCTCAAGAACACTACCAGAAACAATAAGCAAATACGGTAAATTTTGTAGATACAAAATCAATGTTCAAATATCCATAGCATTCCTATACTTTAATAATGAAGTGTCAGAAAAAGAAGTGGAAAAAAATAATTCCTTTTGAATTACAACAAAAAATAAAATACCAAAAAGTAAATCTAACAAGACATATGAAGGACCTGTATAAGAAAATAACTATATTACCCTATTAAAAAAAGAAAAAAAAAAAGAAGATACAAAGAAATGGAAAGATATTTCATGTTCTTGGATTGGAAATCAACATAGTGAAAATGATCTTATTACTTAAAGCAATCACCATCAAAATGCCATTGACATTTTTTAAAGAAATAAAACAAAAAATCATCAGATTTGTATGTAAGCAGATAAAACCCCTGAATTGCCAATGACATTCTGAGAAAAAGAAACGAGCATGGAGGCATCACTCTGATTTCAAATTATACTACAAAGGTACAATAATCAAAATGTCATGATATTGGCAGAAATACAAATACATAGACAAGTGGTACAGAATCAAGAGTATAGAGGTAAACCCATATTTATATGGACAAATATTTTTCGACAAAAAAGCCAAAAGCACAGTGGTGAAAGGAAAGTCTCTTCAATAAATGGTGCTTGGATTACTGGAAAGCCACCAGCAAAAGAATGAAACTAGACATTTGTCTATCACCACACAACAAAATTAAATCAAAATGGATTAAGCACGTGAATATAAGACCTGAAACAATAAAAGGCATAGAAGAGAACATAGGGACTAAACTCAAGGACCTTGGACTTAAAGAGGATTTTGTGAATTGGACCTCAAAGCAAAGGAAGTAAAAGCAAAAATAAATGAATGGGACTACATCAAACTAAAAAGCTCCTGCACGGCAAAAGAAACTGTCAACAAGATAAAGAGACAACCATCCAAATGGGAAAATATATTTGCAAGCAATACCTCTGATAAGGGCCTAATATCTAATATAAACAAAAAACTCATACAATTTAATTACAACAAAAATCAAACGTTCCAATCAGAAAATGGGAAGAGGACCTGAACAGACACTTCTCCCAAGAATATATACAAATGGCCAAAAAACATATGAAAAGATGCTCAATATCACTAGTTATTAGAGAAACGCAAATGAAAACAACTATGAGATACCATCTCACAGCCGTTAGAATAACTATTATCAACTAGAAAAGTAATAATTCTTGGTGAGGACGCAGAGAAAAAGGAGCTCTCATACACTGTTGGTGGGACTGCAAATTGGTACAGCCACTGTGGAAAACAGTATGGAGGTTCCTCAAAAAACTAAGAATTGACCTACCATATGAGCTAGCAGTAAATCCCTCTACTGGGGATTTACCCCAAAGACTTAAAAACTCATATCTCAAAAACAATATTTGCACAACGATGTTCATAGCTGCATTATTCACAGTGGCCAGGATATGGAAGCAAATGAAATGTCCTATGATAGATGATTGGAAAAAGAAGCTGCGGTTCATATATACAATGGAATATTCTCAGCTGTAAAAAGAGATGATATACTGCCATTTGCGACAACATGGATGGACCTCGAGATAATCATGCTAAGTGAAATAAGCAAGACAGAAAAAGTTGATATCCACGTGATATCACTTATATGTGCGATGTAGAACTAAAAGCAGCAAACAAACAGGACAATTAAGGAAGGACTCATGCACATGGACAATAGACTAGTGGTTACCAGAGAGTGGGTGGGGGGAGGGATGAGGGAGGTAGATGTTGTAAAAGGGGTCAAATTTGTGACAAAAGAAAGAAATATAACTATGTGTGGTGAACACACAATGAAATCTATATATATGCCTTATTGTTGAATCGTACGCCTGAAACTTACTGGATTTTGTTAACCAATCTCATCATAATAAATAAATAAATAAATAGTTAGATAGATAGATAGATAGATAAACAAACAAACTAAATAATAGAATGAATTAATAAATAATAGAATAAAAAAATTAAACTGTTATTACCATATAACAAAATTAACTCAAAATGTTTAAGTATCTGAAAAAAATTCCTGACACAATAAATTAGAAAGAAAATAACAGGTTCTAATCTCATGGCTCTTGGACTTAAAGAGGATTTTATGAATTTTTAACTCAAGGCAAATATAGTCAAAACAAAAATAAATGCATGGGATTCTATCAAACTAAATATCTTCTGTACAGCAAAAGAAACCATCAGCAGGATAAAGAGGTAAACGATTGAATGGGAGACAATATTTGAAAGCAACATTTTTGATAATGGGCTAATATCCAAAATATATGAAGAACTCATTCAACAGCAAAAATCAAACAATCCAATTAAAAAATAGACAGAGTACCTAAGCAAACACTTCTCTCAAGAAGACATACGAATGGTCAGAAGATGTATGAAAAGATGCTAGATTTCACTAGCTATTAGAAAAACGCAAATCAAAACCATTGTGAGATATCACCTCACACCTGTTAAAATGGTTATCATCAATAAGACAAATAACAAGTGTTTTAGAGATCACTGTTGATGAGAATGTAAATTGGAAAACAGAATGGAAGTTCCTCAAAAAATTAAGAATGAAATTACCATGATCCAGCAATCCCTCTTCTAGGCATATACCCCCAAATTTGAAAACATTTATCTGTAGATATATATGTACCCCATGTTCATTGCAGCATTATTCCCAATAGAAACAACCAAAATTTTATTCCCTAGATGATTGTATAAAGATATGGTACATATATACCATAGAATATTGCTCAGCCATAAGAAAAGTTGAAATATTGCCATTTGCGACAGCATGGATGGATCTTGAGATTATCACACATAGTGAAAGAAGTCAGTCAGGAAAAATTGAGAACCGTATCATTTCATTTATATGTAGGATATAAAACCAAAAGCAGCAAGTGAACAAGACAAAAACTCATAGACCCAGTCAACAGTTTAGTGGTTACCAGAGAGAAAGTGGATGTTTTATGACAGTATAAGAGGTTATATATATGGTGACAAAAGGAAATTTAACTTTGCATGGTGAACACACGATGCAATATACATATGACATATTATTTAATTGTACACTTGAAATCTATTTGGTTTTATTAACCAACATCTCCCAATAAATTTAATGAAAATATATAATATTTTATGCCAATGGCCATTGAAAAATTTTAAAAATTATTTAAAATAATAAAAAATAAAAAATCATCACTAAAAACATATATATATATATAATAAAATTTAAATAATACAATAAAAACATCTATTTAATATTGAAGAACACAGTAATGGGGGCTAATAGAGAAACAGAAAAAACAAAAGTAAAATAGAAAACATATAACAAAATGTCAGACCTGAATTCTATTTATTCAGTAACTATATTAAGCATCAGTGGATCAGACATTTCAAACAAGCAGAGACTGACAGAATAGACTGAAAAAGTCTATCATCTATAGATTTATAGTCTACAGGAGACACTCTTTAGATTTAGACACAAATATAATGAAAATAAAAAGATAGAGAAATATATACCAGACTAACAGTCACTAAACCGGTAAAAATAAAATCAAACTGATCTTTCCTTTTAAAATCACACACAAAAGTTCATATGAAAATCCAACCTGTTTAGTTTTCTTTTCGGTATTAATTTCTACTTCAACTGAAACACGTTGTGAAAATATGGTATAATATACATTTCTTGAAATTCGTTAAGGACTAATTTTATGTATTAAAATGTGGTCATTTTTAAATTGTCTGTATACTTGAAAAATATACGTATAACCTAAAGCAAAGGATAGAATTGGGGAAAGGCTCTTCTCATACCTCTCTTTTTTTTTCAGAGAGAAACATAATTTGAGGTATCTGTGGAATACTCAGAAATAATCAGAAAGCAGGTCGTTATATATACATATATATCGAGCAGTCTGGACAGGGATAGATATTTGGAAGTTGTTAGCAAAAGAGAGTGATGTGGGAGAAATAGAGATGTTTTCCAAGAGTAGACCAGTTCAATGGATTTAGATTTATTTGTGATCATAAACTGGGTTTCATTGTAGGCTAATGGGCGTGGCAATGACATTTAGTGTAATCCTGCTAGCATTGGTTATTGACTGCTTTGTACATCTATTACGTTAAAATTACATAGGAGGAATAAAAATTCCTCAATGAGCTTATAGTATAAAAGGGATATTCAAAATTACCAAAAATGTTTACCTTGAGAAAGGGAGATGAAAAGTGAAAGGGAGAGAGGAACATTTGGGCCATCTTAGTAAAGAGTATATAAAAATTATTTACGATCTGTAAAGTATTTCTGTAATTCTGACATTTAAAAATAAAAAGTTAACGAAAAGACAAAAAAGATAATTTTAACTACATTTTTAAGGTACAACTCCTGATGTGTGAACCAGTTAAAGCAGGTAAAAGTAGATTTTTAAATTTCTGAAATGTAAATGTTTTCATATAGAACATCTGTGGGTCCATTCTCCAGTAGATGTCAGAAGTAGAGAATTATACATGTTTTTAGTAGTTTACTTTTAAAAACCAAATCTTAACAAAAATAGCTCGAGAGGCCAGGAATACTATAATTCCATAAGTATTCATTGGAAGCACATAAATTTTAATATGTCATACAAAATCTCAGGTATTCTATTTTCCTTTTTCTGTACATCTTTTACACTTGATAGTGAATGATACAGCAAACAACTCTTTTCACATCACTTGGAATTATATCATCCAAGAACTCTCCAACTAGTTTTTACTCCCACAAAATATTGGAGTGTAGTGGAAACACATTTACCAAACAAATTTAAACAATTTAAAATATGCATTAGAAAAACTAAGTTGATACCATTATGCTACTAGAAACTCATTGAGAGTAATATGGAATTTTCTTTTAGATATTCTTCATATTAATAAATATATAAATTTGAGAATGGGAGTCAATTGTTTACTTTTACAATATTACCTTTAAATGTATTTTCTCCGTACTGTTTAACCCAATGAAGCTGTAGGAGGCCCTGTACTATTTTAATGGATCAGGTTTCTGAGCAAAGAATGAGAATAGCAAGCAGAACTTCTAATGCCACTTTGTTTGGAAGGATTAATCATACCAAAGATGCAGTGCTTGGGCCCGCTGCCCCACCATCCTATTGCTCTTTCCCAGTAGCACTGCTCCCCACCATCACTATATGTACAAAACAAAAGCTTCAAGCCTGCCTGAGGCTATAATTTTTTTTTCTTTTTTAAGAATGTCAGCAGCTATTGGCTTCACAGTCTGTGCCAGACTGCATATTACAGTGAACATATACCATTCTCTTCACTGTTGACTCTTTTAGGCAAATGCCCTAAGCATTGATGCCCACAGCTATCTTATAATATTGAGGCATTGTGTTAGTATGCTAGGATTGCTATAACAAAGAACCACAAACTGGGTGGCTAAAACAACAAAAATGTATTGACTCATAAGTCTTAAGGCTAAAAGTCTAAGATCAAGGTTTTGGTAGGGTTGATTCTTTGAAAGAGCTGTGAAAGAAAATCTGTTCTATATCTCTTCCCTAGCCTCTAGTGGATTACTGGCAATTTTTAGTATTTTTGGCTTGTAGAAGCATCACCCTGATCTCTATCTTCATTTTCACACGTCAATCCCCTTTATGTGTGTCTGTGTCCAAATTTTCCTTTTATTTATAAGGACACCAGTCATATTGGATTAGTGCCCACCATAATAACATTATCCGAACTAGTTTTAACTGCAACAACCATATTTCCAAATAAAATCACATTCTGAGGTACTAGGGAGTTAGGATTGCAACATATAAATTTAGGAGTCCAACCCATACAGGCATGAATTACTACTTTTCACTTTAAAAAATAGTATCATTTCCATCATGGCCTCAACATGATTGATGAAGATGCTCTTTTTCTCACTGTGGGAGTTTGCTTATCATTAATGACTAGAAATCTGAAGAAATAAAATAAAATAAAAAATGCTGACGTTTTTAGTTTAACTGGTTATAGTATCCTTTTTCTATTGGATGTTCTGATGAAATGTTCTTTATGACCTAACTCTTCAAGCAGAACAGATTATAGAACTGATCTGATTTTAAATTGAATGTGGATTTCTGTGGCAACAGAGAAATTCATTGAGGCAATCCTTTTACGAGCCATTAATAATTTATCGACCCACTCAAGATATCTTTTTATCAAGAAATGTGTTCTTGTGCTATAGAATACATTTCATATTTGTTATCTGTTCCTCATTTTGTATATTCAGAAAACTTTGGAACGTGGTTCCATAGCATAGCGGTTAGCCCATCTGTGTTACATGCAGAAGGTCCTAGGTTCACATTCCAGTAGAGCCACGGTTCATGGTCTACGGCCATGCCACCCTGAACAAGCCTGATGTCTGATCCTGGAAGTGAAGCAGGGTTGGGCCTGGTTAGTACTTGGATGGGAGACCACTTAGGAAGATCAGGTGGTGTAGGCATAAGTAATAATAAAAAAGAAAAAAACACATAAATACACTGACTAGAAATCATGCCTCTTGGCATGGAAGTTTATGCAAATTTTCATCATCCTTTTTCTAGTGAAAAATAGTGCAGACAAATAAGAATGCCATAGGAGATTTTGTATTAGAAGAAATTGAAAACTGGCAGAAATGGCTAGCTATCCACCAAAGAGTCTGGCTCCCTAGCAATAGTGTAGAATAACAGCTAGATAGTGGCTGACCAGTCAAAAGCTACATTTTTTAGTCTGCCTTGAAATTAGCTGAAGGTATGTGACTGAGTTCTGGCTAATGGAAATAGAGTTAAAGCAATTTTTGTCATTTCAAGACATGACCCATGGTTCAGAAAAACTTCCTATGCAATAGTACATTCTTTGTCAGATAGATGTTGAATTCTAGGCTAACACTAAAAACTGCATATAGAAGATGAGAATGGCTCTGACAGCTTAAGACCCAAACATACATTTCTACTACTACTAACTGGACTTTATATGAGTGAGAAATAAACTTATATGGTTATAATCTACTGAGAATTTTCAGTTTAATCTTCTAACAACAAAACTAACACATACCTTTGTTAATGCAGACACAAATTTTGTCATGTTTCTTATTGCTCAATGTGGCATTTCTTCTTTGATAACAAAAATAATTCAGAGTTTGCCTTAAAAAGTATCTTCTAAATTTAGTAAGAACTTTTTCTTTCTTCTTTTATATTTCTTGTCTGTTTCTAGTAAATGATAATCTTTCTATCAACTATGAAGTGAGATCAGTGACACTAGTGACATTATAATTGGATTCCAAGGCTTGTGTTAGCTATTTCCACATTGCCATATGTTAAGAAGTGAAAGGAAAGTGAGGTGAGACAAAGATTTTTCTCTTCAAGGACAGAGTTGATGATTTACTTAATTAGTAGCTTTAGCAAATAGTACATGGCAGATAATCAGAACTGTTCTTGGCTAAGTGATAGAGCAAAAGGATTAGTAGCCTCCTTCCTAGAGTTATCCCTCAAGAAGATTTCGCCAATCAAACTGCCAACACCAAGTATTTCTAGACACTTTCTTTGAACATGAGAAACTGATCATAAAATAATATTTAAAATTATATTAGCTTAGAGAAGAAAAGTCGATGTTGCTATGATTCAATGTTGATTCTTTTGTTGTCTGTTGAACTAAGATTAGTTTAGAATAATTTCGTAGCAAAAAAATTCTATATTTTTGAAGCAGGATTTACTCTTTGCTAGAATTTTGCTGCTATCCATATGTCATTAGCCTAAAATGAACTAAATTGCATCCTACAAAACATTCAGTGCACCTTTCCATTTCCATATTTTCTCACATTGTTCTTCCTTCCTTAATATGTCTCTCTCTGTTGTCCCTGTTTCTAAATTCTCCCTTTTTTCAAAGACTACCTCAAATCCTCTCACTTTCCCCAAACCATTGTACACACAGATGTCTTTTCCTTCCCTAAGTTTCTCTGATGCCACATTCCCTGTACTGCCCATGAGGTAGAAGTTATAAACTACTTCGTTTATTTATCTTTATAAGTGGACATTTTATTTCTCCAATTACATTAAAAATTGTATTAGTGTAGAGACCCTGTCTTAAACTAGTTTGTATTCTCCAAACCTTACCAAGTACATTTGCCTTATACAGATTTAAGTATCAAATAAATGTTTAAAAATAGGCAGACTAGGGTAGTGAAAAAATCTTTAAGTGGAAATAAAAGATGTAAATTTGAGACCAGATTCTGATGTTTATTAACTTAGCAAACCTGGGTAGGCATTCAATTTCATTGGTTCTCAATTTCCTTGTTTGTGAAATGGTGATTAAATTACCCTATTCACGCTACTTCACAGATAGGCTAGGATAAGATAAGATAGGATAGGATAGGACAGGATGAGATAGGATAGGATAGGATAGGATAGGATAGGATAAGATAGGATAGGATAGGATAGGATAGGATAGGATAGGATAGGATAGGATAGGATAGGATAGGATCCCCACAATGCCTAATACATAGTAGTCTCTCAATAAATACCTGATGAAAAAATAACTGAAAACATGATTTACTGATTAGCAAATTAAAACAAGTAGTTCTTTCCAGTTAAGATCCTCAAGCTACCTTTCTGAGACTTCCATTTGTTATTTCAATTTTTATTTTTCCTAACCAGAGAAAAATAGCTTACCTGGCTCTTCCTTTCTCCTCATTCAAATATTCCAACAGGAAGAATATGTTGGCTTCTATCAAATACCACCTTTCTTCACACATTCTGGTATTCCAAGGTAATTTTCTTTCTTCCTTTTTAAATTTTTTTTGTCAGTGAATGTAGAGGTAGCTTTTTCTATCATGATGGATGCTTCTAGCTATTATAAATCTCACTTTCAAAGATTCTTAGGAATTTGTTACAGCTATAATTGTTGAAAAGCAAAAATATATAGTGTTTATAAGTCTAGACTCTGGAGTCTTGGTTGTCATGTTTTATAACTGCTAATTAGTAGTTGTGTGACCTTGGCCAAGGTATTTAACCTCTGTGCCTCAGTTTCCTCAGCACTAAATTTATGGTTGGTAATAACAATATCTAATTTATACAGTAGTTGTGACATTACAATTAAATAATACATACAAAAAACTTAAAATACTGCCACATTGATAGTAAAAGCTCAATAAATGCATATTTTATCTTATTATAAAATATAGTCAAAAAGCTTTAAACAATCTCTACCTCTATTACATTTGTAAGAAAGATTTTTATTATACAAAGAGTATCACACATGCTATCTTGCTACTTTTCTTCACTTATGTATTTTGAAGGATATACAAGACACTGTTAACATTAGTTATTTCTGGGTATTAGAAAGGGAGTCAGAAATAACTATGGTTCTTAAATTCACAGCAAGATTCTGGTTAGGCAATTTGTCTGCTTGATTATAGGAATTAGATACATCCTGTATACATAATTAGTTGACACTCATTTCTCAACAATATAGTCAACAGGCACAGCATGAGAACTAACCATTCAGAAGAGATATTAGTAGTAAGGAAAAGAAAATCAGAAAATTTGAGTGAGTTTCTGCTGAGTACCAGACCTGATTCAATGCCAGTTGGATTGGTAATAAATGCAATTTTAAACTCACACTCAAAAATTATTCTTTAAAAAAGTACAAAATCTAAGCATCTCCACTAATGAAATTGTTGAAATACTGAACTTATTAAAGACTTCTCTTGGCATTTAAAATGTTTGTCACTAATTCACAAGTCCACTCCCACCCCCATTCCTACCCCTGCCACTGGTTAACAAAATATAAAGCATAACATCCAAATGGTTCAATGAAGAAAATATCTACCAAGTGATTACTACCACAAAGAAAATAATGGTTGTCCTCTTTGTTTTGATAGCAAAAGAGAGACTACAATTCTGGAAAACCAATATTTGTTTCCCAGCCAAAGGGAAAAATATAGTGCACTGGCCACTATATTTTTATAGATGTCCCCTCATATATTTTCCCCACTATTATAATATGAACATGAAGGAAACAAAACAAGTGGAAGAGAATTATTTAATAAAATAATGTATGATTATCTTTTGTCTGAGTACTCATATATCGAAATTATGACTCCTCATTTCCTACTTATTTAGCATATCTTCATATTGTGGAACTAGTAAAACTCTTTTACATTTTACCAGTAACATTTTCAATAGCTCTATGAAACTATTCTAAAAATTAAAAGTTCTAATATTTACCTTCCTCTGGACCACACTGAAGTTTTTCATCTAATTTTGTCCCTGATGGCTAACAACAGCCATTTTTTTCTTTCTTAGTTTTGAGTCATTGCTATGATTCTTACATAGTCTCCTCTATTTAAGTAAACTCCCTCTTTTTAAAACTTTATGAGTTTAAATTTTAAACATAAATAAGTCATTTACTTATAGATATGCACAGCATTCTCTCATTTACCATATTATAAATAGTAAAAACCAATACACTTTTCATGTAAAAATGACAGTTAAAATGTCTGCTGATTTGTATTTCATTTAGCTCATAACTCATTTAACAATCAGCTGCTTTTAAAGAGGTGCTTTCATTTTTGTGTATTCATAATAGAAATACTTGAGATTTCTAAAAATAGTAAAGAATAACTGCCTTAAAGATTAATCATCTGTATTTCAGCTGGTTACAGAATAACAATGTATATTACATTTCACTAATGATCATTATCTTTATTTTCTCATTTTCTGCTTTCTATAAACAAAGGGCTAATCAGTTCCATGTTCTGTGAAACGTCAAATAGAAAACGAATCTAATTTACCTTGCAAATTCCATTTTTCCTATATACTGTCCAATTCAAGTCTGATATAGGTTAAAATCACGATTTAAAAAAAAAATCACCTGCTTAGAAAATCTTTAGTTTTGATTTCATGGGCAATTTACTGTGTGATTCTGTTTTCTAAAGGCATTAGGCACTATGGAAAAGAACTGAAATGTTGCAGGTTCTTGTCTCCATGGTGGTCAGGCTTGTTTCCTTTGCTCAGCAATTTTATTATTATCCCTTTCTCAGTCTTTCAAATCTGTTTCATTCTGAAGAGGTTTTAGTTTGAGAATTAAAAACCATTTTATAGCATGAACACAACTCTAGGACAACCTTCCTACCTTAACATTTGACCTAGGAAAAAGGGACTGAAGCGGTTCTTTGAATCCATGAAACATTTTCCCCCTGCTTTACTACTAAAATGACAATGAGGTTTTAAAGCTGCATTGAAGCAACCAAATCAGTAGATTTTCATTGCACTTATAATGTAGGAAAGAGACAAGAGTATTGAAATGTTAAATCAAACTACATTCAGAGACTACAATATGCTTATCAGCCCCACAGCCAGGCCAGGAGGATGCATTCAGAACAAAGATTTCTACTGGGATTGCTAACAACACATTTCCTCACACCCTGTGGAAGGGGAAACAGGAACATCAGAGTCTTTAAGTGGCTGCTCTACATCAAATACAATCATTTATTCTCTATGGCTAAAACCATGGGGAACCTATGGATTAAAGGCTGGGATTTTACAGTAGGCCTTTCAGGCTACATACTCTTCTCTTTCCCATTCTTCACTGTATGTCTATATCAAGGAAATTGAAACTAAAGAGTGATATGTAAACTGAATTCCCTGAACACTTGGGGATCCTTTTCACTCTCTGTCTCTGAGAGGAGACCACACTCTGTCTGTGGAGTGTTACACTTTTCTAATAAACTCTCCTTTTGACTCTAACTTCGGCATGCATGTGGAATTCTTTCTACACTCTCTGCCAATAGACCCTCTTCTCTTGGTGCAGGGCTTGATTTCCCCATGCCCCTACTTGGGGAGAGTTGCTATCCTGCATCACTTAGATCTTTTCTAGTTAAAGAACTATCATGTGAAGACTAAAATAACCCCAATTTTATTTAGTGCCTTATTTGTTTCACACATTAAAAAGTCATTAAATGCAATAAAACATGACTATGACAAATATTGTCTATATAGGTAAAATTTGTACTTTGTTCACGTTTCCTATCTAATTGTGAAAAAAAAAACAAAATAAGAAACTCCTTATGTTCACTGAGGCACTGGGGCACATTGCCCTCATAATAAATTCTCAGAGTGGCTTCCAGGTCCTTTGCATTAATAGTCTATTTTCTGTTCTTTTTATTCTTTTGTGCTTTTTATTTTTCTTCATTCCAGAGTCATTCATTGAAAGATTAAGAATAATGTCCACAAATCCTTGTTTCATCAAGGGGAAACTTTGTGCAGAGAGTCATATGATGGACTCTTTCTCTTTTCTTTGAATTGCTTTTCAGAAACCATTCATAAAACACATTCCTTCAGGCAATTTTAATCTATTCAAATTCTCAGGGAACTTTAAAGGTGTTAGTTTCTAAACTGTCTGTTTTACTGTATAAATTTTCTCAGATGGCCTAGGAAGGAAAGGATATTGACCAGAAGAAAGGAGATGACTTCATGATCATCCCTTCAATCTGTAAAGAACCCTCATACACTGCTGATGGGACTGCAAATTGGTACAGCCACTGTGGAAAACAGTATGGAGGTTCCTCAAAAAAATAAGAATTGATCTAAGAGAGGAGAGGAGGCATCTGAAAAATGCAAAGGAAAGGGCTTGCAGAAATGACAGAGTCAGCCAGTTATAGATTAACCACACCCTATAGATCTCTAAATGGCCTTCTGGAAACTCCTGCAACACTTACTTGATAAACGACCTGTAAATAGGACCAGTGGTCTGGGAATTCCTTCCCCTTTGCAGCTCAGACCCAAAACTCCCCCTCCCCATCCTGAGTCATGAAGTGTACGTAGAACCTCAGACTATTGTAGTCACCAGCCTCCAATAGACACACAGACCACCAGAAATCAGTGAGTTATAGGAAACATACTCTTTATTCAGCCAGCTGGGTCTGCCAGGGGTACGCAGACCCCAAATTAAGCAGCCCTGAAATGTAGAGGTACAGGATTCTTAATCCCTAAATCCCTATTCTTCATCCTGTTTGAACACACAAGTCTATTTTTCTTCTTTTTACTAACTGTCAACCCACAGGTCAGTTGTGCAAGCGGGGGTACAGAAGCAGAAAGCTTATTGTTAGAGTGTTATGTTCCCATGGGCGGTAGCCAAACAGTAATTTTCTAGCCAGCACAAGACAAAGGAATCTTGAGGCCCTTGCATGGACACTGCAGAGATATATAAACTGTAAGAAATAAAACCAAGTGGAGCTCGTGCTTTGGTGCTGTTAAGCCCCATGTGCTCACTGGCTAATAAATTCTCCTTCTGCTAACAAAGTTGTCTTAGCATCCAAATTGCTCTGTCGGGTGTTGCTTCTTGCAACAGATTTACCATAAGATCCAGCAATCTCTCTACTGGATATTTACCCCCAAAGATTTGAAAACTCATATCTGAAAAGATATTTGCACATCGGTGTTTATAGCAGCATTATTGTTTATAGCAGCAACCGAAGTGTCCTACGATAGATGATTGGAAAAAGAAGCTGTGGTACATATATACAATGGAATATTACTCAGCCATAGGAAGAAACGAGATACTGCCATTTGCGACAACATAGATGGACCTCAAGATAATCATGCTAAGCGAAATAAGCCAGACAGAAAAAAAATTGAAATTACATGATATCACTTATATGTGGAATATAAACCTAAAAGCAACAAATGAACAGGACAAAGAAACAGAGACTCATGGACATGGATAATAGACTAGTGTTTACCAGAGTGTAGGTGGGAGGGGAGAAGGGGGAAGTAGATAAGGTAAAAGTGGTCAAATATGTGGTGACAGAAAGAAATCTAACTATGGGAGGTGAACACACAAGGTAAATATATATATGCCTTACTGTTAACCAATGTCACCATTTAAAAATTAATTAATTAATATTTTGAAAAAGAAATGAACTCTTATTGGCTGTATTAATGAAGAGGAAATTTCAGGAATTTTCCATTCAAATGGATAACCTCGTAATCAGCTCTTTGCTTGCTGCATAGGCCTAAATGCAAGGTGGTCTCAAAATCAACTGAAGACTCACTGTCTCCTTGGATTGTTCTGTCTAGATAACAGATGTATTGCCTAAGTTCTTGTTTGAACTGCCTGTAACCCATAGCAAACCCCACCGTTTGTCACAGTTCGAGTTCAAACTGACCAATCATCTTGAGTAGAATTTTCCTATATAAGAAATGTTTCCATTGAGCACACTACCCAGATCTTCAGAACACTAACTCCTCTGGGACCATGCATAATAAATTTGAATTCTTCTCTCCGAGTTGCTGTTTGTTTTTTCGTTGGACTGGATTTTGGAACTTTTGGGATTTTTCCACAACATTTTCTGTGAATTTGAATTATAAAATCAGAAACTCACAGGGTAAGGTAGAACTATAAAATCATTTAGTGCTAATTCCTCCCTATCAAAAATTTCTCTGACTTCTGCATCATCATGTTCAATAACTGACAACTAACCTTCTTTGAGGCAGAGCTTTAAAACATTATTGGAACTTCAAAGATGAGGCTAAAACCCTCAGCCATGGCCAACTGTCCATTCCATTTAGTCCTCTTTACAGAGGTAACTACTTTAATTTTTTCGTGGGCTTTTACTATGCTTATCATCACGTTTAAGTAGTTATAAAACACACATGATATTACTTTTTCTTCACTATTTTTAGTAAATAACATAGCTTGGAGAATTTTCTATGGTATATAGACATGCTTCATTTTTTTTTTAACTTCTGCATGGTCATCCATAACATGAAACAGTTTATTTAGCCATTCTCCTTTTTGTTTTTACTTATTTTTTACTATTATAAACAGTGCTATTGATGCAAGACAGGGCAACTTTTTTCGATTTGGTGGGGAGCGGGAGAGACCAAGTCCTGCACTGAGAAAAGAAGAGGGTCCTTTGGCAGAGAGTTTAGAAAGAATTCAACACACACGCTAAAGTTAGAGTCAAAAGGAAAGTTCATTAGAAAGAGGGTAACATTCCACAGACAGAGTGTGATCTTCTCTCAGAAACAGAGAATGAGAAGGACCGAGAGACATGGAAAGACTGTGTAGAGGGAGAGTGTTGAGGGAATTCAGCTTATATGTCATTCTTTAGTCCCTGTGAGTTTTTTTAAAGACTTTGTTAACCAATTTCCTTTGATATGTACATACAGTGAGTAAAGGGAAGAGTACCTAAGCATAGTGTGAAAAGGTAAGAATATATAGAGTGAAAGGCCTGCTGGCAGTTCCTAACCTTTAATCTATAGGTTTCCCATGGTTTTAGCCATAGGACTCTTGGCTCCTGTTTCCCATTCACAGGTATAGAGAATGGCTTGTTAGTAATCCAGCAGAAATTTTTCTCTTCTGAAGATGTCCTCCTGGCCTGGCTGCAAGGCTGATTAGCATATTGGAGTCTCTAAATGTGGCTTGATTAACATTTTTAATTAATTATCTTGCCTCTTCCCTACATTACTATAGATATTCTTTCCCATGTCTCCATCTATGGATGTTCAAGTGTTTCTCTGGGGTATATGTGGAGATTCAATTTTTAGCAGGGAATTGAGATAGTAACTGGCACTTACTGTATCACTTTTATCCAACAAATCTACTCAAGAAATATTTAGTGTCTACTAAGTTGTAGTCACTTTTCTAGGTCCTAAAAATATAGCTAAGTAATAAGACAAATAAGGACTCCCTTATCATTTTCTCATTTAATTGTCAATACCATCAATGCTTGCCTATTTTAAAGGAGAAGATGTAGTAGCAGAAGCTGAGCTAACCATTTCCTATAACGGTTGAAGGTTGTTCACTTCCCTTCTCATAATAGGTAAGAGACTTTTCAGTGTCATAGCTGATGTGGCACAGACCACTAGCCCTGGTCAGTCACTCTCCTTATGGCCCAACAATCAATCAAAATACACTTTCCTTATATAGAAAGAACGTGCAAGTCTATAACTATGAGGAAGTATAAGATATGTATAAAAGGGAAAGTCCCACTGCAATTGGGGTACAGTCTTTGGATGTGAATTTGCTGAGCCGGTGTCAGCATCAATAAATGCTACTTGCTGCTTATTGCCTTGGTGTCCCGTCTCTCTGTCCAAGTATCCTGCAATATTTCTGGGGGCTCATCCAGGATCTGAGACAGCGAGTTTTCGCCTCCCTTGTCGTCGGGTTTTGGCCCCTGGGACAATGGGAGAAGCAGACTCCATTTGGCACCAAAGGACCTGTTGCCTGTAAAGAAAAACGACTCTTCCAGTGGATTGGGGCAGCACCTCTGAGAGCACAGCAGAACCCGGTGAGGCACAGGAACCAGCTCGGAAGCACCACTGGATGGACTGGTGAGGACCTCGGTCCAGTTAATTGACCTGTCTCTAAAGAGGCAGAAGGGAAGTCTGATCAACTCCTGAGGTCATCTGAGTAGTCTCTGGAGGGAGACGAAACTGTGACCTCTCAGGTATTTTGGGCAGAGGGTGGTGTTTGAATGACGAGTGCCTGAGTATGAATGAGATGTGGCCTTACCGTAAAGTGAGAGTTGAACCCTTATGCATGGTTCCACGGTGAACCTCATATGACTTAGGATGGTATCACTGGATCTCTGTGAACAGTCTACTCCAGTGATCTGAGTCAGAGTTTTATATTGGCCCACCAATTCTAAGGGGAGCCTGAAATATCCCCATGAGGCGAGCGGCCAGAGACGGGCAAAGTGAATCCCCGAGCATGTGTGCATCACTGTCACATGGGTAGAAATATGGGTGGACAAGATAGTAAGGAGACCCCCTTAGGATGTATAATAAAGAATTTTAAGGAGGGCTTTTCATGAGATTATGATGTGAAGCTCATCACTCAGAAACTTCATACTTTTTGTAGTCCTCATTTGATGTGAGATGACTGTCAGAAAGATCCCTGGAAAAGGCAGTCATAGCCAAGGTCTATTAGGTTATTGTAGGGAATCCTGGCCATCCAGATCAGTTCCTTTATATTGATAGTTTGCAGACTGTTGTTCTGACCTGACTCCTTGGTTAAGAGCCTGTCTAGAAGAGAATTGAAGAATAATGTTAGCCTGGGTCACTGCAACCTCTAAATGCCAACCTAGAAAAAAGAAACTAATCTTGTCAAGTGAGTCAGAGGATATCCCACCACCATATGCTCCCATTTATCCACCCTTGCCAAGAGCCTTGGAGCAGCCGGCTATGTCCCCAAGACCCTTGTTCCCAAGTCTACATGAAAACATCCTGGAATCCACTGACACTCCGTCCTCATTGACCTCTGTAGATTCCCCACCACCTTCTGTCCAGACCCCCTATGGCCCGACTAGAACATTACTAAAAGCAACAGTCTCTAGAGGAGAGGCTCTCCAAATACCCCTGTGTGAAACATGAGCCCTATATACTATAACCAAGATGGCCACATACAGGGTGGCCAATGCTCAGGCCTATGCCAAAACCAGTTCCCCGAGGAAGACCCCCAATGGGACCTCAATGAGGATAAGGGACTCCAGATGCTCGAGCACTATCAGGAGGCCCTCCTAGGGGGTCTAAAAGGAGGAGGGACGAAAGCCATGAATATGAGTAAGATCTTGGAGGTACTCCAGGGATCTGAGAAAAGCCCAAGTCAATTCTAGAAGGGCTGTGTGAGGCCTTTCGTCTTTACACCCCCTTTGACCCAGACGTGACCAAAAGCCAGAGGATGGTTAATACAGCTTTTGTCGGTAAGGCCCTGGGGACATCTGGTGCAAACTGAAAAAGTTGGAGGGCTTTGCTGGTATGAACACCAATCAGTTGTTAGAAATGGCAACAAAAGTGTTATTCAGCTGAGACCAAGAAGCCCGATGGGAGGCATAACGAAAAAGTGAGAAAGAAAATAGATCTGCTTGCTGCCACCTTGGTAGAATGATCAGGACGCTCCCGGAAAGGTGCCCTCATGAGCCAGGGATGGGACCAGAGGAGAAGGCCACTAGAAGAACCACCTCACTCAGAAATGAGGTTGGGGCGGGACCAGTGTGCTCATTGCCACCAAAAGGGTCACTGGAAAGATAAGTGTCCCCAGTGGTTGGGCAGTTACCAGCCTGCTCCAGGTCCAGGAGGAAGAGGCCAAGTGTTCCAAGGAAGGTACCAGCCGACATGACAAGCACCAGAGGCCCCAGTAGATTATTTTGTCGGCCTAGCTGCCCTCGGAGACTACGGAGAAGAGTAGGTTATACCGGACTCCATTCTGTTAGGCCCCCATAGATCCGAATGACTGTAGGGGGTCGACCCATTGACTTTATGATAGATTCAGGAGCAGAACATTCTGTGGTGACTCAACCCCTAGGCCCCTTTTCACAGAGACAGCCCCAGTAGATTATTGTTGGGGCTATGGGCAGCCAGACTAGTTGCCCTTTCCTGCTGCCCTGATGATGCAATCTGGGAGGCTGCAAAGTCATTCACAAGTTCTTATACCTCCCTGACTGCCCAATGGCTTTAATGGGTTGAGACCTGTTAGGCTCTGTCTTGGAATATCCCTTTATGAGGCCACAAAGCAGGGGAGGGCAAACGAGAGCCTCTAGTGTGGGAACAGGCACATCGAAAGGCCTTTGGAGACATTAAGCAAGCCCTATCCTTTGAAGACCTGGAAGTAGACTTCACTGAGATGCCCCAATCCCGGGGTTACAAGTACCTCTTGCTCTTTGTGTGCTCATATTCCAGTTGGGTAAAGGCTTACCTCACCCAGATAGAGAAGGCCTAAGAAGTAGCCAGACTACTCCTCTGAGAAATTGTTACCATTGGCTCAGATAATGAATCAGGCTTTGTAGCAGAAATAGTGCAGCTACTAGATAAAATTTGAAATATTAGGCAGAAATCGCATACCACATGTCAACCACAGTTTAGAACACATGGAATGCATGGACAGGACCCTTAAGACTCAGTTGAGAAAACTATGTCAAGAGACACATCTACATTGAGACGAAGTTCTCCCCATGGCACTATTAAGAATCAAATCGGCCCCAACCAAGCAGACTGAGGTCTCTACCTACAAGATCCTGTATGAGTGACAAGCAATGCTCATCAAGGGAATATGAAAAGACCTAAAAGAAATAGGCAAATTGACTCTAAAGCAGCAGTTACAAACCCTGGGTATTACTTTGCAGGTTCTCAACCACTGGGTTAGGGAAAGGCTGCCTGTTAGTCTGACTACTGAGGCCCATTTGTTTAGGCCAGGAAATTCGGTATGGGTCAAGGAATGGAATGTCCAACCCTTAAAGCCTCTTTGGAGAGGCCCATTCATTGTTATCTTGTCCACCTCAACTGCAGTAAAAATTGGCGAGATAACACTTTGGATTCATCATAGCAGGCTTAGGACATCAGCCACAGACAGAGTGAAATCCAGACTCCACAGAGCCCCTCAGACAAATCCTCCAAAAGAAGATGTCGACTGGACTTGCAAAATGAAAGAATATTGACCTCGCTTTAGTCACACTATAAGCTGATTAATCCACATGCAGCAGAAGCCTGAGGATGGAGACACCCTATCAAGATGGCCAACATACCCCTAAGGACTCTGTGTTTCTCGTAAGCTCACCCTTGAGTGTGATTCCTGAAATGTAAAGAGTGAATAAGATAGGTAATCAGGTCATACAGTATAGAAGTATAACCCCTTAGACCAAGAACAGGATGAAGATGATGCTCTCAGACCTAAACTCGGGCCCGAGCATCAAAGCAGGGGATTTGGTAGCAGAGGCCAAGCTAATTGTTTCCTATAATGGTTGAAGGTTGTTCACATCCTTTTCCATAATAAGTAAGGGACTTTTCAGTGTCGCAGCTGATGTGGCACAGACCACCGGTCCTGGTCGCTCACTCCATTTACGGCCCAACAACCGATCAAAATACATTTTCCTTATATAGAAAGACCTGTATAAAGGGAAAGTCCCACTGAGATCAGGTCTCAGCCTTTGGATGTAATTCCGCTGAGCCAGTGCCAGCACCAATAAACACTAATTCCTGCTTATTGCCTAGATGTCCCATCTCTCTGTCCGAGTATCCTGCAAGAAGGAAATCAAAGCTCAAAAAGCAATTTACAAAGAAACGAGTTGTGATTTGAACATAACATATGAATCATGAGTACAGGTTCTATACTTTCCCCTCACATTCTAGAGTGCTGTTACTACTAAAGAGTTATTTGGGGACTGACATCAGAAACATGGTGGAGTGAGAGACTTCTCCAGATCTCTCCTCTTAAAACAACAATAAGCTGAATATCTAAAACTCAACAACAACAAACAACACCCAAACTGCATGCCAGGACGTCTGAGCATGGGACCTACACATAAGAGCTACCACAGGTCAGAACAGCGAGTGTCCATCCATGAACTGTGAGAAATACAAAAGCTGCCTCTCATGGAGGTGGACTGGGAGAAACAAAGTAGATGCTTCCTGCAGCCAGAGCTCCTTGTGGAAGAAAGGAGGAGGGTAGAAGGTGCGGAGAGTTCCCTGAACAGCCCTACCTAGAAAGTTGTGAGCTCCAAGCAGCCAGTGGCAGTTCCCAGGCATCAGGGCCGAAGACAGAGGAATGGGGACAGCAGAGAAGAGGAGACAGCAGAAAAACAACAGTTGATTTTTACTAGCTGCAGTTGCAAAACTGTGAGGCTAAGTTGCAGACCTCATCCCACGAGACGGAGGGTCCCTCTTCCAAAATCGTCTGAGACCAAACACAGCGAAGCCCGGTGGGAATCTGAGCAAACACTATCAAAACTGTCACTAACATTGACATAGACTGAGACTGTGTAGCTAGCCCGATTGAATATCTATAAGAAAAAAAAGGCATTATTAAGATTTTATATAAAGCAGGGATCCAATAGGCTTATGTGCCATCTATTGAAAATCAAAAGAAAAACATCTTCTTTGCAACAGGCTTAGGAGATGCATTTATATAATAAATCTTTCTGGAAGAAAAGCAGAATATACTTCCATTAATGCCCAGGCAGAGAAATAGTCCATTAAACAACATGAACAAACAAAGTAACAAGGCATCTCATAAAGAAAGAGAAAAATCTCCAGAAAATAAACTAACAGACATAAAATATGCAACTTAAATGGCAGAAAATTCAATGGTACTTCTGAAAAAAAAAAATCAATGAGATCCAAAATGAATCATATCAACAATTTCAGGAATTGAAAAACCAACTACATGAACAGAATGAGTTATTTAGCAAGGAGATGAAACCAATCAAAAAGAACCACATAGAACTTCTGGAGATAAAGAACACACTACAAGAGTTGAAAAATGAAATAGCAAGCTTGGGAAATAGAGTCGACCAAATGGAAGAAAGAATCAATGACATCGAAGACAGAAATCTAGAACTAAATCAGAAGTAAGAAGAGAGAAACTGAAAAATGAAAAATAATAAAAGAGAAATACGAGAACTAGCTGATACCATCAGGAGAGGAAACATAAGAATAATGGGAATTCTCTAAAGGGGGCGGTGGAGAGCAGGGACTAGAAAGCATTTTCAGACAAATGATGAGAATTTCCCAAAACTAAGGAATGAGCTGAAGCTGATAATTCAAGAACACAACAGAACGCCCAATTATCTCAACCTAAAAAGGCCTTCTAAAGAAACATTATATTAAAATTATCAAAAATAAATGACAAAGAAAGAATTCTCAGGGTAGCCAGGGAAAAGAAGACAGTAACCTATAAAGGAAAACCCATATTAGATTATCAGCAGACTTCTCAGCACAAACATTACAAGACAGAAAGGTTTGGAATCAAATATTTAAACTAGTAAAAGAAAAGAACTACCAGCCAAGAATAATGTATCCAGTTAAGCTGTCCTTTAGATATGAAGGAGAAATAAACACCTTTCCAGAAATACAAAAATTCAGGCAAATCTCACTACATTCTTCTCTAGTGCACATGGAACATTCTCAAGAATTGATCACATATTGGGACACAGAGAAGGCCTCAACAAATATAAGAGGGTTGAAATCATACCAACCATATTCTCTGATCGCAATGCTTTGAAGCTGGAGATCAACTGTAAAAAAAAGCGGAATGAACTATAAATACATGGAGATTACACTACTAAAAAATAACTGGGTCACAGAAGAAATAAAATGAGATCAAGAGATACATTGAAACGAATGATAATGAATGTATAACATATCAAAATTTGGGGGATACGGCGAAAGTGGTCATAAGAGAAAAGTTCATATCATTACAGGCCTATCTCCAAAAACAAGAATGAGCCCAAATAAACAACCTCATGCTTTATCTAAAAAACTAGAAAAGTAAGAACAAATGAAGCCTAAAGTCAGCAGACTTTAATTAAAATTAGAGAAGAAATAAATTAAATTGAAACAAACAAACAAACAAAAAACAATAGAAAAAAATAAATGCAACAAAGAGCTGGTTCTTTGAGAAGGTTAATACAATTGAGAACTGTCTAGCTAGACTCACTAAAGAAAAAAGTGAAAGGACATAAATAAACACAATCCAGGTTGAAAGAGGTGAAATTACGACAGACAGTGCAGAAATACAAAGGATCATACAAGAATACTATGAAAAAGTATATAACTCCAAATTTAGTAACCTAGAAGAAAAGGACTAGTAGTTAGAAAGATACAACCTTCCTAGATTAAATCAAGAAGAATCGTAAAATCTAAACAGACAAATCAGTAGTATGAAAATTGAAATAGCATCAAAAACCTACCAAAAAGTAAAAGACTAGGAACAGATGAATTCACCAGTGAATTCTTCCAAACATTCAAAGAAAATTTAATACCTATTCTCCTCAAACTCTTCCAAATAAAGGAAGAGGAGGCAATACTTCCAAACTCATTTTATGAGGCCAATATTACCCTGATAACAAAACTTAGTAAAGATAACACACACAAAAAGAAAGGCACAGTACAATATTTCTCATGAACACAGATGCAAATTTTTTCAATAGGATACTAGGGAAGCAAATACAGCAATATATTAAAAAGATTATACACCATGATCACGTGGACTTCATCCTAGTGACACAGGGATGGTTCAACATATGCAAATCTATTAATGTGATACACCACATAAACAAATTAAAAAATAAGAAACATACAATCATATCAATAGATTCAGAGAAAGCCTTCAAGAAGATACAGCATCACTTTGTGGTCAAAACATTTAACAAAATCAGTATAGATGGAAAGTTTTTTAACATAATAAAGTCTATATATGACACACCTTCAGCCAACATTATACTTAATGATGAAAAACTAAAATCCTTCCCTCTAAGATTAGGAGCAAGGCGAGGATGTCCACTATCAGCACTATTATTCAATATAACTTTGAAGTTTCTAGCAAGTGCAATGAGGAAAGAGAAAGATACAAAAAGCATCCAAATAGTAAACAAATATGTGAAAGTGTCACTATCTGCAGATGACATGATTCTCAATATAGAAAACTCCATAGACACCACAGAAACACTAGTAGAAACAATAAGCAAATACCAGAAAGTTTCTGAATATAAAATTAATGTTCAAAAATCCATAGTGTTCCTGTACTCTAATAATGAAGAGTCAGAAAAAGAAGTTGGAAAAATAACTGCTTTTCTAATTTTAACCAAAAGAATAAAATATCTAGTAATAAATCTAAGGAATATGTAAAGGACCTAAATAATGAAAACTACAACAATCTATTAAAAGAAACTGAAAAAGATACAAAGAAATGGAAAAATATTCCGTGTTTTTAGATTGGAATTATCAACATAGTTAAAATGACTTTATTACCTAAAATATTATACAGATTTAATGCAATCCCCATCAAAATCCCATTGGCATATTTTTAAAGAAAGAGAATAAAAATTCATCATATTTGTATGGAAGCACAAAAGACCCCGAATCGCCAAAGCCATCCTGAGGAAAAAAGAAAAAGAAAAAAAAAGAAAAGAAAAAACAAGACTGGAGGCATGTCTCTACCTGACATTAAAGTATATTACAAAGCGACAATAATCACAACGGCATGGTATTGGCAGAAAAATTGACACATGGACCAGTGGAAACAGAATCAAGAGTCCAGAATTAAACTCATATTTATATGGGCAAATAATTTTCAAAAAAAAAAAAAAACAAAACCGAAAACATACAGTGGAGAAAGGAAAGCCTCTTCAATAAATGGTGCTGGCAGAACTGGAAAGCCATCTGCAAAAGAATGAAATTAGACTGTTGTCTGTCACCACACACCAAAATTAACTCAAAATGGATTAAGGACCTCAATATAAGACCTGAAACAATAAAAAGCATAGAAGAAAACATAGGAACTAAACTCAAGAACCTTAGATTTAAAGAAGATTTTATGAATTTGATCTCAAAGGCAAGGGAAGTACAAGCAAAAGTAAATGAATGGGATTACATCAACCTAAAATGCTCCTGCACAGCTCAAGAAACCATCGACAAGATAAAGAGACAGCTATCTGAATAGAAAAATATATTTGCAGGCAATACCTCCAATAAGGGCTTAATATACAAAATATACAAATAACTCATTCGATTCAATTAAAACAAAGGAACAAATGATCCCATCACAAAAAGAGTAGAGTACCTGAACTGACACTTCTCCCTAGAGAACATACAAATGGCCAACAACCATATGAAAAGATGCTCAACATTGCTAGCTATTAGGGAAATTCAAATCAAAACCATGATGAGATACCATTTCACACCTGTTAGAATAGCTACAATCAACAGGACAAATGGAGAGGATGCAGAGAAAAAGGAACCCTCATACACTGCTAGTGAGACTGCAAATCGTTATAGCCACTATGGAAAATAGTATGGAACTTCCTCAAAGAACTAAGAATTGATCTACCATATGATCCAGCAATCCCTCTACCTTTGGATATTTACCCTAAAGTCTTGAAAACTCATATTCAAAAAGATATTTGCATGCCAATGTTCTTAGCAGCATTATTCACAGTGGCCAGGGCATGGAAGCAACCAAAGTGTCCTACAATAGATTATTGACTAAAGAAGCTGTGGTCCATATATACAATGGAATATTACTCAGACATAAGAAGAGATGAAATACTGCCATTTGCGACAACATGAATGGACCTCGAGATGATCATGCTAAGTGAAATAAGCCAGACAGAAAAAGTTGAAAATCACATATATGTGGGATATAATCCTAAAAGCAACAAATGAACAGGACAAACAAAGAAAGTCTCATGGACATGGACCATAAACTATGGTTACCAGAGGGTAGGTGG
>NW_011889025.1:4401326-4427404 GCF_000151845.1 Pteropus vampyrus | reverse complement strand
AAGAAAGAAAGAAAGAAAGAAAGAAAGAAAGAAAGAAAGAAAGAAAGAAAGAAAGTTATTTTATCTGTTGAGATGCAATTACAATTCATTATATATCTCTTCTTTTTTCCAGGAATACTTTTTTTGGACGTCAATTTTAATTCTACTTGCACAATACAGTCCTTGAAAAAACAATACCAGCTATAATATTTTAAGTATTTACTATCCATCAGGCCCAACAAGTACCATATATACACATATATTTCAACTCATTTAACCCTGAGAAAACCTCTTTGTGGTTTATTTTATTTAACAAACACTTATCACAGTTGATGTCTATCAAACAGTTTTGTGCACTTTACAGATAATAATTTAGTACATACTCATAACATCTATAAAAGATAAGGTGTAATTATTATCTAATTTAAACAGAAGAGGAAAATGAGACCTAACGAGAGTTTAAGTAATTTGTTCAAGGTCACAAATTTGTACAGTGGCAGAGGTGGTATTTAAACTTAAGCAGTGTGTCTCTATGAGTTACATTCTTACTATACTGTGCTAACTTTTTTAAAAATATTGAGGATGAATGTCATGCAATTTCCTGTCCTAGCACTCTCCCAGTATTTCTTATGTCGAGGATAGCACCTTCAGACTGGTCTCAACAAATTAGTCAGTTTTAGTCCCTTTTATAGATATTAGAAATCAGCGTCATCATTCTCTTTACTTTCCTCTCAATGCAATGTAATTTGTTTGTTTTCTTCTGGAATGTGTTTCCTAGAAGAGATACAGTATTCTAGGTGATTATTACTTGGGAAAAGTGTCTTTGGTAGTATATTGTTTAATCTCCTAATCTCCACATATTTGTGATTTTTCCCACTTTTTTTTTTTTGCAGTTGATCTCCAGTTTCAAAGTATTGCAGTCAGAGAATATGCTTGGTATTTCAATAGTCTTAAATTTGTTGAGAGTAGTTTTGTGTCCCAACCTATGATCTTTCCTTGAGAATGTTCCATGTGCACTATAGAAGAATATATAATTTGGTGTTTTGGGAAGAAAGGCTCTGTAAATATCCATTATGTTCAATTGGTCGAATATGTCATAAGGTTGATATTTTCTTATCGATTTTTCATTTTGGATGATCTATCCATCTCTCACAGTGGGGTATTTAGGTCCCTTAATATAATTGTGTTTTGGTCGGTTTCTTCTTTTAGTTCTGTTAGTAGTTGCTTTATAAAATTTGGTGCTCCCTGATTGGGAGCATATATATTGATAAGTGGCATATCTTCTTGATATATTGTCACTTTTATCATTATGAAGTGTCTATCTTTGTCTCTCATTACCTTCTTTTATCTCGAAGTCTATTTAACCAGCTATAAGTATGGCTATACACACTTTTCTCTGGATGCCATTTGCTTCAAATATCATTTTCTATCCTTTCATTTTTAGTCTATATTTGTCCCTGCAACTGAGATGTGTCTCTTGAAGTCAACATATAGTTAGGTTTTGTTTTTTGATCCAATATCTTGTTTTTTTTGTTGTTGATTTTTTGTTTTTGTTTTTGTTTTTGTTTTACTGGTGATTAAAGGTGATTATTGAAATATGAGGTTTTTATTAACACTGTTTTTGTTTTGTTTTCTGGCAGCTCAGTGTCTCCATTGATTCCTTGACCTTGTGTTTCTGTCTGTTATTTAATTTGTCTATAATTTTTCCTTCTTGTTTCATATAATGTGTCTCAGCTCTGGATATTTTGTGCAGTTATCATTAAGTTTATGTAAAATAAAGTTTCATATATACAGTATTTTTTTCTTTTGCTTTTATCTTATCAACATTCTCCTTTGCAGATTCAGATCTTTACTCCCCTCCTGTTTTCTGTTTTTGTTGTCTTAAATTATCACTATTTATGTTGTGAGTTTATTTCTAGGTACAGTAACTATTGTCTTCTTCTCTTTTTAAACTGTTTTTTTTTACCTTGAATCATTATGTAATATTTAAGTATATAATACCCTAGTCTTAATAAGGGTTACAGTTTCCTATTCCCGTCTGTCTGTTAATCATTCTACTCATCATTTTATTTTTTTGTTGTTTTGTTTGTTTTTGTCATTAATTTTTGACAGTGTTAATATAATGTGTCTTGGAGAAGGCCTTTTTAGATTGAAATAATTAGGTGCTTTATTTACTTCTTGGATTTGAGGATCTAGTTCTTTCCATAGATTTGGAAAATTCTCATGGATTATTTGCTTGAATATACTTTCTGTCCCCTTCTCCCTCTTGTCAGATAGTTCTTGTAAAGTTTTCATTTTTTCCTCCCTCATTTTTCCCCCTCTTTCAGGTTTCTCTCTTCTTCCTTCTGTGTCATTTTCAGATTTCTGTCTTCTATATCACTAATTCTTTCCTCCTTCTGGTTAGCTCTATTTTCTAAGCTCACTATTTCATTCTTTATCTCTTTTATTGAGTTCTTCATCTCCAGACATTTTATGTGTTCTTCTTTTGTTTTGTTTTGTTTTAGTTTTGATCTTGGTAAAGTATTCCTGTTGTTTGTTGATTTTGTTTTTAAATTAATTGAACTGACAATAAGAATTTTCTTTCATCTCCCTAAGTCTTTTTAGATGTACAATCTTGAATTCTTTGTCACATACTTTCTATATCTTTAAGCTTATTTTCTGGAGATTCTTAAATTTTTTTTCTGAGCTGCATTGTCATCTTAGTTATTTATGGTGTTTAATGGCCTTTTTTTTTTTTTTTACCTAGACATTAATAGGAATGTACTCTGCTTATTTTTTTTAAAGGAAAATTTATTATATAATAATATCTCTTTAGCAGGTTTATAAGAAGAGGTTTTTTTTTTTTAATTTCAAGTAGGTGGTGCCCAAGCCTCCTGCACTGCCCAAGCCTCCTGTATCTCTGCTCTGAAGTTAAGAATGCCCTTTTTTCTCTGAGAAGGTGTGTGTCTCCTCTGTGACCAGGTCACCTCAGTCCCAGGGCTCCACCCTTCTGGGATAATGTGAAGAGTGATGGAGATTTCAGTCTCAGAAAAGGCTCTGAAGTCTTGTTACTGTCCCAACAGTCAGATACAGTGTTTGGCTGCTTACTTTTGAATTAGCCTGACTAGGTGGGGTTGGGGTGGATGAGGAGAGGCCAGTAGTGTGTGTGGCTGTTTTCCTTCTGTTAATGCTGGCCATCAAGCTTCAGCTGCCTTGCTTCTATATCTCCATCCTTGTCACTGGGACTGGCTGAAGTGTCTGTTTCAGTTCTGGTTGCTGCAGATACCCTTTGGGCTCACTGCTAGCTCTGGTAGTGTACAAGGAGGTGAACTCTGGGAGAGGGGTGTGGAAGGTGGCCAGGCTCCATGACTCAGTTTTCTGCCTTGCAATGTCCATTGCTAAGACACATCTGTTGCCTTTTTGCCTTTAGTCTCTGCCCTGCTATCTTCCCTGATCACTGGTCTCTGCTGCATGGAATATGCTGATCACTCAGGCAGGACTCTTTGGTATTTCAAAGAGAACTGCTACATAACTCCCCCGGGGTTCATTTGCATCACTGGTCTCCAACACCATCCACACTCCCCTCTCTTTCCTTTTCCCTTTCTTGCCGGATTTGCTCACCTTAAGATGTTCTGGTATGCAGATCTTTCACATGTGTCTTTGTACTAGGCTGGGCGTTATATGTTGTAGTTGTTTATTTTGTTGAAATTTCAAGAGAAGAGATTGGGGCAGATCCCTCACATCACCATGCTTCTCCCAGTTATATTTTATCTACATATTTTATGAACTTGTTCACATTATATCATCATTCAAATAAGTCACTTATAAAAATACTTAAATGTAAGTATCAAGGACTGAGTCTTACCACTCACAATAAGGGATTTTAATCCACATTGGCACTGGATAAAAAACAAGGTGGCTTTACACATAGCTGTTGAATTAGTAAATAATCTACTTATATGTCTTTGCATTCAGCTCATATTTGTTTATAGGAAAATAATTATCATGTCTAATGCCTTGCTTTTTTCAGCTATACTATATCTTCTATAATTCCTTTATCTACAAATTTATTAGATAAAAGATTGATTTTCTGTAGTTTGTTTTTGTAGAGGAGCTGGCCAAATGTTACTTGGATTATCTTTTGTAAAACCGATGTATTTGCCATTGCTTTGTAGCCATTCATTCACCTATTACAGAAATAATTATTGAATGCCTAGTATGTGCCTCACACTATTCTAGTTTCTGATGATATGAAAAAGAAAGAAATAAAAATTCTTAACATTATAGATGTCACATTTACTTATAAGCAACTAGTGCCTTACAAAAGATAAAAATGAGCCATAGAGCTTATTCATATTGGAGATTCAAATGCTAACTACAATTCACTTTTGGTTCCCAATGTTATGATCTACCATTTTACAACATCTAAAGCTTCAGACTGAGGGATCCTCTGGGGCCAAATGATTACTGCTGATCAAAAATGAAATAGAGCTTAGGGGTCACCATTTCCAACCTCTTAGATTGTATGCATATCCCTTTTACAGCATTCCCCAACCTATCTGCTCAATAATTTTATGATTACAATTCCCAGACTTGATGTTGTTGTAGGGATACTAGCTAGAGTATAAGATGGGATTTAGACATTCTTCGTTTTGCTGAGTGAAATGATGTGGTGAGCTGTCAGACTTTTTGCATGGTGAACTAAGGTACTTAATGTTACATAATCTTCATAATGAAGCAATTTCCTTGCCCCTTTCAGCTTCTAGAAGCCACCCACATCACATGGCTCATTGTCAATGGGTCAAGTACTTCTCATATCACATCACGCTGATCACTTCTGCTTTCTTCCTTCCACTATTAAGGACCCTTGTGATTATATTGAACCTACTGGGATAATATCTCTATTTCAAGGTCTTTAATTTAATCACATCTGCATAGTCACCTCTACTATGTTAGCTAACATATTCACAGGTCCCAGAGATTTAGGACATGAGCATTTTCAGAGAGGCATTATTCTGCTTACTGTACCCTCCTTCTGGTCTGAGTTCTATTGCCTTACTTTTTGAGTTATTTAACAGTTTTCTTTGCTATTTATTTGACAAAGATTTTCACCTTCCTTTCTTTTCTATCATCCTTGCCTTGTGGACTCAGCAGTATTCACTGTGGTCAGATCAGCTTCCTTCTCACAGTCCCTATTTGTACCTTTACACTTACCTGCTGAAGATTTCCAAGGATTTTCTTGCATCAAAAGGCCTATGTCACTAATGAACAGGTAATTGATACTATGAACATTCTTACCCCATCCCTCTTGATATTTTTGTTTTCAAACTCTCGCCTGCCATCATAAGTCTTGCCCTGCTTGGCAAGTATGAGTATGAGGATTTTGAGGAATGCTGGTCAAATACTGTGTCTAGTGACCTCACATATCTAAGCAGGTAATCTAACTCTGTCAGTATTCATGGTACTTAGAATATATTCAGGATTTTTTCAAAGGTGGTGGTGGTGGTGGTGGTGGTGGTGGTGGTGGTGTGTGTGTGTGTGTGTGTGTGTGTACAGAGAGAGAGCGAGAGCGAGAGTGAGAGCGAGAGCGAGAGCGAGAGAGAGAGATACCGACTTAGCAAATTTGCCTCTCACATCACTACATGGCATATCCAGTGTTTTGTGGTAACACTCATCTCTTTCCTTCTCTATGCACCTCTTTGCCACTACTGACTCCCTTCACACTGTGCTAGGTCCTGGTCATCATAAATGCCCATCTTTTCCTTAAAATTGTTCATACTTATCCAGATGATTCAGTGATGGATTTTTATTGAGGCAATTTATATTCTAATTTCTTGTACACTGTTCTAATATTAGCTACATAGTGGTTCTATTGTGGACATGTCATTTGTACTTTGAATCGTTTTATTTTTTCCCTTTCTTTTATTGCTTTTCTTATATCTTTATTCAGCAGAGTTATCCTGAGTGGCACTGGTAAAGATAGCCAAATTCCTTTCCTGCCCCTTGATGGTCCTTGCACCATGTTTTAATATCACTGTGCTCAAAGCTGAATTTGCTTAGTCCTCATATTCCTCTGGAACACATCATGCCTTTTGAGAAATTGATTTCTCCCCTCCAGACTGTGTGAATTAGGAAAAAAAAAAAGAACCAAAGTTCAATTTCCATTATATAATTGCATATAATTCTATTTACTATTATAAGTGGAATTTATTTTTGCATGCAAATTCCTGTGTAGACAAGGGGAGGGAATTAATATTTATTAATCATTTCTTATATACTATGCACTAAAATGGGTGTTTTAAACTTATCATTAGTAGATTCTTAATCTACTAATTTGCACTAGCCACCTTTGCATAGCTTTGATGAGGGACAATTAACAATTAGAAGTTTTAAAAAGTGTGAGAATGCTTTCCTAAATTCTCTTCAAATCTGCAGACATGCTCTTTCAAAAACAACTTTTAATACATGTGTTTTAGTCACCTTGTGTTGCTATAACAAAATATCATAGACTGGGTGGCTTAAACAACAGACATTTATTTTTTAAAGTTTTCGAGCCTGGGCAGTGTAAGATCAAGGTGCCAAAAAATTCAGTTTTCTTTCTGGCTTGCAGACTGCTGCCATCTCACTATATACTCACCTCATGACATCTTTTTTGTGCTCATTTGAGGGGAGAGAGAGAGAGAATGAGAGTAAGCATGCTAGCTCTCAGGTATCTTCTTCTTATAAGGCAGCATCCTCATAACTTCATCTAACTTAATTACTTCCTAAAGGCCCTGCCTCCAAATACTATCACATTGGGAGTTAGGGCTTCAACATATGAATTTGAGGAGATAAAAACACTCAGTCCCTAACAACATGGACATAAGTTAATAATATTAGAATGCTTGTTATCTATTAAAGACTTTCTGAGTATTTCAAATATAGTACCTCATTTCTCTAAAAATTTACCCTGAACTAATATGTCAAACCATAAAGAGTAGTATATTTTAAACTCCACAAAACATGTCTAATTTTCTAGTAGGCCTAGTTGTTTTAAGGGGAAATAATTAATGTTCAGAACCCACCCCTTTGTACATTCTTAAAAGGAACTAGTATTTACCAAGAACCTAATATTTGTTAAGGACTCCACTAAGCAATTCATATATATAATTTTATTTGTATGGGTACCCATATAAGCTAGTGCAGGAGAAGGAAATTTTCTCCTTTACCCTCTTAGTGTTTCCATCTGCATCTAAGGATTAAAGTAATATAGGGTTAACAGGAGAAACGCATACACACTTAATTAGAATTTTACATGTACATGGAAGTCTTCATAAGAAAATGAAGTCCCAAAGAAATGGCCAGAGCAGAAAGCTTATATACCTTTTAGATAAAGAAATGATATATTTGTGAAGAAATGATAAGTCAAAGAAGATTAGGACAGGGACAGTAAATTGTGTACAAGTGACTAGTAGATATATGGAGGCGGCACTAGTGGATGATAAAGGTTATTTTAATAAGTTTGCTTGTACAGATCCATTTCAGCATTGATTCCCAGTCTCTAGTAATAAGAATATCCTTCTTTTCCTGGTACAGAGAAGACACTATTCTCATGGGAAATTTGGTGGCCTGTTTTGGGGTAAAAAAGAGGAGGTCAGCACATTTTTGGGTGGTATGTCCTGAACTCCTTCACTAGGATGAGGTTCGGAAAGCAGTATCATTCTAGGCAGAGAAAACAGTACGTTGGAAGACAAGACATGAATGAGATTGACATTTTTAATAAATATGAAGAAGAGACGATAGTGTTATTTCTATGTTCTTTTTCCCCCACCTTTTAACTGTAAATTCTTTATTACTTCTCAGTAGCATCCAGTACCAACCAGTCCTTTACTTCTTCTCTACCTTCTGGTATATATTCATAACAATGTAAAAGATAAATGCCTCTTTACCATAATATAAAATGAAAATGTCACTTGACAGGCAGTCATCTTTAATCCTAGTACTACTCCCAGGCCACAGAAGAACTTTCCGGATCATTGAGAGAGCAAGATATTTTCTCACTGGGTTCCAAAGCTACCTTTTTTGTTGTTGTTTTTCCTCAAAACCAATTTCTTCATGAAAAGATAATGAAAACAAAAACAAAAGCAAAATATAAACCTTGTCTTGGTGGTTCCTTGGATCTGAATATAAAGTCCACACTGGAATGTAAGCTTTACAAGAGCAAATATTTTAGTTGTTTTTCATCCTGCCAGTTACATGTGCGTGCACACACAAACACACTCACACACACACACACCTTCCTTTGCCTAACTCGTATCCCAGAAGCAATTCAATCTCCTTGGTACAGTTGCATGCCACAAGATGATATTTCAGTAAAAAATGAACCACATAAACAACAGCACTTCTGTAAGAATATAATGGAAAAAATTCCAATCGCCTAATGACATTGTAGCTGTCATCACATTGCAGCACAATGCATTACTATGTATTTGTGTTGATGCTGACGTAAACAAGCCTACTGTGCTGCCAGTCTTATTAAAGTATAGCACATACAATTATGTACAGTATGTAATACTCGGTAATGATAATAAACAACTGTTATTGGTTTATGTATTTATTATACTATACTTTTTTTGTTATTTTAGAGTATACTCTTTCTACTCATGAAAAAAGAAGTTTGCTGTAAAACAGTATGTTGTGTTACACCTGCAGGAGCCAAGTCTCTTGAGTGCACCATTTTCTCTTGTGCTCAATTTAGTTTCATGTTTTGTATAGTAACATGCTGTACAGGTTGATATCATAGGAAGAATAGGCTATACCTTTTAGCTTAGGTGTGTAATGGTATATAACATTTAGGTTTGTGTAAGTGCACTCTATAATGTTCATACAATGATGTAATTGCCTAATGATGCATTTCTCGGAATGTATCCCCAACATTAATTAGCACATGACAGTATAATCCTATTACATACCTTTCTCGCTACTTTCCTCATAAGCTTCAAGATAACAAGGGAAAGGAACAGTGAAGTCAACCAAGTAATTTATGTTATATAAGCCTGTAAGAACATTGACTTTCATATATAGTTTTCAGTTGGCATCAAATCATGTCATTAGTCTTGTCTTGGTCATTGTATTGTATAACAGATGATACTAGTGCCCCAAAATATTTCTAGTTCTCCTCTACTTTTAAGCATATCCCCCCCCAAAGTTAGATATACAGATGTCATTTTTAGGGCCAGTGAACTACCATCAGAAAATTCAGTTCTGGGAAGAAGCATTTAAAAGTCAATGCATAACTCTCTATGCTCTTTCTTCCCAGATTCTAGAAAGCATGGAAATATGTGTTGATAAGGTGTCACAAGATTAAAGGAATCTGGCATACTGGGACACTATATGAATGAAGCACAGCTTCCCTTAAAGACTCACGTGGATATGAAACCCTTTGAATGAAGGGGGAATATATTTTGTTGTGTTAAGCTGATAAAATTTCAGTGGTATTACTTCAGCATAACTTAGTTGATCCTGATTGATATAGAAATTGGATACAGAGAATAAAGGAAACCTTGCTATTTGCAACAACATGGATGAACTTAGGCTAAGTGGAGTAATTGAGACACAGAATGACAAATAATGCATGATCTCACTCATATGTGGAATCAAAGTAGCTAAACTCACAGCATCAGAGAGTAGAATGTCAGTTGCCAGTGGCTGGGCAGGAGGGTAAAATAGGAAGATGCTGATCAAAGAGTATATTGTTTCAGTTATGCAGGATGAGTAAGTCTTTGAGATCTAATGTACAGCTGATGATTATAGGTAATAATAATGTACAGTATACTTGAAATTTTGAAAAGGGTATATCTTAAGTGTTCTAAGCAAAAAAAAATGGTAACCATGTGGAGGTGTTAGGTATGTTAACTAGCTTGACTGTAATGATTTTGCAATGTGTACATATATCAAAACATCAAGTTGTATACCTCAATATATTCAATTTTTATTTGTCAATTATATTTAACTAAAACTAAAAAAAAGAAATTGGACACATAAAATAAGATGTTGAAAAGCACATATTATTTGACATTTGCTCAATAGTATTACTTGGAAACAATTAGAGGCTGGAAAAATTGTAATATAGATTACAAAACAATACTTATCCTGTGATAAATGGCAAGGCAGATCACGTACCTAATTCTCATATCTCTAAAGAAGGATGTTTGAGAATTAAAGGAGTTACAAGAAAGAGTTGAGATCAAGAATATTTGGCCAATTTATAAATTGAGATAAAAAAGAATAAAGACATCAGAAATTCAGATCATTTTTCAGTCGAATAAATAAAAAACAACTCTCAATTTAAAACTCTCAACTCGAAAAAAAAGAATATTGTAAAAATTCTTTTTTAAATTTATTTTTTAAATTACGGTTATTGGGGTAACATTGGTTAATATAATTATATAATTTTCAGGTGTACATTATCATTTGACATCTGTATATTCTATTGTGTGTTTACCACCCAAAGTCCAGTTTCTTTCAGCTACCGTATATTTGATGGACTTTACCCACTTCACCCTTCCCCTAAACCCTATATTTGACTCCCTTTATCTCATCTACCTTCCCCCTCCTCCCTCACCCCCTACCATCTGGTATGCACTAGTCTATAGTTCATGTCCATGAGTCTCTGTTTGTTTGTCCTGTTCATTTGTTGCTTTTAGGTTTATTTCCCACATATAAGTGATATCATGTGATTTTCAACTTTTTCTGTCTCATTTATTTCACTTAGCATGATTATCTCGAGGTCCATCCATGTTGTTGCAAATGGCAGTATTTCAACTCTTCTTATATCTGAGTAATATTCCATTGTATTTATGTACCACACCTTCTCAATCCAATCATCTATCACAGGACGCTTCGGTTGCTTCCATGTCCTGGCACTGGAATAACGCTGTTATGAACATTAGTGTATAAATATTTTTTCAGATATGAGTTTTTAAGTCTTTGGGGTAAATACCCAGTAGAAGGATTGCCGGATCAAATGGTAGATCAATTCTTAGTTTTTTGAGGAAACTCCATACTGTTTTCCACAGTGACTGTATGAATTTGCAGTCCTACCAGCAGTGTATGAGGGTTCCTATTTCTCCGTGTCCTTTCCAGCATTTATTATAACTTGTCCTGTTGATTATAGTTATTCTACCAGGTGTGAGATGGTATCTCATTGTGGTTTTGACTTACATTTCTCTAATAGCTAGCTATATTGAGCATCTTTTCATATAGTTGTTGGTCATTTGGTTGTCATCTAGGGAGAAGTGTCTGTTCAGATATTCTGCCAATTTTTTTTTATTAGATCATTTGGTTTTTTTGTTGTTGATGTTATTGAGTCGTATGAGTTCTTTGTCTATTTTGGATATTAAGCCCTTATCAGAGGTGTTGCTGGCAAATATATTTTCCCATTTGGATGGTTGTCTCTTTACCTAGTTGACGATTTCTTTTGCTGAGCAGAAGCTTTTTAGTTTGATGTAGTCCCATTCATATATTTTAGCTTTTACTTCCCTTGCCTTTGAGGTCAAATTCACGAAATCCTCTTTAAGTCAAAGGTCCTTGAGTTTAGTTCCTATGTTTTCTTCTATGCATTTTATTGTTTCAGGTCTTATATTGAGGTCCTTAATCCATTTCGAGTTAATTTTGGTGTGTGGTGATAGACAACAGTCTAGTTTCATACTTCTGCAGGTGGCTTTCCAGTTTTCCCAGCACCATTTATTGAAGAGGCTTTCCTTTCTCCACTGTATGTTTTTACCTTTTTTTGTCAAAAATTATTTGCCCATATAAATATGAGTTTACATTTGGACTCTTGATACTGTTCCACTGGTCCGTGTGTCTGTTTACTGCCAATACCAATGTCGTTTGATTACTGTCGCTTTGTAGTATAATTTGAAGTGGGGCAGAATGATGTCTCCAGCCTCATTTTTTTTTCTCAGGATGGCTTTGGCAGTTTGGGGTCTTTTGTGCTTCCATGCAAATCTGATGATTTTTTGTTGTATTTCTTTAAAAATTGCGGATGGGATTTTGGTAGAGATTGCATTAAATCTGTATAATGCTTTAGGTAATATGGTCATTTTAACTATGTTGATTCTTCCAATCCAAGAACACAGAATATCTTTTCATTTCTTCGTATCTTCTTCGATTTCTTTTAATAGCATCTTGTAGTTTTCATTATATAGGTCCTTCACATGTTTCTTTAATTTATTTCTATGTATTTTATTCTTTTTGTTGCAATTGCAAACGGAATTATTTTTTTCACTTCTTTATCTGACACTTAATTATTAGAGAATAGGAACACTATGAATTTTTGAACGTTGATTTTGTATCCAGAGACTTTACTGTATTTGCTTATTGTTTCTAGGAGTGTTCTTGTGGAGTCTTTAGAGTTTTTCAAAAGAGAATCATGCCATCTACACATAGTGACAGTTTGACTTCTTCGTTTTCTATTTAGATGCCTTTTATATCTTTCTCTTGTCTAATTGCAGTTGCTAAGACCTCTAATGTTATATTGAATAACAGTGGTGATAGTAGAGAGCCTTGCTTTGTTCCTGATCTTAGAGGGAAAGTTTTTAGTTTTTCACCACTCAGTATAATGTTGGCTGAGGGTTTGTCATATATGGCCTTTATTATGTTAAGGTACTCTCCTTCTATACCGATTTAGTTAATTGTTTTGTTCTGAAATGGATGCCGTATCTCGTTGAAGGCCTTTTCTGCATCTATTGATATGATCATGTGATTCTTATTTTTTAATTTGTTTATGTAGTGTATCACATTAATTGATTTGCATATGTTGAGTCATTCCTGTGCCACTGGGATGAAGTCCACTTGATTATGGTATATAATCTTTTTAATATGTTGCTGTATTCAGTTTGCTAGTACCTTATTTAGGATTTTTGCATCTGTGTTCATGAGAGATATTGGTCTGTATTGTGTGTGTGTGTGTGTGTGTGTGTGTGTGTGTGTGTGTGTGTGTATCCTTATCAGATTTGGTATCAGAGTAATATTGGCCTCATAAAATGAGTTGGGAAGTATTCCTCTTTGAATTTTTAGGAAGAGTTTGAGGAGAATAGGTATTAAATCTTTGAATGTTTGTTTGATTCACTGGTGAAGACATCTGGTCCTGGACTTTTACTTCTTGGTAGATTTTTGATGATTGTTTCAATTTCCATACTGCTGATCGGTCTATTTAGATTTTCTAGTTGTTCTTGATGCAGTCTAGAAAAATTGTGTTTTTCTAAGAACTGGTCCATTTCTTCTAGGTTATTAAATTTGGTGTTATGTACTTTTTCATAGTATTCTTGTATAATTCTTTGTATTTCTGCAGTGTCTGTTGTAATTTCTCCTCTTTCATCCCTGATTGTGTTTATTTGTGTCTTTTTCTTTCTTCTTTAGTGAGTCTAGCCATGGGTTTGTCAATTTCATTAACCTTCTCAAGGAACCAACTCTTTTTTGCATTTTTTTAAAATTATTTTTATCAATTTAATTTATTTCTGCTCTAATATTGACAATTGCTTTTTTTCTGCTGACTTTAGTTTTTTAAGATGAAGCGTTAGCTTGTTTATTTGGGCTCATTCTTGTTTTGGGAGGTAAACCTGTAATGATATGAACTTTACTCTTATGACGGCTTTTGCCATGTCTCAAAAAATTTGAGATGTTGTACTATCATTATCATTTGTTTCTATGTATCTCTTTATCTTTTAATTTTTTCTCTTACCCAGTTATTTTCAGTAGCATGTTGTTTAATCTCCATGTATCTGTGATTCTCTCTTCTTTCTTTTTACAGTTGATCTTTAGTTTCAGCGCATTATGATCAGAGAATATGGTTGGTATGATTTTGACCCTCATATTTGTTGAGGCTATCACTGTGTCCCAGTATGTGATCAATCCTTGAGAATGCTCCATATGCACTAGAGAAGAATGTATAAGCAGCTGTTTTGGGATGGAAGGCTCTGTAAATGTCAATTATGTCCAGTTGGTCTAATGTGTCATTTAAAGGTATTATTTCCTTATTGATTATCTGTTTGGATGATCTGTCCATATCCGACAGTGGGGTATTAGGTCCTCTACTACGATAGTATTTTGGTCTTTTTCTCCCTTCTGTTAGCAATAGCTTTACATATTCCGGGGCTCCCTTATTGGAAGCATAGATATTAATAAGTATTATGTCTTCTTTGTGTATGATTCCTTTTATGATTATGAAGTGTCTCTCAGTATCTTTCTTTCTTTCTCTTTCTTTCTTTCTTTCTTTCTTTCTTTCTTTCTTTCTTTCTTTCTTTCTTTCTTTCTTTCTTTCTTTCTTTCTTTCTTTCTTTCTTTCTTTCTTTCTTTCTTTCTTTCTTTCTTTCTTTCTTTCTTTTTATTTTGAAGTCTCTTTCATCTGATATTAGTACCACTACTCCCATTTTTCTCTGAATGCCATTTGCTTGAAATATCATTTTCCACCCTTTAACTTTGAGTCTATATTTGTCTTTGGACCTGATGTGTCTCCTGGAGGCAGCATATGGTTGGATATTGTTTTTTGTTTTTTAACCATTCTGCAACTCTTTGCCTTTTTATTGGTGAGTTAAGTCCATTTACATTTAGTGTGATTATTGAAATATGATTTCTTATAGACATTTTGCCTTTTGCTTTTTGGCACTTTGGAGTTTCCATTGCTTCCTTGTCCTTGAGTTTCTGTTTTCTTTATTTTGGTTAGGTTTTGTGGATTTTTCCTCTGGTTCTTCTTGTTTTATATTATATATTTCAGTTCTGAATCTTGGGTGTGTGATTACCATTGTGAATATGTAAAGGATAGTATATACGTATATATACAATAGTCCAATTTCTTCTGCACATGCCTTATTCCATTCCAAATTTGGATCTTTGAATCCATCCCTTTTCAGTCATTGTTATATCAATTTGTCCCTATGTATGCTGAACATTCATTATTATCTTGCTATAGCAATTCTCCTCTTACTATTTAAGCTTATAATGCCCTGTTGTTAATAAGGGTTGCACTCCTTGGCTTCTATTTGCTTGATAGTCACTTTTCTCCTAATTATGTATTTATTTTTGTCATTTTGTTTTAGATGAGCTGACCCCTTCCAGTATTTCCTGTAGTGCAGGCCTAGTAGTGGAGAATTTCCTCAATTTTTGTATGTCTGAAAGGTCTTAATTTCTCCTTCATATCTACAAGAGAGGTTATCCGGATACATTATTCTAGGCTGGTGGTTCCTTTCACTTAATAGTTTAAATATTTGATTCTATTCCTTTCTGGCTTGTAAGGTTTGTGCTGAAAGTTCGATGATAATCTAATGAATCTCCTTTATAAGTTACCATTTTCTTCTTTCTGGCTGCCTTGAGAATTTTATCTTTGTCATTGATTTTTGACAACTTTAATACAATGTGTCTTGGTGAAGATCTTTTGGGGTTTTGATAATTGGGTGTTCTGTTGACTTCTTGAATTCCAAGCTCCAGCTCATTCTTTAGATTTCAGAAATTCTCATCCTCTATTTGTCTGAAAATGCTTTCTAGTCCCTGGTTCTTTTCCTCACCCTTTATTCTTATCTTTCCTCTCTTGATAATATTAGCTAGTTCTAGTATTTCTCTTTCACTATTTTTAATTGTTCAGTTTCTTTCTTCTTCCTTTTGATTTATTTTTAGATTTCTGTCTTTGATATCACTGATCTTTTCCTCCTTTTGGTTGACTCTATTTTCCAAGCTTGCTATTTCATTTTTCAACTCTTGCAGCATTTTTGTTTGTTTGTTTTTTTGTTTGTTTGTTTTATTTTCAGAGGTTCTATTCTGGTCTTTTTGAGGGTTTCAATCTCCTTGCTCTACTCATCTAGGTATTTTTTCATTTCCCAAAATTGTCGTTATGACTTGTTTTGGAACTCACTGAGTTTTTTCAGAGGTACCATCCTGAAGTCTATGTCATTTAATTTGCATATTTCTATGTTTGTAATCTTATTTTCTGGAGATTTTTCTCTTTCTTTCCGAGATGCCTTGCCACCTTGGTGTTTGTGGTGTTTAATAGACTATTTCTCCTCTTGGGCATTAATGAATTGTATTCTGCTGTTTTTTCCAGAAAGATGGTTTATTATATAAAGGTGTCTCTTTTGCTTGTTGCAAAGAAGGCACTTTTCTTTTGGTTTCTAGTCGGTGGCATCTAATCCTCTTGGATCCCTGCTTTATATAAAGCCTTTATAAAAATGCCTTTTTAAAGTTTTCTTGTAGCTATTTAATCACACTCACTACCCTCAGTTTCAGTCCCTGTCAGGGTCAGTGACAGTCTCGGTAGTGTTTGCTCAGATTCCCCTGGAGCTCCACAGTGTTTGTTCTCATAGGGTATAGATGGAGGGGCCCTCTGTGTTAGGAGTTTGGGGCTGCAGCTTAGCCTCGGTTTTGCAACCGCAGTCGGTAAAAATCAACTGTTGTTTTTCTGCAGTCCCTTCCTGCTCTCTGCCTTCTGCTTTGGTGACTAGGCCCTGCCGCTGGCCAGCTGCGGGGAACTCATAGCTTTCCCAGGCAGGGCTATTTAAGGAACTCTCCTCTCCTTCTCTCCCCTGCCTCCTACAGGTAGCTCAGGTGGCTGTGAGAGGCACAATTTTTATTTCTCCCAGTACACCGCACAACACCTGGGGTTCTGACCTGTAGTAACTTTTATGCACAGATTGCATGCTCAGACATGCTGATGTGCAGTTTGGGTGTTTTTTGTTGAGTTTTAGATGTTCAGCTTATTGTTGTTTCAAGGGGAGAGATCTGGGGACGTTTCTCCCTCCTCCATGTTTCCGCAAAATCTCGAGAAAACCTTTGAAGAATAACCATTCATTAGATGCCTTCTCCTAAGTAAATTTCCTCAAGATAAATGCATTATGAGTATGGTACCCAGTAAATCTCTTCAACTGTGTAAATGTCTCAGAAAAAGAACTGAAGGATGTGCTTTTTTCCTGTCTGAAACAAATCTCCAGTGTGTAAATTGTGCCTGGCATATATAGATACTTAATAAATATTTGTTGACTAAGTAAGTGAAATAATTAATTTGAGACTTGACGTTCTTCAACTGTGTCTATTTAGAATGCAAAAGGTAATACACTGTGATTGGAGGATGCCGCAATACCTTCTAGGTTAATCTATCTGTAGGTCATGATTTTATCTTATGCAAGTTTCCAGTTGTACAATATTTTTTGTCAAGTGCAATATAGTAAAAATCTTGTGAATTAAGATTTGTTGTAAAATCATTCATTCATTCATTCATTCAAAATTTATCGTAAACCTATTATATGCTAGGTAAGCATTGTTCAAAGAGCTGGAGTATATAGTAGTGAACAAGATAAAGTCCCTGCTTTCAAAGAGTTTATATTCTAGAGGTAGAGGAAAATAATAAAAAATAAACATATACTTGATTACAAATTATGCTGAGTGCTATGAGGAAAAGATATCTAGTGTTATGAGGAGAACAATAAAAAGGACCATATTTAAACTGAAAGTCAGCAAGTAGTATTTAGAAAAGGTATTTTTGAGGAAGTGACTCTTTGCTGAGACCTTAAGAATGACCGGGACTCCGCAAGCTAAAGAACGTTAGGAAAATATTCTATGCAGAAAGAACAATAATGTTTCACCAGTGAAATTAAAGTACCACTGACTTATTGTAGTTTTTATTTTTAGTAGAGAGAAATTTAGGTTATTTCTAATAATATTGACTTTCATCATCATAAACCTTCTGGAGCAAGAAATAAATGGGTGAAATTATATTGAGGGGATCACAAAATGTGTATAAATAACTGGATAATGTGCAGTCAGTGTGCCTCAAGTTAAATGTCATTGCTGAGAACCAGTGGTATAAAAAAATGATTTTTAGAGTTTTGTGGTCTTTTTCATATTTGTTTTGTTGTATTCTAATACTCTAATAGGATTTTTTAATATATGGAAGATTTTTAATATTGAGCCTCTATTTTTTTATGTATTTTTTAGTATTTTAGACTTATTTTTACTTTAATATTTTAACTTTTGTGTTTTGAGATAACCATTATTTAAAAAATAATTTACCGTTACTTTAAATTCTTAATGCTTTAATGTTTTAGTTAGTATTTTTAACTTTTTCTGAGGTCTTTCAAGTTTTTATTAGTTGCTATATTCTAGACCTTGGAATGTCTCAGGTTTATTGCATTGTATAAACTGATATTCTTTTCTGATAATATTATGTTGAATCATTTAATAACACTTTACAACTTTAAGCATTTTAAAACAAAAGGTTTAGCCCTTTTAAATCTGTTACAATTGACTTCCATTGAGTATAGATACAGTTAAGATTCAGGAAAAAAAAATCACACAAAAATCTATCAGAACAATCATTATCATCTAATCACGAACAATACAAAAATAATAGATATATTAGTACTATCATTCTTCATGAAAAAATAAAGAATTTACTGTCTTATTTTCAAATTAACTGGATATATTTAAACGTTGTATATTTTGATTCCAAGAACAAGAAAAACAACAACAAACAGACAAGACTCCATTTCAATTGCCAAGCCTTACCTACCATTCTTACACATTTAGTTCTAAATATTGAAGTGATTTTGACTAAACTCTTTCATTTCATACCTAAATTTTTAAAACAAAATGAAATGTTAAACTTAATTAATGATAAATAATTTCTTCTCAATTAATTGTGTAAACAGAGCATGCTTTTATCTGACTAAACTTGTTAAAGACAAAATGACTCATTAAAGAGATCAGTAGTGCTAAAGGTTCAGACACTTCTTTTATCTCTCTCAACAGCCAACCCTAAGTCCCCAGTAAGATATTCTGTCATTTTGAAGGCAGAAAACTTATTTTTCTAGAGTGTACATATAAGATGCATATGTTCAGGCTATGTGTCTATTTATCATCAAAGCATATAGCAAAAATTATGTTGTAATAGTAAGCCCAGGATGTATTTGGAAACTCAAGTGATAGACTCAGAAGTTCAGAGAAAAAATAAAAGTAATGTTTATTGAGTACCTACTGTGGAAGTTTAAAAATAACTGCAAAATTTTACACCACTCCCATTGAGATTTGGGCTTAATTTTTCCTCCCTTGAATATTGAGCTAGCTTTATCAATAGAGCTTGGCAGAAGTAAAATTCTGGGAATTTTGAGATTAAGTCATAAAATGTATTACATCTTCCACCTAGGTTTCTAGGAATATTTACTCTTAAAGATCTGAGCCACCATGTTAAAAATATCTTTATCTGTGACTGCTTTACTGGAGAGATCATGTGAAGAAACCCTGGGACTATAGGAGAGATAGTCCCAGTACAATTCAATCTTCTAGATGTCATTGCCAAGGCATCGGACAAGTGAGTAAATCTGTCTTGGATCCTCTAGGCCTGCTGAACCATCAGCTTAATGTCACTTAATTGACACCATAGGGAGCAAATGAATCACTCTGCCAAGAATTTCTTGAATTGCAAATACAAAAGAAATGAGCTTTAACAAAGGGTTATTCTTTCAGCCACCAAGTTTTTGGATATTTTGTGTCAGAAACTGGCCAGAGCCTGCTTTATAGCATTAGCAAGCTAACAAGCTGACAGAAAACCTGGATTAGAGACAAAGAGCTTTATTACTCACAGCAAGAGGAGTCATGAGAGCCTCATGCTGGTTTGTGTAGTATCCTCGTACCACCCATGTCCCACTGGGGCAACCCAAAGGGCCCATGATGAATACCTATACATGCAGCGGGTTGTGTTACAAGAGTAACATTAAGCTTAGAAGATTCAAAACTCTCATAAAAAGCATTAAAAAATGTTCTTTGTTTGGAAGGAGATATTACTTCATCAGCCAATGTTTTTTTTCTACAAACACAACCTCAAACTATGGTCCAGGTAAAGAGTGATGAAGACCTTGAATTTTGGTATGATCAGTGAGAATGTGCGAAGATGCTCAGGGGCCATGCTGAACTGCTTCTCCAACAGAATGTTACACAACGACACACTTTATTTCCCATGGAACATTTATCACTATATAAGAAGAGCATAGCCTTTTCCCTAAGTACTGAGAAATAAAAATTAGTTGCTGTAACACTGTAAATTTTCACATCTTTAAAGAGACTTTTTCTTTTCTCTTTCTCCTTGATTCAAATTGGGTTTGGGCTCACTTGATTCTTTTCTTTCCTTACCCTTCTGCATACTGCATGACCATTCCTTTAATCATTAAGCCCTTAGATTAGCAACAAACAATCAAGAACAAAGCCTCAGGTCTGTTGACCACATAAATAGTTTTGGTCAAGCTAAAGATATTATCTTGCAGCTCCATACCCATAAAGGCAAAATGACTCTATCAGTATCCTCTTAAAACCAGACAGGATGATGCCATGACTGACATAAGGAACAGATGCAATGATCAACTGCTTCCTACCCTAGCCCCGACCAATCAGTAGAGCCCATGATCCCAACTCTCTCAGCTACTAATGAGTTTTCCCCTATATAGCTTATCTCCTAGAGGCTATTGGAAAGCCAGGTCTTTTAGCACTAGCTCATCTATGTCTCTGAGCTTGGCACCATTTCATTAAATAAATCTATACTTTCTTTGCTGCAAACTCTTGTCTGTGACTTTTTTGGCTTTGATGCATGCAGGCAAAATGAACCCCTTGAGTTTGATAACATTGATTTTGTTCAATGTCAAGAGGAAAATAAATATTCTATGATAGATTTGTCACCTCTTTGCAAACTTTCTGGTCTAAAGTAAAATCAAAACAATTTACACTTTCAGAGTGTCCTTCATTTTCAATTCCCCTTTCCTCTTGTTGACACTTAATTCTAAGGCAAATCTTTTTAATATGGTGTCTTAGTTTAATGATAGAATTAATGGAGTATGTAAATGCCCAGAGACTGGGTACAAAATGTTAAATATGTCCATGTATTCATTGCTTTCTCTGAAGAAATAATACGCAGCTTTTATCAGACTTTAAAAGAAATGTGTAACTTAAGCAGGGTTAAGAATACTGAAGATATGGGGGAATTAGCTATTTTTATTAGCCAACCTAGAGATTTATCTTTAAAGCCATAAAAATGCTTTACTTTTTACCATTGGCAAGTTAATCTCTCACAACTGATCATTCCTAAATGGATTGGTACTGTACTGTTTTTGAGAGCGACTTTGGTGCCTCTGAAAAATCCCTTCCTCACAGTTCAGTGTATGTTACATGGAAATTTTATTGGCAAAACTGAAGTAAGTATATTAGGACTGTGAGAAATCTATACTACACAAATAACATTAATACTTTTTCTGATGAGAATAAGTCAACACAAGCACATAAATTACCTGGTTTTAGATTTCTCAAATTATTATTCCTCTATTACCTATGCAATCTCCATGGAACTGGATAAAATAGGCCTTTGGAACATAAATCTTATTCATAAGAGGTTAAAGTTCTCAGAATACATCTGATATCTTCTTACATAATACCTAAATTAATAGTATTGAAGTTAGCAACATGACTAAAATCTCAGGTATCAGTATATATGGACCACGGCTTCTTTAGACAATCATCTATTGTAGGATACTTCGATTGCTTCAATGGCCTGGCCACTGTGAATAATGCCGCTATGAACATTGGTGTGCAAACATCTTTTCGGATATGGGTTTTCAAGTCTTTGGGGTAAATATCCAGTAGAGGGATTGCTGGATAATATGGTAGATCAATTCTTAATTTTTTGAGGAATCTCCATACTGTTTCCCATAGTGGCTGTACCAATTTGCAGTCTCACGAGCAGTGTATGAGGAATAAACAGTCACAAAAAATATGAAATTATATGTAACAGTTTAAAGAAAGTAATAGATACATATACAGATGTAGCTAGAGATTTGTACACATCTATAAATAACTGAAATACTCTCATTATCTCCAAATACATGCAATTGGAGTCTGAAAGAAGAAAGTTTCAATGAGAAAAAAATAATATTTCAAAAAATAAGAAATTATTAAGTCATAAGCAAAATAGAGGCATTATCTGCAAATGTCAGTCTCTCCACAGAAACACTGAAAGAGAAGCAGGTATTGTCAGAAGCAACTTTATCAGATCTCTGGAAAATAGTTGAAAGTTTATAACAACCAAGTAAACACTGAATCAAGAAAGAGGAATTAAAAAAGTGGTAAGAAAACTTTATGTTTTTTTTTACCTGTTTTGCCCCACACCCAACCTGGCTCAAACATATTCTTGAATATGACAGACTGCATTCCCTGTGAGGGACTGTAATCTCTTACTTAGAAGGAAGTAAAATTAATCATATTTCAGTATTATTGTTTGTATCTATTTTAACTTGGAGTGCTACCTTAAGTCTGAAACAAAGCACTTTCTCTCCTAACTTAGAACTCACTCAAGGCAATAAAGTGGCAGTTATTGTTTGAAAATATTGTAAAGAGAATGAAAAAAATGACAGTGTCCTGAGGCAAAATGTTACAACTGAGACATATACTAGACTATTTAAAGCCTGGGGCAAAAACAACAACAACAACAACAACAACAACAACAACAACAACAAAACAAAACATAAAAAAGTGTGAGGAGTTTAGTGGTAAAGATGGTGGGCTAGGCAAAAGCCTCCTCTCTGGACTACATTAAAATGACAACCAAATTATAAAACAATCAACATGGAGAAACACCTGAAATCTAGCTGGTCATAACACACACATCAGAGAATATAAAGAAAAAGCCACATCAAGACTGGTAAGATGGGTAGAGACACAAAGTGGGCTGGTGCTGCACCCACATATGGTGGTTGAGCACCAGGAGGAAAATCACGGCTGCAGAGGTCCCCCTGAATTAGCGAAGGATCTTAGCACCACACAAGGGTTCCCCAACCAGAGCTTCAGTTCCGGGAAGAGGAGTTTGAGGAGTTCTCACAAAATCTGAATGTAAAATCCAGTGGGGATTCTGGCCATCTGGGTTATACAGAAGGAACCTAAAATCCCAGACATCCTCCTTAAATGGCTTATGCACAGACTCAATCACTCATAGACACTCTCCCTGGGCTCCAGTGGAGGGTCAGTAGGTCGAGATGCACAAGATCATACCCGCCTGCAGGGCAGTCTACAGGTGGGCATGATCTTGCCTGTGTTGAAGCCTCCCAATGCAAGACCAATTTTAAAGCTGCACTGGCCCAGTGATATTGGCTTACCTCATCTCACATCTCCCTGAGATCCTGCCGCACTCAACCTACAAATTGCCCATGGTAAGCCCATTGCCCGAAAGCCAGCCCCATTCTGTGCTTTCCTTGGGCTGTAAATTTGACAGCAAACAACTTCACTCAGCTTTTGTGGGTGTGACCAGCCCTTGCATTCTAAGAGAGACTTTTAGTGGAGGGCCACCAACTCTACCCCAAGCTACAGTTTTTCTTGAACAGATTCCAGTGTCTGTGGGCCCAAAGCAAGAAGTGGCTGACCTTGCTGCAATCTGATACTTTTACAGGAAGCAACAAAGACAGCACTGGTACAAAAACTGACAGAGGGAAATCTGTTCACTATACGCCAATGATTTCCTGGGTCCCCACACTACCCAACTCATGTGCTACCCAAAGGCTTTATCAGCTGCGGAGTCTTATGGGCAGCTGGAAGTTAGCCTCAGTCCTTGAATTGCACTGGTACTTTGCTAAGCCACCCCAGGCTTGGTACTGGGGTGTAACTGGACCTTGACTTACAGTGTTGTCTCTCCCACTTGCCTTTAGATCCAGCCTAGGCAGCAACCATTGTAGATCACTTTGCAGCTCATACCAGGTAACCCCAAGAATTCAAAGGCAATGACTGACCTTGGTCTACCTGAGAGCCCCTCCCAAAGGGCCACAGAACCAACACACCCAGAGTCTGGCACCGGACCACAAAAGAGCAACACTTGACTAGCCTCATAAGTGGTACACCCAAAGAGTGGTCTCAACAGGTAAACAAGCCCGCTGGGGTACATCTTACTTTAAAGGAAGAAGAAATTTAAAAAAAAGAATTAAAAAAAGTGAAAAAGGCTTAAAAAACTCTGGAACACCTTTGAGCAAGCAAATATATGCATTATGAGGGTCTCAGAGGAGATGAAAGAGATAAAGAGACAGAAAGAATACTTGGGATTCGGCAGAAACATGATGGAGTCAGAGACATCTTTAGACCTCTCCCCTTGAAACAACAATAAGCTGAACATCTAAAACTCAACGAAAAAACACCTAAACTGCACAACAGCATGTGTCAGTGTGGGATCTGCGCATAAGAGCTACTACAGGTCAGGACACCGGGTGTCAGGCAGTGGACTGGGAGTAATAAAGAAGCTGCCTCTCACAGCTGCCAGAGCTCCCTGTAGGAGGAAGGCAAGGGGTGAAGGTGCAGCAACTTTCATGAACAACCCTACTTGGAAGTGCCGGGACTTGTACGCAGCTGACCAGAGGACCCAGTCATCAGGGCAGAAAGCAGAGAAGCAGGGAGGGGCTGCAGAGAAACAACAGCTGATTTTTACTGGCCTTGGTTGAAAAACCAAGGCTGAGCCGCATCCCCAACCCCAAACCTGGAAGGCCCCTCCCCCTCCGAGACTGATCATTGTGGAGCCCCAGGGGAATCTGAGAAAATGCTGCCAAGACTGAAGCTACTTCTTGCAGCCTCTGGAGCTCCCTGTAGGAGGAGGAGGAGGGGAGAAGGAGTGCGAGTTCCTATGGCCGGCTGCAGTGCACAGTCATCAGGGCAAAAAGCAGAGAAGTGGGGTGGAACAGCAGAGCAACAACAGTTGATTTTTGCTGAACCGCAGCCTCCAAACACCGACCCAACGGGCCCCACCCCCATACCCTCTGAGATCTATCACTGCAGAGCCACAGGGGAATATGAGCAAACTCTACTGAAACTACTAGGGATTCAAGAGGCTTAGACACCATCTATTGGAAATCAAAAGAAAAGCACCTTCTTTGCAGTAAGCAAAAGAGACACCTTTAATAACTCTTCTTTCTGGAAAAACAACATAATATATTTCCATTAATGCCCAGGTGGAGAAATAGTCCATTAAACACCATGAACAACCAATATGACAAGGCAGCTCAGAAAGAAAGAGAAAAATCTCCAGAAAATAAACTTACAGACGTAAAAATATGCAGCTTAAATGACATAGAATTCAGGTTAATACTTCTGAAAAAACTCAATGAGATCCAAAGCAAACCATATCAATAATTTCAGGAATTAAAAAAAAAAAAAAACGAGATGAGCAGAGCAAGGAGATTGAAGCTCTTAAGAAGAACAGAATGGATCTTCTGGAGATGAAGAACACACTGCAAGAGTTGAAAAATAAAATAGCAAGCTTGGGAAATAGAGTCTACTAAATGGAGGAAAAAATCAGTGATATCAAAGACAGAAATCTAGAAATGAATCAGAAGGAAAAAGAGAGAAACTAAACAATGAAAAACAATGAAAGAGAAATACAAGAACTAGGTGATACCATCAGGAGAAGAAACATAAGAATAATGAGCAACACCAAAGGTGAGAAAAAGGAGCAGGGACTAGAAAGCATTTTCAGAGAAATCGTGGATTAGAATTTCCCAAATCTAAGGAATGAGCTGGAGCTTGGAACTCAAGAATTCAACAGAAGACCCAATTATCTAAACCCAAAAAGGCCTTCACCAAGACACATTGTATTAAAGTTATCAAAACTCAATGACAAAGAATTCTCAAGGCAATCAGGGAGAAGAAATCGGTAACGTATAAAGGAAAACTCATTAGATTTATCATTGGACTTCTCAGCAAAGATCTTACAAGCCAGAAAGGAATGGAATCAAATATTTAAACTATTAAGTGAAAGGAACTACCGACATAGAATAATGTATCCAGCTAAGCTCTCCTTTAGATATGAAGGAGAAATTGAGACCTTTCCAGACATACAAAAAATGAGGGAATTCGCTACTATGAGGCCTGCACTACAGGAAATACTAAAAGAGGTCAGTTCATCTAAAGCAAAATAACAACAACAACAAAAATACATAATTTGGAGTAAAGTGACTACCAGGCAAATAGAAGCAGAGGAGTGCAACCTTTACTAAGAGCAGGGCATTATAGCTTAAATAATAAGAAGTGAATTCTTATAACAAGATAGTAATGAATGTTCAACATACATAAGGACAGATTGAGACAAC
>NW_011889025.1:4336100-4401181 GCF_000151845.1 Pteropus vampyrus | reverse complement strand
TATATATATATAACTATCCTTTCCATATTCATAATGGTAACCACACACCAAATATTCAGAACTGAAATATATAACATGAAACAAGAAGAAACAAAAGCAAAAGCCACAAATACCAACCAAAATAAAGAAAACTGAAGCACAAAAACAAGGAAGCAAAGGAAACTCCAAGTTATCAGAAAGCAAAAGATAAAATAGCTATAAGAAGACCTCATATTTCAATAATCAGTCTAAATGTAAATGGACTGAACTCATCAAAAAAAAGGCAGAGTTGCAGATTAGATCAAAAAACAAAACCCAACCATACGCTGCCTCCAAGAGACACATATCAGCTCCAAAGACAAATATAGACTCAAAGTAAAAGGGTAGAAAATGATATTTTAAGCAAATGGCGTTCGGAAAAAAGCAGGAGTAGCAGTACTAATATTGGACGAAATAGACTTTAAAATAAAGAAGATAAAGAAAGATACTGAGGGACACTTCATAATGATAAAGGGAATCATGCACCTCGAAGAAATAACACTTATTAATATCTATGATCCCAATCAGGGAACCTCGAAATATGTAAAGCAATTACTAACAGAACTAAAGGGAGAAACAGAACAAAACACCATCATAGTAGGGGACCTAAATACCTCACTGTTAGATATGGACAGATCATCCAAACAGAAATTCAATAAAGAAATAACACCCTTAAATGACACTTTAGTCCAACTGGACATATTTGACCTTTACAGAGTCTTCCATCTCCAAAAAGCTGTTTATATATATATATTTTTTAGTTCACATGGAACATTCTCAAGAACTAACCACATACTGGGACACAGAGATAGCCTCAACAAATATAAGAGGGTTGATATAATACCAACTATATTCTCTGATCACAATGCTTTGAAACTAGAGATCAATTGCAAAAAGAAAGGGGGAAGAACCACAAATACATGGAAACAAAACAACATGATACTGAAGAATAACTGGTTCAGAGAAGAAATAAAAACGTAGATCAAGAGATATATAGAAATTCATGATAATTATAGCACATTATTTCAAAGCTTTTGGGATACGGCAAAAGAGGTCATAAGACTAAAGTTCATATTATCACAAGCCTATCTCCAAAAATAAGAATGATCCCCAAATAAACAACCTAACGCTTCATCTAAAAAAAAAAAAAAAAAAAAAACTAGAAAAGGAAAAACATATGAGGCCTGAAGTCAGCAAAAGAAAGAAATAATCAAAATTAGAGCAGAAATCAATGAAATTGAAAACAAAACAAAACAAAACAAAAATAGAAAAAATAAATGCAACCAAGAGCTGGTTCTCTGAGAAAGTTAGTAAAATTGACAAACCCCTGGCTAGACTCACTAAAGAAAAATGAGAAAGGACATAAATCAACAAAATCAGGGAGGAAAGAGAGGAAATTACGACTGATATTGGATAAAGTAGACTTCAAAATACAAAAGATAAAAAATGATACGGAAGACACTTCATAATGATAAAGGGAAGCATGAACCAAGAAGACATAACACTTATTAATATCTATACTCCCAATCAAGGAGCTTGAAAAGTTTAAAGTAATTACATTCAAAGAAGAAAAGAAAACGTCAAAATTAGAGCAGAAATAAATGAAATTGAAAACAAACAAACAAACAAAAAACAGTACAAACAATTATTACAACAAGGAGCTGGTTCTTTGAGAAGGTTAATAAAATTGACAAACCAACCCCTGGCTAGATTCACTAAAGAAAAAAGAGAAAGGACATAAATAAACAAAATCAGGGAGGAAAGAGAGGAAATTACGACTGACATCACAAAAATACAAAGGATCATACAAGAGTATTGTGAAAAAGAACATAACACCAGATTTAATAACCTAGAAGAAATGGACCAGTACTTAGAAAAATACAACCTTCCTAGACTGAATCAAGAACAACTGGAAAATCTAAATAGACCGATCAGCAGTATGGAACGTGAAACAACCATCAAAAACTTACAAAAAAGTAAAAGTCCAGGACCAGATGGCTTCACCAGTGAATTCTACCTAACATTCAAAGAAGAGTTAATACCTATTCTCCTCAAACTCTTCCAAAAAATCAAAGAGGAGGCAATACTTCCCAATACATTTTATGATGACAATATTACTCTGATACCAAAACCTGGTAAGGATACACACAAAAAAGAAAACTACAGACCAATATCTCTCATGAACACAGATGCAAATATCCCAAATAAGATACTAGCTAACTGAATACAGCAACATATTCAAAAGATTATACACCACAATCAAGTGGGCTTAATCCCAAGGGCACAAGGATAGTTCAACATACACAAATCGGTTAATGTGATACAGCACATAAACAAATTGAAATATAAGAATCATATGATCATATCAATAGATGCACAAAAAGCCTTCGACAAGATACAGCATCCATTTATGAAACAAACACTTAACAAAATCGGTATAGAAGGAGAGTACCTTAACATAATCAAGGCCATATATGAAAAACCCTCAGCCAACATTATACTGCATAGTGAAAAACTAAAAACTTTCCCTCTAAGATCAGGAACAAGGCAAGGCTGTCCACTATCGCCACTCTTATTCATTATAACTTTGGAGGTCCTAGCAATTGCAGACAAGAAAAAGATATAAAAGGTATCTGAATAGGAAATGAAAAAGTCGAACTGTCACTATTTGTGGATGACATGATTCTTTATATAGAAAACCCTAAAGACTCCATAAGAACACTACTAGAAACAATAAGCAAAAATAGTAAAATATTTGCAAATAGAAAATCAACGTTCAAAAATCCATAACATTCCTATACTCTAATAATGAAGCATCAGAAAAAGAAGTGGAAAGAACAATTCATTTCGCAATTGTAACAAAAAGGATAAAATATCTAGGAATAAATTTAACAAAACATGTGAGGTATCTATATAATGAAAACTAGAAGACCCTATATAAATATAACCTATATTTATATTGACAAATAATTTTCCACAAAAAAAAATACATACAGTGGAGAAAGGAAAGCCTCTTCAATCAATGGCGCTGGGAAAACTGGAAAGCTACAGGCAAAAAAAATGAAACTAGACTGTTGTCTATCAATCACCATACACCAAAATTAACTCAAAATGGATTAAGGACCTGAATGTTAGATCTGAAACAATAAAATGCACCAAAGAAAACATAGAAATTAAACTCAAGGACCTTTGACTTAAAGAGGATTTTATGAATTTGACCTCAAAGGCAAGGGAAGTAAAAGCTAAAATAAACGAATGAGACTACATGAAACTAAGAAGCTTCTGTTCAGCAAAAGAAACCATTCAACATGGTAAAGAGACAACCATCCAAATGGGAAAATATATTTGCAAGCAACACCTCCGATAAAGGCCTAATATCCAAAATATACAAAGAACTCATACGACTCAACAACAACAACAAAACAACTGATCTAATAAAAAAATGGGCAGAGGACCTGAACTGACACTTCTCCCTAGAGGGCATACATATGGCCAATAGATATATGAAAAGATGCTCAACATTGCTAGCTATTAGGGAAATGTAAATCAAAACCACAGTGAGATACTATCTCACCCCTGTTAGAATGGCTATAATCAACAGGACAAGTAATAACAAATGTCAGAAATGATGTGGAGAAATATTAACCCTCATACACCGCTGGCGGGACTGCAAATTGGTATAGCCACTATGGAAAACCGTATGGAGGTTCTTCAAAAAACTAAGAATTGATCTGCCATATGATCTAGCAATCCCTCTACTGAGTATTTATCCCAAAGACTTGGAAACTCATATAGATAAAGATATTTGCACACCGATGTTCATAGCAGCATTATTCACGGTGGCCAGGACATGGAAGCAACTGAAGTGCCCTACGATAGATGATTGGCTAAAGAAGCTGTGGTCCATACATACAATGGAATAGTACTCAGCCATAAGAAGAGATGAAATACTGCCATTTGTGACAACATGGATGGATCTCAAAATAATCATGCTAAGCGAAATAAGCCCGACAGGAAAAGTTAAAAATCACATGATATCACTAATATGTTTGATATAAATCTAAAAGCAACAAATGAGCAGGACAAACAGAGTCATGGACATGGAGTATAGAACAGTGGTTACTGGAAGACTATAGAGTAGTGGTTACTAGTGGGGCGGGGGTGGAGGGGGAAGGTAGATGGGGTAAAGGGAGTCAAATACAGTGGGGTAAGGGGAGGGTGAAGTGGGTAAGGGGATCAAATATATGGTAGTCGAAGGAAACTGGACTTTGGGTGTTGAACACACAATAGAATATAGAAATTTCAAATGATAATATACACCTGAAAATTATATGATTGTATTAACCAATGTTACCCCAACAAAAGTATTTTTAAAAAGTGAATATTTGAAGAAATAGTGGCCAAAATATTCCGAAATATGATGAAACACTTGCATCTATCTATCCAAGATAACCAAAACCCCAAGAAGAATAAACTAAAAGATATTCATACTGAGACACATTATAGTCAACATGTTGAAATTCAAAGTCAAAGAGAGAATTTTGAAAGCAGCAAGAATGAAACAACTTGTCACATACAATGGATTCTCAATGAGACGATCAGCTGATTTCTCATCAGAAACCATGGAAGGTAGAAGACATAGGTAGGGGGAAATGTCATCCAATTCTATATTCAGTAACTGTCCTTCCAAAATGAAGGAGTAATTAAGATATTTTTCAGATAAACAAAAACTGAAGGAGTTTATTACCAGTAGAAACACCTATAAACAATGATAAAGGGAATCTTTCACACTGAAATGATGAGACACTAGATAGTAATTTGTATTTGTATGGTGAAATAAAGATCTCTGGTAAAGGTATTTACATAAATAAATATAAAGCCATTATTATTGTGGGTTTTTTTGTTTGTTTGTAACCTCGCTTTTATTGAATACATGATTTAAAAGACAAATGCATAAAAATATGTATAAATCTTTTTTTTTATTTATCATGCCATACAAAATAAAGCTATTTGCATCAGCAACAACATAAAAAAGGGGTTATCTAAAACTAGATCTTTTGTATGTTATTGGAGGACATTTGGTATCAGTTCAAACTAGATTGTTATAAATTTACTATATTAATTGTAATTCCCATGACATCCACTAAGAAATTATCTAAACTGATATACACAAATGAGAAAGATATCAACAGATATCACTATAGAAAATCAACTAATCACAAAAAAAGCAGTAATAAAGCAAATGAGGGGAGAAAAATATAAGACATTTTGAAAATAAATAGTAAAATGAAAGTAATAAGTCCTTCCTTATCAGTAATTTTTAAAATTTTTATTAAATTTACTTGGATGACATTGGTTAATAAAATTATATGTTTCAAGTGTATGATTCTATAACATGTCATCTGCTTATTGCATTGTGCATTCACCACCCAAAAGTGTCCTATGGTAGATAATTGGATAAAGAAGCCATGGTACACATATACAATGGAATATTACTCAGCCATAAGAAGAAATTAAATACTGCCATTTGTGACAACATGGATGGACCTCAAGATAATCATGCTAAGCGAAATAAGCCAGACAGAAAACGCTGTAAATCACATGATATCACTTATATGTGGAATCTAAACCTAAAAGCAACAAACAAACAGGGCAAATATACAGAGACTCATGGACATGAACAACAGACTAGTGTTTACCAGATGGTAGTGGGAAGAGGGGAGGGAAGAGGTAGTAAGAGATAAGAGGAGACATCTGAAAAATGCAAAGGAAAGGGCTTGTGGAAATGACCAACTCAGCTGGTTAAAGTCCATTCCTGACTGCCCTCTGCCCCGCTCCAGGACTCTCCAGCTCACATGTTTTCCCATACCTACCTCCCACACCTCAAGGACTCGCCAGCTCATATCTGTTGATTCATAGCTTGCAATCCAACTAATGTTTTTCCTTACCTCTGTAGCTGTGTAGGAATAACAAGACTATAAAACTGCCTGTTATGTTACAGTCAGGGCTCATTCTTCGGATAGGAATCCACTGAGCCAGTGCCGTCATCAATAAGTGCTACTTTGTGCTTATAGCCTTGGTGTCCCATCTCTCCATTCGAGAATCTTTTAACAGTGCTGATAATGCCAAGGTCGCTGGTTCTGCAAGGTAAACAAATGTAAATAGATATGACCAGTAGTCTGGAAATTCCTCCCCCCTTGCAGCCCCCCAGCTGAAGCTCCTCCTCCCCATCCTGAGTCATGAAGCACACGTGAAACCTCAGACGAAGGAATTACATGACCCTTGCATGGACACCGCAAGGGTATATAAGCTGTAAGAAATCTAACCAAAGGGAGCTCGTGCTTTGAGTCTGTTGAAAGCCCCACGCTCTCTGCCGGCAATAAATTCTCCTTCCTCTAACAAAGTTGTCCAAGCGTCCAATTTCCTTCATCAGGTGTCACTTCCTGTAACAGTAGATGGGGTAAAAGGGGTCAAATATGTGGTGACAGAAAGAAATCTAACTGTGGGAGGTGAACACACAATGTAAACATATATATGCTTTACTGTTAAAATGTACAGCTGAAACTTACCGGATTTCGTTAACCAATGTCATCATAAAACAATAAATTAATTAATTAAAAATATTCTGTCACTATATAGTTGATCCCCTTTACCCTTTGAATTAAATAGATTAAACTCTCCAACTGAAAGCCAGATATGAGCAGACTGCATGTGGGTCCCAGGCCTGGCTGGTCCCAGGTCTGGCTGTGATCCAAGCTCGTGGCTAAGAATAGGACCCTGGATTTAGAATGTTACGTTAGCATAGCAGGGCGCCTATGCCTAAAATATGTGAACATTATTCAGCTTATTGTAGAACACACGCGTAGCCGAATGCCACTATTGTACTCTGATATATGTGGAGCCCATGAGGTCCCTTGGGGAGCAGAAGCGGAGAAGAAAAAGCAGGATCAGAAGAAGCATGTTCCCTGCAATAGAACTTCACTCCTCACAATAGAAGCACACTCCCCATAATAAAGTTGGTGTCTGCCGTTTCATTCTCATATCGGTCCCTTGTGCATTCTTTCAACTGGGCATCTCACCACCAAAACCTTCCCTTCTCGATCAGCTCAGCGCTGACACTGCATAAAAACACATGATCCAATTGCATGCTGTCTGCAGGAGACTGTTTAGATCCAAAGATACAAATAAGTTGAAAAGGAAAAAATGAAAAAAGTTACTCCAAGCAAATTGCAATCAAAAGAGAGGGGTGTTTATACTAATATCAGGGGGAAAAATATTTAAATTAAATATTGTTACAATAGACAAAAATTTACAGATTGAGGAAAGGGTCTATTTATCGAGAAGATGCAACAATTATAAACATACTTTTTTAAAAAAACAGGGTCGCAAAATATATAAAACAATGTTTTCCGATTTGAAGGGTGTAATGCAAGAGCCCTAGGTCTGGAACTTATACCTGGGTTTGGATATTCTGAAAAAATCACCAGGAGGACTAGAAGGGTGAGGCATGCCATTTATTATTCATGAGACAGGGAAGCTTCAGCAACCAGTCGGAGCTGAAGGAAGAAAATCTGCTGCTAACAAAATACAAGCAGAGTTTGTTATGCCCAGAAGCAGAAGGAGAGGGTATCTCATTGGGGGAGTAGCAGTCTTCTCAGATGGATGGGAGCAAGATGTGCTGCTTGGTTACAAGAGCAGATAACATCCATGGGAGCAGCAGAAAACATCCTTGGGAATAAGCACTGTTGATAGCTCTTTGTGTACTGTCTTCCTTGGCTGCCGGCTGGGCAGCTATCAGTCTTCTGAGTATATGGAGGGGCTATGTTCTGAGTTAACTCTACAAAGAGAGAAAAGGATCATTATAAAATAATTGTAGACTTCAATATTTCACTTGTAATAATAAATAGAGTATCTAGCCAGAAGACCGATAATGATACAGAGGACTGGAATAAAACTATAAACCAGTTGTTCTGCATTACCCAGAGGTAGGCCCATACAGCATTGTTCTTGGTTCCCACATAATTTAAAGGGAATCTTTCACAATGCCTGAAGCTCTTAATGTCCTGCAAATGAATGAGGAGGATATCCTCAAATTCCTTGCAGCAGGAATTCACTTAAGTGGCACCAACCTTGAATTCCAAATGGGATAGTATATCTACAAAAGGAAAAGTGATGGCATCTACATCAAAAATTTGAAGAGAACCTGGGAGAAGCTTCTACTGGAAGCCTGTGTTTTTGTTGTCATTGAGAAACCAGCTAACATCAGTGTCATATTGTAGGGTTAACTCAGAACCCTACATAGCCCCTCCACATACTCAGAAGACTGATAGCTTCCCGGCCAGCAGCCAAGGAAGGCAGTACACAAAGGGTTTTCAGCAGTGCCTACTCCCAAGGACATTTTCTACTGCTCCCACGTACTCTATTTGTTCCTGTAAGCAAGCAGCACATCTTGGTCCCATTCATCTGAGAAGGAGACTGCTCCCCCAATGAGATAACCTCCCCTTCTGTTTGTGTGCATAAAACTCTGCTTGCTCTTGGTTAGCAACTTTATTCCTACAGCTTTGACCAGCCACCGTGGAAGCTTTCCTGCATGTAATAATGGCATTTTTCACCCCTCTGGTCCTCCTGGTGGTTCTTACAGAATATCCAAACCCAGGTACAGGTTCCAGGCCTGGGGCTCCTGCATTACACATATCATCCAGGAATAGTGGCCAGCGAGCTGTGCTGATGTTTGCCGCTGCCACTGGAGATGCTCCTATTGCTGGCCGCTTCATTCCTGGGACCTTCACTAACCAGATCCAAGCAGCCTTCTGGGAACTAAGCCTTTTGGTGGTTATCCCAGGGCTGACCACCAGCCTCTCTCAGAGGCATCATATGTTAACCTGGCTACCATCGCTCTGTTTAACACAAACTCTCCTCTGTACTACGTGGACATTGCCATCCCTTGCATCAAGAAGGGAGCTCACTCAGTGGGTCTGATGTGGTAGATGCTGGCCCAGAATGTTCTCTTCATACATGGCACCATCTCCTGTGAATACCCGTGAGAGGTCCTTCCTGTTCTCTACTTCTGCAGAGATCCTGAAGAGATTGAAAAGGAAGAGCAAGCCACTGCTGTGACCAAGGAGGAATTTCAGGATGAATGTACTGCTCCAACTTCTGAGTTCACTGCTGCTTAGCCTGAAGTCACAGACTGGTCTGAAGGCATTTGAGTGCCCTCCGTACCTATTCAGCAGTTTCCTACTAAAGATTGGAGCGCTAGCCTGCCACCAAAGAGTGGTCTGCAGCCCCTACTGCTCAGGCCACTGAATGGGTAGGAACAATCACTGAGTGGTCTTAAGCTATACTTCCACAAACTCAAACAAAATAGAAATCTGATTGACAGAAAATAAGCAGTTTCTAAAAAAAAGCTATTAACCAACTATACATAACAGACATGTGTAGAACACTTCCCCAAACAATTAAAAAAAACATTATTCAATTGCACTTGGAAACTGCTCTAGGACAGGTCATATATGAGGCCTCAAAACAAGTCTCAATTCTTTTTAAAATATTGAGATCATACAAAGTGTCTTCTCAACCCCAATGGAATTAAAGTAGAAATAAATAACAGAAAGAAAACTAAAAACTTCACTAATATATGGAAAATAAACAACACTGAAACAACCAATGGTTAGATGAAAAAATTACAAAATATGTTAAAAAATACTTAGAGATGAATTAAATAAATGAAAACACAACATACCAAAACTTATGGGGGACAATGAATGCACTGCTTAGAGGAACATTTATAATATTTGATATCTTCATTTGTACAAAAAAATATTTTGAATCAATAACCTACCTTATATTTATGAAACTGAAAAAAAGGTTGAAATATCAATACTGCCCAATGGTATCTACAGATACAATGCAATCATTACCAAAATTCCAACAGACCTTTTTATAGCAATGGAAATGTCTATCTTCTAAACCGTGTGGTATTGCCAAAATAATCTTGAAAAAGAACAAAGTTGGAGGACTCACATTTTCAATTTCACTTAGTACAAGGCTATAGTGGTCAAAACTGCAATCCTGGAATAAGGATAAACATATAAAGCAATGAAATGGAATTGAGCATACAGAAATAATCTCATTCATCTATGGCCATCTGATTTCAGACGAGGGAGCCAATATGAGTAATTGAGGAAAGAATCACTCTTCAACAAATGATGTGACAACAGGATATTCACATGGAAAAGAATGAATTGAAACCCTTACTTTGTATCACATACAAAAATTTACTCAACCAGAATGACCTAAATATAAGAGCTATATCTGCAAAACTCTTAGAAGAAAGCATATGGTAAATCTTCATAATCCTGAATTTAGGAATACATTCCTAGATATGTCTCCTATATTCTCTCAACCTCATTTTTCATATAATTAAGTTGGAAAAAAATAAAGTACGTATTGTTTTAAAGTTTTCTTTTTTTTTAGGATTAAATAAATATGGATGTAAGGGCTTGTATAGATTAAGTGTTCAAGAAAATTTGGGACAGTACTTTTACATGTTTATTTGGGGCAAAAATCCGATTTCAGTAGAAATTAAACCAAAACAATGAGTGTAATTTTTCATGACTTTTGGGAAAAATGTTCTTTACTGAATGCAAATTTTACTATATATTCATGAACCAAAATAAATTATATCACTAGTAAGAATAATATATGAATTAATGGATTGGCCATAGTAGTATAATTATCCTTCAGAAAGACACATTTCCTTAATTTTTTCTTTGATTTTAAATTTAATTATTCCATGCATTTGATTAAAAAGAGATTATTCTTTGAAATCTGCTCAATTGTTTTAATCCTGAGATAATTCATTATGATATATATTTGATACAAAGTGAGCATGATAGGCTGTTTGTTGATAGTATGCTCATAACTGGGAGTTAGTTTGAGAGTTATACAAATTGAAAATTATTCCTATAAAACACTGAGCAAAGTGTCTGGCATATGGTAGTGCCTCAGTAAGTGCTAGCTACCATTATAATGATTATGAAGCTTTCTATACAGGCTTTTGACTATTATTATCATGCAACATTACCTTATGATACTAGAATGCTAACAAGAGAAAAGAAGAGTGGGACAATAACTGAAAATTGTATTTATTCACATGACTTCTTTTTAAAAAACACATATTTAATGTTGTTAAAATAATGTTAAATAAGGGAGATGGAAAAACAGTAATTCTTTTCCAGAAGGCTGTCTGGAAACAATAATTTCGTGTTTAATTACATATCAAAAGGCATTAATAAAACTTTTTTCCCTATAATATGGTGATCATTTTTTAACTTTGCTAAGTCGAGGAAACTTAAAAATAATGGATTTCCTTTTTACATAAGCCCTTTGCTTTGACTATATAAAATCAATAGTTTGAGTTCTACATTGTCTTTCTGGTATAAACCATATCAGATAATTCATTTTTTACAATTTGAGATTCCTTTAAGTGGTTAGGAGACAAAGAGAATTGGCAAGAAATCTGAGTTCAAAAGTCCTCTGAATGTTAATAAAAGTTTCCCATATTTGCAGTCTTATCCACACCAAATTCAAAAGCAATGTTTAGAGACACACCTTTAATAATATTTTCCAAATCATTCAAGTTAGTTTTTATAGGAAAAACAACTCTTTTTAATTTATATTTCATTTTACATATTTCCTTATGTTACTTAATAGATTAGCAAGTACAACTGACATAAATAAGCTTTTGAACAAACTCAACAGAATTTGTTCAAAATTCATAGGCACAGAATTCGAATGATGGGAGTAAAAACATGTGAAGGTACTAAGAGTACAGCCAACTATCAGTGAACATTTAGCCTGCCTTGGGCATCAATTAGAAATCTTTATAAAAGAAATAGAATCTTGATTATTTTGCCAATTCACTTAACTGGTAATCTGATAAGGGAACTTCTTTGTATTGTATGCTAATAAGTTGAAACATTAAAATACTACAACTGAGACAATTGATCCACTTAGTCACCATCTCTAGGTAGTGTAGATTTATATCAGTGAGTTTAGAATTTTACAATGTATTTGAATTTTTATTGGAATTTAAAAAATAATTAAATCCCTTCTCTTTGCTGCATTTACTGTGAGAACGAGGCGATCAGCAATCAGATTGTCGACATTCCAGGAAATGTGGATATCACTCTGAAGGGATGTGCAGTTATTGTGAAGCGCCTCATACGCACCCTGTGAAGGGACTTCAGTCACATCAATGTAGAACATGATCAAGGGTATTACACTGGGCTTCCATTACAATATGAGGTCTGTGTATGCTCATTTCCCCATCAATGCTGTTATTCAGGAGTAGGGTTCTCTCGTTGAAATTTGAAATTTCTTGGGTGAAAAATACATCTGCAGGGTTCAGATGAGGTCAGGTGTTGTTTGTTCAGTATCTCAAAGCCAGAAAGATGAGTTAATTCTTAAAGGAAACGACATTGAGCTTGTATCAAATTCAGCTGCTTTGATTTCAACAGGCTACAACTGTTAAAAACAAGGATATCAGAAAAATTTTAGATGACATCTGTTTCTGAAAAAGGAACAGTTCAGTAGGCTGATGAATAAGGTCTAAGTTGTTCAGCCACAGAAATGCCAAGATGTCGGATGATTCCTCCGACTTATTTGTGATATTTTAAAGATGCAATAAAAGTTGTGTATTGAAAAAACAAAACAAAACAAAACAAAACAAAACAAAAAAACAGCAGCTAATTTCCTTTTAAATAATTAAATTCCAAACAACTACCCATGTATTATATCCCTCATTCTTTTCTTAGGTTGAGTAATTTAAAATGTACCTAGGTAAGTAATTTAAAATATATCCAGAATATAATTTCAAACTATGCATATTCTAAAATACTTATAATAATAAAATAATGTTGGTTTTGTTCCTCCCAGTATGCTATGTATTTGGGAGAACCATGCTCCGTGTGCTTCATCTAACCTCCATAGTTATGGACATCCTCTCTTGGTTTCTTCCTGCAATACTAACTAACCTGAAATATATATGCAGTCCTTCCTCATATATTATGATTCAGGGGTTTTAAATATCCCTTAGTTTCACCAAAGAATGAATTGGCATTTCTTTTTCTCATTCTTCTTTTTCATTTGAGTGATTTCCAGAAGATTAATGTAGAAAATTCCATTTTTACTCCATCATTTAAAAACTGGTTTCCTCAATCAAATCTTTTCAGAAATAGTTAAATCTAAAGAAATTTAAATACTCATCTAAAATGGAAATCATTATTTCACACACAAAGAGCTTTCATAATTTCTTTGGAAATTAAAATTTTGTACTTGATGCACATAATGATTTATTCAAGTGTCCCAAGACTTGAGTGAACAGCACGGTATGAGGAGAATCATTTCTTTGTTAAAATATAAATGATAGAGATTACCTTGATATTTTGTTTTGTTGGAATAACTTATGATTTACAACTGTGATGTTGTTTTAGAATAAATTTCCACATTTTCTTTGGTACTATTTTCCTCGATTCTGAAAAATTTCCTCTGTAGTTTCTTATAATGTAAGCCGCTTAATGACAAAATCTTTCTTTTCTTTTATCTGAAAATACATTTGTTTCGCTTTCATTAATGAAATCTGGATGTCAGAATTTTTTTCTGATATCCCCATGACTATGGAGCTTATGAAACACACAAGTAGAACCTCCATTGTTTCTTATGGGATGTCACTGTTCCTTAAACCATTTTCCCCTGATTTAATGCATATTTTTCCATGTTGTTTTAAGTTTTTTTCTTTATCTTTGGTTTTAAGCAGCTGGACTATGATATGTATAGCTGTAGTTTCTGTTATATTTATCTTGTTTGGGCGTCACTGCATTTTGTAAACCCGTCGATTTATTTATTTCGCTAAATTTGTGATTTTATTTGCTATTATTTCATCAAATATTTTTTTTTCTGCCCATTCTCTATTGTTCTCTATTCTCTTTTTCCGGAACTCAAACTACACTATATTAGATATTGGCTCAATTAATATTTTTTTCATTTTTCAGATAGGATAATACTAGAAGTTGCCTTTTTCATTTTATAGCTTCTATTTTTCTCCTGAGATTTCTTTTCATTCAGGAAATGCATTTTAAAAGAATCTTTGATAATAGTTATAAAGCAGTGTTATTAAATCTTGAGATTTATAGTAGTTAAATGGTTATAAATCTTGAAGTTAGTACCATTGATTTTCTTTTCCTTTAGAATCAATCACTCCTTCCTGATTCTTCATATTTTGAATATTTTGAATTGTACTTTGAAGTTTTAAATCTTATCTACGGAGACTCTAGATTTAAAAAAATATTAAATTTATTGGGGTGACATTGATTAATAAAATTATATAGGTTTCGAGTGTACAAGTCTATAATACATCATCATTGTGTGTTCACCACCCAAAGTTAAATTTCCTTCCATCAATATATATTTGCCCCCTCAAGGGTAAAAATGTTTATCTAAAAAGCATTAGTTAAAATAAAAACAGGTAATTAATGCGATTGAGCTCATAATGTGAATAATGTCTTGCCTGCAGTGAATGGCAGCTCAGTTAGATTGGCTCTTTGTAGTCTGCCTCACTCATGTGTAGTTCAGGGGTCAGCCAGAGATTTGGTCAAAGACTAGTCATATTATTTAGGTATTTTTCTCCTTGGCTCTCTTGTTTCTGCTATTTTTCTCTTCACTTTTCAGTGGCTGCTGTTGCCCAGAACTCTTTCCTCTGGTTTTTCCAGCCGTTTAGATTATGTATTTTCTATCAGAATATTATCCACAAAGCTGACACAGCCTGGGAAGTAACCTCAGGTGGAAAGCCATTAAAAGAAAATAAGATCTCACCTAGTACCTTAACTTCTTCTGTCAAATCTACTCCCATTGCTGCTTACTTTTGGTCACAATCCAATACCTTAAAATATGTTTTTCAATATTTTGTCAAAAGTAGTGTTATCTATACAAGGTTGTTCTGATAAGGGATATTGGTCATTACTGGAAGCTGAATGCATCCTCCCTTATATGTATTCATATGCTAACACATGAGAAGACAAAGCAGTCAAATGAATACCAAAAAAGAAAAAAAAACCACTTTCAGAAAGAAAAAAAAGATCAAAAAAACAATAACAACAAAAACAAATGAATATTCAAGAATACCAATTTGAATTGCTCTGTTTGCTTGGCTTCAGAACAAAATAGAGGCATTTGGATTCTTATCATTGCTTGATATTTCTTTCCAAGTAGAAAATTAAGGGAAGAGTGAAGACTAATAAGAACTTTAATATCATAATTCGTGGCCCAACATTTGAATTTTTGCACTTTGAACTCTAGGCTGCTTACAGAGCATGACTCTGCTTCTTGGACTTGGAAACTGCAGACAGAACAAATAGTCTGTGCTGTTTGATTTCTATTGATAAGTAACCCAAAAGCTTTTGTTATATAAGCCTGAACCAGAACTAGGATGCTGACAAATGCCTAACTATATGTTACCCATTCTTCTCATCTCACGATCCCACTTGCTTGACCACTGAGTCAGCCAACCGATGAAAGTTGTTGCCTCTACCAAATAGAAAAAGAATGATGTAGTTGTGTGGTCTTGTTTACCCTAGCAACCCATCTCTTTGATCGTCAGCTCCTTGCGCTTTTGCCTTTAAAATCCTTGCTCTATGCTACCTCCCGCCCAAGTTTATAACACACCTTCAGTTCATATCAAAGGCCACATCCCTGCGTTGTAAATCACAGATGAATAAAACTCTCTTTTAAAATCTTTTGGATTTTTTTGTTGTTGTTAACAAGAGAATCATATTATTTGTCTTCAAAATAAATCAAAGAAAGATTATATCTATGGAAAAAGAAGTATGAAAACAAATATCGTATGGTAGTTTTCTAGAGTAGTAACAACATATTTCAAATATATTTTGATGTGCATAGAAAATTCCAAAGGCGTATGATATAGTGAACACAATTTTAAATTATACATATATATGTACATACTTCTCTACGTGGGGGAAGGCAAAGAAGGGTGAAAGAGAAAGAGAGAGAGAAAATGTGAGAATGTAGGGCACATGTTTTTCACATTCCTAGTCAATGTAAATTAAAATGTTATTAATTTAATTGGAATGCTCTAATCACAAGTAATCTGTGCCTTATCTCTGAGCACATTTTACCACATTCTAGTTTAGAAAAATGCATACTTCAGCCTTAAGAAAGTAAGAATTTTTTTTAATGAGGTTTGTTCTAAATAGATCACTAGATAATTGAAGGACTAATAATTTAGCAAATTATAGGAATTATTACTTAGTGTATTATTATGTTTAAGTGTATGTGCTATAAATAAAGAACCACATTTTCTCCAAAATGTTAGTAATACTGACAATCATGAATAGATAATTAGATTCTACTCCCTCCTCAGACAATATATTACAAATGGTTGCTGTAAAAGACTCATTTCAGGTTTTTTTGTTTGTTTGTTTGTTTGTTTTAATACTAAAAGTTTTTCTTCTGCATTGATTCCTAAATGCAAGGGGTTGTTTCATGTGCTTAACTTGAGAGAGGTACAAGATTAGGCTCTAATTATATCTCTTATTTTATTGGAATATTTAGAAAAATTGCAGAAACGAGTAATAGCCTTTTGCTCCTACACTTTCATATAATTATTCGTGAGTATTGTACCCATCCAGATAGCTAATGGTGTTCCATAGTAATCAGCAAACTCATTTTTTTGCCAGTTATCCATGCTCAAAATCTAAGACATTTCTGATTCTCTCTTCATTCTCATAATCAATGCAATCACTGAGTCCTATCTTTACTTACCTAGTAATATGTTCCATATCTATTCTTCTTCCTCAATTGTTATTGAAGTTCACCTAGTTCTGATGCTTAATGACTCATGCTTGTACTATTACCATAGATGTATCATTGTCCTCACCTCCAGTTTATCTTGTATACTGCTACTACTAATAGTAGTACTAAATATTGCTAATAATACAAATATTGGTAAAAGTTCTAAAATATTGCTTTTTAATGTTAATTGTTTGGTCATTAATACTTGATGATTCATGATTCTATAAAGACTTTAAACTCCTTAACCTGGTGGGAATCATCCTTCTAGTGTGAACCATCTATTTCACCAGTTTAATCTACTCATTACTCCCTGAAAGCATGGCATGGGCTACATACATGTTGCTGCATGGGAAGGACGGTGTAGTTCTCTTTTTTAAAATTTTATTTTATTATTAGTTTCAAGTATACAGTACATTGGTTAAACATTTATGTAGTTTATAAATGATCTCCCTGATTGCTCTTTCTTTCCTCACTCTACACCTAGCCATTACATTAATGCTAACTGCATTCCTGATGCCATGCTCTCCATCCCCGTGACCATCTATCAACTACTAATTTGTACTTCTTTAACCCTTCACTCTTTTCTCCTAGCTCCTCAATGTCCCACCCTTCTGGCCGTCACCAGATTGTCCTCTATATTCGTAAGTCTGTTTTTGATTATATTGTTCTTTTTGTTCCTTAGATTCCGCTAATATTTCATTGAGGATTTAAGCATCAATGTTCATAAGAGATATCGGCCTACAGTTTTCTTTTTGTGTAATGTCTTTGGTCTTGGGATCAAAGTAATGGTGGCCTCATAAAAGGAATTCGGCAGCCTTCCCTCTTCTTGAATTTTTTGGAACAGTTTGAGAATAGGTGTTAATTCTTCTCCAAATGTTCAGTAAAATTCACCTATGAAGCCATCTGGTCCAGGACTTTTGTTTTTTGGGGAGGTTTTTGATTACCGATTTGATTTCATTAGTGGTAATTAGTTGGTTCAAACTTCCTGTTTCTTCTAGACTCAGTCTTAGGATATTGTGTGATTCTAGGAATGTGTCCTAGTATATTCTTCATTTTGGTTATTGTATTCTTCATTTCTGTCTGGTTCTTTTTTTATGTTTTTTATGTCATTTTTTATGCTTACTATCTCTCTGTTAATGTTTTCATTGAGCTCATCCATTCTCCCCCTAAGTTCATTGAGCATTCCTTGTAACCATTATTTTGAACTCTGTTTGTAGTAGATTGCTTGCTTCTAATTCATTTCGCATATTTTCTGGAGTTTTCTCCTGTATTTTCATTTGTGGCCTCTCTGTGTTCGTTTCTCTGTATTAAGAGTATTTGTTTTCTCTCTCAGGTTTGGCCGGATAGCTTTGTGTGGAACATGTCTTGTGTGGCCCAGTGGTGCACTCTCTCTGATCCCCTGTGCCTGCGGCTCTGGATGTGATCCTTGTGCAGGTTGTGCATGATCTTCTGCTGAAGCTAAGCTTTTATTAGTGTTAGTACATCAGCGGATGGGGCTAACTCTCAGGCTGACTAACTGTGGGAATTGGCTGTGCCCACAGGTTATGAGTTGCTGTGTGGGGGCTGACCCCACTGAGTGAGATTTGCCCTAGCAGGCTTGTGCATTGTTGAGACCACCCATTGTGTGTACCACTTATGGGACTAGTCAGGAGTTGCTCTGTTGTGTTCTAGTGTCAGCCTCCGGGTGTGATGATTTTGTGGCCCCTTTGGAGGGGCTCCCCAGTAGGCCAAGGTCAGCCACTGCCTTTGATTGCTCAGAGCTACTTGGTGGGAGCTACAAAGCAATTTGTAGGCGGTTATTGTCTATGCTGGATCTACAGATAAGTGGAAGAGACAACGCCGTAGACTCTTCAAGGCCTGACACAGCCTGACAGTTGCCTGTAAGTCTCTGGAATTGTTAGAGCCTCTGGGTGATATGTGTTGGGTGGTGTAGGGACCCCAGGAGTCACCTGGATCTATTGAGAAAAATTTCCCCTACCACTGCAGTGTCAGTGTACAGGCCAGTGCTGTCTCTGTTGCTCCCTGTACACGTTTCAGATCATAGCAAAGCCAACTGCTGCCCACCTTGGGCCTGCAAACACTCGAGCTCTGTTAAAGAATTACTGAAGCTTGTGTTCACGAGTTTGTGGCCTGCTGCCAAAGCTTTTCCTGAATGAACAGGCTTTGTGTGGGCTGAATAAACTGAGTTCTGTTGTTTGCTGTTGATTTTATGACCCAAGGAAAACACAAGATGAAAGTGGGTTGTCTGAGAGCAGGCTTGCCACAGGTAATTTGTGGGTTATGTGAGGCATCGTGTCAGTGAAGCATGGTGCCATCAGGCCCATACAGCACCAGATTTGCTGCCAGCTCTGGGACTATGGGCTCCCACAAAAGTCACATATCATTGCGAGACATACTGCCATCTGTGATGGGCCCACAAATCCCTGAGATCTGCCTAAGCGATATCGTATCTTGTTCCAGCAGCGGTGATCTTCCCGTCTCTGTGTTCCCTAAACTTTGCTCAGTTTGCTGGCTAAGGTCTGTTGACTGCATGGATTATGCAACCCAGGCTAGGGGCAGGGCAGGGGCAGGTGCCTGTCAATGTGCCGTGAGCACTTTGTGGATTGGGTAGAGCAGGATTTCAGGGGGTCAAGGGCCATCAGGCCCATACAGACTCAGTTTTCTGCAACTTCTGTGTCTGCACATTCCTGAAGTATTTAGAGATCACAGTAAGACAAGCTGCTGTCTGGGGTGGTCCTACAGACTCCTGCAAACCGCCCCCCGCCCCCAGAGATATTGCGGCTCATACAAGCAGCCCACCAATATTTTTCCCAAAAGGCTCTTTCTGCACTAGCCAAGGTCTGTTGCCTGTGCAGAATGTGCAACCCCAGAGAAGGGCGGTTCAGGGGAGGCTGGCTTTCAATGGGCCGCAGGCACTTTGTGGCTTGGGTGAAGCAGGGTCTCAGGGAGACGATGGCTGTCAGGTCCATTCAGCCTCAGTCTTGCTGGAACTTCGGTAACCATTCAGAGGTTCCCACAAAAGTCACAGAACACAGCGCTGTCTCTGTGGCTCCTTGTACAAATTTCAGATCGGAGCAATGCCAGCTGTTGCCCACCTCGGGCTACAAAAACCCAAGCTCTGTTTAAGAATTACTGAAGCTCATGGTCATGAGTTTGTGGCCTGCCACTGAAAGCTTCTCCTGGATGGACAGGCCCACAGATCTCTGAGATCCGCCCTAGTTCATGTTAGCAGGAGTGATCTGCCTGAAACTATCTCTGAAATGCGTGCTCACAGCTCTGGTTGCCTGCCAGGAATGTTTGGCCCTGAACGGTGCAGGGCATGGCAGCCACGCAGCAACAAAAGCCCAGGGCAATCTGCAGGTTGGGTGGGAAGGGCTGATCTCTTCAGTCCAATTCCTCTTCTTAATTGGCCATGTGGGAGGGATCTGCTCAAGCAAGCTAGTCTATAGATTGTCCACGACTAAAGGCACAATGACGGCTGCCTGTCCAGCCCTCATTCTGGTGCCAGATAATGCAGTCTTTCCCTATATGAATCTCCTGTGACCCTCTAAACCACCACCGATGCCCTGGTTGAGTGTCCACAGGTGAGAGAGTGTGTGTGTGGTCCCTTTAGAGGAGCGTCTAAGATTTCAGTTTCACCCAGAAGGCCAGAATTCTCTCTGATTTTTACAGAGTTTTGGGGAAAATTATCCTCCCTGGACTGGGGAGCCCCTGAATAAGGCTTGGACCCCTCTCTCCTTCTGGAGAGCCTCTGCAGTCTTGCTCTCCCTCCATCACTCGTATGTACGCGTCCAGCTCTATTAGCAACTTTGCCCCTCCTACTGGCTTCAATGTGGCTCCTTCTTTGTATTATCAGAAGTACATGTTATAATCAGTGGACTTCAGGTGATTCTCCAAGTTGATAATTTTGTAATTTGGTTGTAATTTCAATGCTAATCTGAGAGGAGGCAAATCCTGCTTTTACCTAGTCACCATCTTCCTCCTTCCACCCCAGTATAGTTCTCTTTAAAATTTTTATGTTTTAAGACTCTATCTTGATGTTTTTTTCATAATTCAGCGTAGGTAAGAATCACATGGTTTATTCCTAGGTTCCATTCACAGAAATTCTGATTCAGTATGTAGGACTTGGGAATACGCAGTTTTAGCAGTTACCTTAGTGGATTCTGATGAAGGTGGTCCATTGAACACAAGGAAAAATGTTGTTCTGTCCACTTGTTAAATATATCTTCCAAAGACATATATTCCATTTTTTAACATGAACTCTAGTCAGGTGAACATCTCTTTGTAACATTTATTCATTCAGTTCTCAGAAAGAACTAGTATTTTAGAATAGTCTTTTTACTCCTTTTTATTCCTTTAACCTGCTTTATTTTCCTCCATAGCACTTATCACTGTTTGATATTACATCATATTTTTAGTCTGTTTTCTTATTGATTACTTTCCTCACTTGAGAATCAGCTTCATGAAGTTTAGAGACGCTGCGTTGTTCGCTCTTACAGTATCATCAGGGCATAGAACAGCGTGGCAGGCACTCAGTAAATTTTGTTAAATAAATTTGACATTATATTGGCCTTTTATTGTTAATTGTGTTTTTATGTATGTTTCAATATAGTTTGCTCTTTAGGGGAGAGTCTCCTTCATATTTCTTTATATTTTATTTTATAGCACTCAACCCAGTGGTTTGCACAATAATTACATGGCATGGATTTGTTGATACGTTTTGTTGTATTGACATGAGTCTGAAAATGGAGTTAACTGATAACTGATTTAAGTTTTATTCTTTAAGTAACAATGTAGAAGGCAGCATAATGCCCACCACCTAACGCCCCATATTCATATCCTAATCCTTGGAACCTGTTAATATGACAAAAGGGACTTTACATATGAGTTTAAGGTTAAGGACTTTGAGATGGGGGAGATTATTCTGGATTAACCAGGTAGGTTCAATCCAATCTTATGAGTTCTTAAAAGCAGACACTATTACCACCTACAGAGAACCAGCAGAATGGTAACATGAGAGGACTAAGCTTGCTGTTGTTGGCTTTGAAGGTGAAGGAGGAGGGCCATGAGCCAAGGAATGTGGATGCTTCTAGAGGCTAGAAGGAAAAGAAAGGAAATCTTCTCTGGAGCTTTCAGAAAGGAGTATAATTAGTGATGGTAACAAATGCTATTAAATTTGCCAGTAGAGTATGATTCTTTGATTTTAGCACAGTGAGATCCATGTTGAACTTATGACTTACAGAGATATAAGGTAATACACTTGTAATGTTTTAAGCTACTAAATTTATGACAATTTGTTATAGCAGTGATAGAAAATAAATGCAAGCAATTACAATAAAAAAAAGCACTTCAACTTTAAAAGATACATTGGCATGCATTCATCTTAACGTACAGGTCAATGAATTGTAGAGCTCTATATACCCACACGACTTTTAATTATGTGGTACTGTTTCCAGAAGGTTTAATGATGCCATTTCCCAGTCTGTACTGGCTCCCCAGAGCTACTACTATTTTTTCATTCTGAGAGTTTTGCCTCATCTTGAATTTGATAATAAATGAATTCATACAATAAAAAAGCACATCAACCTTACCATTTCTCCATAAGAGAAGTGAAGGAGATTTCTGCAGTGCTGGAGAATTTTCCATATATATTCACATATAAGATAATTTTGAATATAAGAAATTTTTCTATTTTCTCATGGAAAATTGTGTAAATAGAAGTTAAGCAAATATCTACTTATTGATTTTGAAAATATTTAATAAGTTATATATATATATATTTAAAATGTCATATTTAGAAATGCTATATTCTCCTTTCATGCTTCATGAAACAATTTCATTCATACTCTACTGGCAAATTTAATATCATTTGTTACCATCACTAAAATTTACTCTTTAGTGACCTAACACAGTTTTCCAGAACACAACATATTCACTTCCACCTAAGATATTTTAGAGAAAACATTTTTTGATGTTGAATTATAAGTCATAAATATGTATCTGTTATTCATCATTTCTGTGATATAACCACTTATATATTTCCTTTAAAGTAGTCTTTAAAAGGCTTATATACAATGACATCCAAAATCTGCAACTGAGAAGTCATGTCCCCTCTCCACAGAAAATAATTTTAAATTTAGTATTAATATTTTTGTCTCCATCTTTTTTCTTACCAGTTCTGACTGGTAATTTCTATTAACATCCAAAACTAGCATTAATTGGGGTTATTTTAGACTGATGCAACTTCCCTGAGTAGTTACTCAAAATAAAGTAATTGAGAAGGATTCTGTCCTAGGAGAGATAATTTATAAGGATCTCTTCTATAAGATAAAATTTCAGAGCTAAAAAATCAGCTTATTTTCAGGAAGATAAAGGATTTAATTACCTTTACTTGGTTTTCTTTCATTTTTATGAATTCCTCTTTATGTTAATCAAGATATTTCAACAATATCTTTGCATATTTCAACAATTACTTTGCATATATCATACATACTTGCATGTATATTTCTACAGGATATATTCCTAGAGATAGAATTACTATCTATCTATGTAAAAGGGAACACACACTACAAATTTTAAAATTATCACCAAATTAATCTACAAGTATATAAAGAAATTTATGTTGCCATGCATAATGGCATGAAAATGTGCTTCTCATATCTCTGATGAGAAGGAGTGTAATTGACCTGTGGCCCAGCTGCAGCACTTTGAAATCCATCACTGAGCTTGCTCTGTCAGAGTCTACTCTTCTTACTGGCTGCTCCTTGTAAACGCAACTGAGATATTACAACAGGTCAATTTCTGAGACATGCATGACTGATCTGATGGGGAATTTTGGCTCAAAGACTCCTCAATGACCTTGCAGAATTCTCTTAGAACCACAGTGCTGTCTAAAATGTTTTCATCCAATCTTTATTTTTTTCATTACCTTCTCTTTCGTCCAGAGGCCATATGCATATGTAGTACTGTGTGCATGTACCTAGTAGTGTTCACATACTCAGAAAACATCTAAAAAGGCCCTGAACTCTCACCTCTCAAAGCAAGCAGAAAATCAAAGCTGAGATGAAGGTGTAAACTGTCTGGCTAATTGTTTAAGACATGCCTTAATATACTATACACACAGAGCTCTTCTGCAAAGACAGGGAGATTTATTGGCTGTGGGTATCTAAGGAAATATTTATATAATTATTAACTGCCTAGTGAGCAACATGAACAGAGATATCAGTGGTCACACATGACAAAGAATACAGACTTTATTGAATTAGTTTAGAAACTCTGCTAAAAAAATAAAATAAAAATAAGTTAACATCACACACTTATTAGAATGGCCAAAACCCAGAACACTGACAACACTAAATGCTGACAAGGATGTGGAGAGGAATATGATTTTAAGATTTTCCACATAATATTATCTAAAATGTCCAGGTTTTAATAAAAATTGCAACACATTCGAAGAAATAAGAAAGTATAGTTGATACACAGGAAAAGAAGCAGTTAATAGGACCTGTCCCTGAGGATGCTTTGACACTGGAATTACTAACCAAAACATTTAAACTGCTGGTTTTTTAAAATATGTTCAAAGAACTAAAGGAAATTATGCCTAAAGAACTAAAGAAAATATGAGTGATGTCATCAAATACAGAATATAAAAAAGAGATATAAAGTATTTTTTAAAGAAACCAAATAGTAATTCTGAAGTTACTGAAATGAAAAATTCACTAGAGAGACTCAATAGTAGATATGAGGAATCAAAAGAAAGAATCAGCAAACTTAAGATGGTTCAATTGAGAATATCCAATCTGAGGGGAAAAAAAATGTCAAGGTCATATGATTTAATAAAGAATCCGATGATAATTTCTGGCTTTGAAGATACAGGAGGCATAAACCAAAAAAGAATGCAGTTTCTAGAAACTGAAAAGTCAAAGAAACAGGTCCTCTCCTAAATCCTTGAAGAAACATAGTTATGTAAACATCTTGAGTTTAGTCCAATGAGACCTACTTTACTTCTGACCTATGGAAATGTAATGTGAAAAAGGGCTATTTTAAGCACTTACATTTGTGGTCATTTGTTACAGCAGCAACAGAAAATTAATACAAACTTGAGAACATGTTCTCCCAAATCGACTACATGTTAGGTGACAAAAAAAGTCACAGTAAATATAAAAGAAGTGAAATCACATAAAGTATGTTCTTTCACCACAGTGTAATGAAATGTGAAATAAATAACAAAAGGAGATTTAGAAAATTCTGAAATCTATGGAAACTAAATACTACTCCTTATATAACCAATGGGTCAAAGAAAAAATCACAAAATAACTTAGAAAAATACTTTGAAATAAAAAAAAAGCATATTAAATCTTAAAGGGATGAAAAGTAAGCAGTGATTATAGCTAAAATTATTGCTGTAAATTACTGTATTAAAAAAGAAAGATCAAAATCAGTATCTTAATCTTTACCTTTAAGAAATCAGGAAAAGAAAAAAAGAGCAAACTAAATACAAAGTAAGCTAAATAAAGAAATAATAATGACTAAAGTGGAAATAAATAACAAAAAGAAAAGAAAAATAATAAGGGAAAGGTAAGGTATGGTAGAGAAGCCTAGGCCAAGGAAGAGCTGAGCAATCCAAAACAATACCGGATAAAAGAGGGCATGCCACAGTATGTCAGGGTGACCTAGCATAAAGCAGGTGGGAAACGGCAGAGAATTGGCTAGGATAGAGTTGAAAATATAATTTATTTAGTTCTGGGTGGGATAAAGTAGAATAAGTCCATTGTAAAAGTAAGTGTAAAGTGGTTTATGATAGAGCACAATCATACCTGACAGAAAATAGAAAGGCTAAATAGGATAGAGTAGAATAGGGTACAGAAGGTTTGGGTAAGGTGAGACAAGGCAGGGAAAGGCAATTGATAGTTTGAGTCAATAAAAATATTTTGAGTCCATGATGAAACTACAAAAAGGTTCTAATTAATTAATTAATAAGAATTATATGGAATATAGTTATAATTAACATTAGTTTTCAATATTAGTATCACGTATTATGCAGATCTAAATATTGTTATCTTAAATTCCAAGGATCCTAAGTCAAGGTGCTCTTCAACATTCTTGTTACTAATTGCAGAGTTTTGTTCTACCTTTGGTTCTTTAACCTATAAAATTTGTTTCAAGAGTATGTTGTAAATAAATTGATGCCTGTTGTTATAACTAATCTCCACATATTCAGTATTTAATAGTGTTTCTCAACTTGAGTGTTAATAACCACATGTGAAATTTGTGGAAATGCATATTTTAATGTTCTACCTCTAATACCAGGTGTGACAAAGTTGGTGTTACATTAATCTCACAACATTTTTGCAGTTTGGGAAAATAAAAACTCATTATTGTGCAAAAGTCTAGGAGGAGATATTAATACCACATCTGTCATTAGCAACATCTGTTCCAAAGGGAAGAACGTTCAGTCTTCTTCCTTGAGACAGGGGGTGGGAGAATGGATATACTTAGTGAGTTCCACTCCATCTCTCAATTTAGTAGCTATATTTTCTACTTTTTACCATGCCTAGCATTTTAGTGTACAAACTTTGTATAAATCTTTAATGTAGGCAACTACCTTGGTTAAGGAGTATAACATCTCATTTGTGGACTATTGCAAAAGTATCCAAAATGATCTCCAAAAGTATTATCCCTCTTCAATCTGTTCTTCATAGTACTACTCGGTGTAAAATTTTTCAGTAGCCCCCAGTGCCAATAGGAAAGTCAAAACATCTTAGAATGGAATGGAAGAACACTCCATTCTAGAACAAAATCCATTCTCCCTTTCTTGGTCAAATGGGCACATACTCAGCTAGAATCTACATTTCCTACCTTCTTTTGCAGCTGGGTGTAACCATATGCCAAAATTCAGTCAAATGGAATGTGGTTATAAGTATTATATGCAAGATCTAAGTCATTTTCACCTAAAAGATAAGTTGATTTATCTGAATTTTAATTTTTATCCTTCTCAAAGGCTAATTTGAAACTGTGGACAAGAATAACACCCTAAGAGAGGATGGAGTAATAAGATGGAAGGAAAGTTTTTCTCCTATCTGTCCACTCATTCTGAAATTGAGAGAAAAATTAACTTATATCTGGCATTGTGGATACTACTGTGGAATCCACTATAATTGTGAATGTCTTTATTAGAATAGTGTAATCTTTAAACTAATGAATTAACTATTTTCTGATGTTCTTCCTTATTTGTGCCTGGTTCACATTATGTTTCTTGAATGAGCCAGTAGAGATACATTAATAGTGATTCATCATGTAGGGATTAAGCATGTGCTACTGAGTATATTAAAAAAAACATATAATCTGCTATCGCTTATTACATTCAATTCTTATTTTCTTATTTCTAGTTTACACTTCAATTAATGTAGAGGTTTTTATGTGATTGACTTTTTTTTTTTTTTTTTTTTACAAAATATTGGTTGGGTGAGATTTCCATAAAAATAGATTAGCAATATTACCAAGTGTATCAATCTATCCTTATTCTCTTTCCACAATCTGTCTAAGGGTGCCATTGGGATCGTATCCTCTGTATCAATTACAGGGTCTCTAAAAATTCTTGTTAAGATGAAAGTTAACATATTAAGTCACTCCCACCATTTACATCCTGAAATGAATTAGTCCTGATGTTACTTTCAAACATGGCAGTTGAGGTTCATAGGTAACAGGAAATATGACAGGAAGATTTGACTGGACGGAAAGTCAAAAAAAGCAGTCCAGGACATGATGAGCTGCTGGGAAATAATAGATCTAGCCAGGTTCCACCTATGCCTTTGTCATCATGTGCTGAATGTCCAAAATTAATACTTAATAAGTACTCACTAATTTTATGTCTCATATGTGTTCAGATCAAGGGTTGGTAGTTATTGGTTGGTTGAATTTTTTCTTTAAGATTCATATTAAATCTTATGGTAGGTAATTTAAAAAATGTGCAAGCTTTATCCATATTATAAGTAAGCCAAGAGTAAAAATATGATGACAATTAAATATAGAGGGAAAGAAAAATGTTTGCCAGACACTGACTGGTAATGTCTTAAATTAAAAAAAAAAAGTTTTAGTTAAATTAATAAAAGAAAAATATAAAAGACAAAGTAGAAGAACACCATATAGAAGATCACAACCAATTTACAAGGGTAATTCAGTAGCATCCCAAGAAGTAAGAAAGGTGAACACTTTAAGAAGTGAAAGTCTCTGATTTTCATTTTATTATTTATTTAATTAATTAATTTATTTTAATTTTTAAATTAAAATTATTAGGGTAACATAACATTAGTTAATAAAATCATATAGGTTTTAAGTGTATGATTCGATAATATGTCATATGTATATGCATTGTGTGTTCACCACCCAAATTTAAATTACTTTCTGTCACCAAACATTTGACCCCCTTTACCCCTACCTCTCCTCTCCTCACCTTCTCTCTAGTAACTACTAATCCTCTGTTCATGTCCACGAGTTCTTGTTTGTCATGTTTGTTGCTTTCAGTTTTATCTTCTACACGTAAGTGAAATCATATGGTTCTCAACTTTTTCTGTCTGACTTATTTTGCTTAGCATGATAATCTCAAGATGAATATCTATGTTGTTGCAAATGGTGGTATTTCATCTTTTCTTTTTTTAAATATATGTATTTTTTATTTTTCAACTGTAGCTGGCATACAATATTATATTAGCTTCAGGTGTACAACATAGTGATTAGATATTTATATAACTTACAAAGTGATCACTCCAGTAAATCTAGTACCTCTCTGACACCGTACATAGTTATTACATTGACTATATTCTTTATGCTATACTTTATATTTCCACGACTATTTTCCTAAGTACCTATTTGTACTTCTTAATCCCTTCCCCTATTTTTCTTCATTTGCACCAACCTCCCGAAATCCCCTCCCATCTGGTAACCCTCAAAATGTTCTCTGTACCTAAGTGTTTGCTTCTGTTTTTTCTTGTTTTTTTTTTGTTTGTTTGATTTTTTTTTTTTATTCCACGTGTACATGAAATCATATAGCATTTGTCTTTATCTCAGCGGTCTCTAACTGTTTTTGCACCAGAGAGCCGTGTTCCTATGAGAATCTTATGCTTGATGATCTGAGGCGGAGTTGAGGCAGTGATGCTAGCCTTGGGGTGCAGCTGCAAATACAGATGAAGCTTTGCTCGCTCACTTGCCTCTCACCTCCTGCTGTGTGGCCTGGTTCCTAACAGGCCACAGACCGGTACCAGTCCACGGCCCAGAGGTTAGGGACCCCTTCTCTATCTGACTTACTCCACTCTGCCCAATACCCTCCAGAAATCATGAAATATTTTTTCTACCTTTTTATTTTCCTTTGGTATGTGTCTTTTGATCTGAAGTGTCTCTTGTAGGTAACCAGTGAAAGGGTCTTGTTTTCTTATCCATTCAGTCGCTCTATCTTTTGTTTGGAGAATTTAATTCTTTTTCATTTGAGGTACTTGTTGATATGTAGTTATTGCCATTATTAATTCATATTTTCGATATATGTTTTTTTCTTCTTAAAGAAGTCCAACATTTCCTTTAATACTTGCTTGTTATTGATGAACTCCTTTAGCTCTTTCTTGTCTGGAAAGCTTGTTATCTGTCCTTCTATTCTAAATGATAGCTTTGCTGGGTAAAGTAATTTATTGGTCCTGGGTTTTTATCATTTTGAATATTTTGTGCCAATCTCTTCTGGCCTGCAAATTTTCTGTTGAGAAATCGGCTAACAGTCTTATGGGAGCTCCCTTGTAGGTAACTAATTGCTTTCTCTTCCTACTTTTAAGAATTTTTTTTTTTCATTTAACCTTTGGCATTTTAATGATATTTTGTCTTGGTGTGGGCCTCTTTGAGTTCATCTTGTTTGGAACTCTCTGAACTTCCCGAGGTGGTATGTCTATTTCCTTTATCAGTTTAGGGATATTTTCTATCATTATTTCTTCAAATAGGTTTTCAATTTCTTGCTCTCTCTCTTCTCCTTCTGGTACCCCTATGATATCAATGTTGTTATGTTTGACATTATCATAGAGGCTCCTTAAACTATCTTCATTTTTTTTTGTATTTTTTTCCTTCTTGTTGTTCTGATTGGGTGTCCTCCGTCATCTTATCCTCTATATCAGTTATTCAATCCTCTTCTTCATTCACTCTGTTGACTCCCTCTAATATATTCTTCATCTCAAATATTATATTCTTTATTTTTGACTGATTCTCTTTCATGTTTTCTATCTCCATTTTTGTTTTATGGTTTTTTTTTTACCTTTTTGTTAAAGTTCTCACTGAATTCATCTACTTTTCCTCTAAGTTAATTGAACATTCTTATAACCAGTGTTTTGAGCTCTGCCTCTGGTAGATTTCTTGTCTTCATTTGTTGAGTTCTTTTTCTGGAGCTTTGTTCTATTCTTTCATGTGGGACATGTTTCCTTGTCTCCTCATTTTGGCTACCTCCCTGTGTCTGTTTCTATGTATTAGGTATGACTCCTAAGTCTTCCAGTCTTAGTAGATTGGCCTTATGTAGTAGGTGTCTATAGGGCTCAGTGGCACAGTCCTGGCAGTGGTCCAGTTGCAGGCCAAGTTCAGCTGCAGCTTATGCACTTCTGGGACCACCTGGTAAGAATCAAAAAGCAATCTACCAATGGCTTCCACTCATGCTAAGCTTGTAGGTGCCTTGAGAGACCAAGCCAGAAACAGAGACCAGCCGCCACTAGTGCAGAGCTTAGGGTTGCTTAGCAAGATGTACAGGGCATGCCAAGACCAAATGCCTCCTCATAGCATATTGTGAGCCTTCGAGCAATTTTAGGAAAGTCCACAGCAAGACCCATGACAGAACATTTGTATGGAATAAACCTATGAAAGTGGCTTGAATGGGCCCATAAGTTTGGAGAGGCAGACTCTCTGGGAATCACCTGAGTGGAGCAACTTGTGTTATCCAGGTTGATGGAAACTCAAATAAGGTGCATTTGCACTGAGAGAGAGATGAGCTCAATCAAGGAACGATGGGTACTTCTAGCACTTCTGTCTGAGGGAAAGCTGCCCCTCCAGCTCTCGCCCTGAAGCCTGACAACTCAGTGTCTTCCTGTATATCCCTGGCACTCCTTGAGCAGCTGCCCTAGGACTAGTGCTTGGAGCGAGTGAGTCTGGGCATAGTCCCTTTAAGAGGAAACTCTGCAACTTCTGAAGCACTCTGTCTCACTTAGCCACAACTTCCTTTGGCTTTCACAGCCAGAGTTTGTGGGGACTTCTCTTCCTGGCACAGGAACCCTGGGCTGTGGAGCCCAGCGTGGAGCCAAAACTCCTCATTTCTCACATGGGGGAGGGGCTCTGAAGCCAAAATAACCCTCCCGGTTCTCAACCACCACACATGATTATGGGACTAGGTGGTTTCATGTCTTCGCTCTTCCTACCAGTTTGAGTTGACCACTTCTTTTTGTCCTTCTTTGTAGGGCTTTTCTTCAGCAAGACCTCAGGTGACTCCATGTGCTGGTTGCTCTTTAGTTCCATTATAAATATGGTGTGGTTGCAAGAGGAGGCATATACAACCTCTATCTTTTATGCCATCTTGACCGGTCTCCCCTCATCTTTTCTTATGGCTGAGTAGTATTCTATTGTATATATGTACCACATCTTCTTTATACAATCATCTATCTATGGACGCTTCTGTTGTTTCCACATCTCGGTTACTATGTAATGCTGCTATGAACACCAGGGTGCATATATCTTTGCAGATAAATGTTTAAGTTTTTCGGATAAATACCCAGAAGAAGAATTGCTGGGTCATATGGTAATTCTATTCTTAGTTTTTTGAAGAACCTCCATATGGAGATTTTCTGTAATGGCTATACCAATTTATATTCCCACCAGCAGTACATTCCTTTTCCCCCACAACCTATTCAACACTTGTTATTACTTGTCCTGTTGATAATAGGCATTTTAACAGGTATGAGACAGTATCTCATTGTGGTTTTGATTTGCATTTCTCTAATGACTAATGAAGTTGAGCATCTTTTCATATGTTTGTTGGTCATTTGTTGGTCATATTTGGGAGAAGTATCTGTTCAGGTCCTCTACCTAATTTTTAATTAGATTTTTTTTTTATTATTGTTGAGTTTTATAAGTTCTTTATATATTTTGGATATTACGCCCTTATTGGAGGTGTGATTTGCAAATATATTTTCCCATTTGATTGGTGTCCTCTTTGACTTGTTGATAGTTTTTTTGTTTGTTTGTTTGTTTGTTTTGCTGTGCATAAGCTTTTTAGTTTGATATAGTCCCATTCATTTATTTTTGCTTTTCTTGCCCGTACCTTTGAGGTCAAATTCATAAAATCCTCTCTAAATTCAAGGTCCATGAGTTTAGTACCTATGTTTTCTTTTATGCGATATTATTTCAGGTCTTCGATCCATTTTGAGTTAATTTTCATGTATCGTGACAGAGAGCAATCTAGTTTCATTCTTTTGCATGTGGATTTTCAATTTTCCCAGCAGTATTTATCGAAGACACTTTTCTTTCTCCATTGTATGTTTTTGGTTCTTTTGCCTATATATACGAGGGTTTATTCTGATTTTTATTTTAAAATTGAAGAGTCAAATGATCATATTTACAATTTAAATAAAAATTGCTCTGAACTTGCCCATGAATCAGCATATTAGATAGAAAAATGATTGATCTTGAGTCATTTTTTTTCTATTGGAAAATTACTAAATAAAAGGAGAATGATTGCTCATAATAAAATTGTTATTCTCTTTAAATAATCTTGACCTTTTACACTAAAAAGATAGTCCTGCTGGTGAATTTTTAAAATATATTATTAGCCATTTATTTTTTTCATTTAAAGTTAGCATTTGAACCTCATTATGAAATGATAAATTATAAGTAGTTGGCGAGCTCGCTGATAGATTTTTTTTACTGTAAATTTTAAGTTGAATAACAAGTCATGAATACCTTCCTAGAAATGTCAGAGCCTTGAATACTTAACCTAAGTATTCAAATCTAGCCCTCTCCTGTGGGGTTGCTCATAGCTGAATTCCTTCCTCTGCTCTCTGTTCTGCCCCAAGATCTCTCGAGTATTTGTATCAACTTACAGTTATCTCCAGCCTACATCTTACCCTTAAGATCTACTGAGGTGTATCAGTGAGCTTGATAAGTATCACAATATTAGTAGCAAGAGGGAAGAAGATTTAGCTCTTCTTATTTATTTAGTGTCCTCAACTCCATATCACCTTTAATTTAAACATACTCCATCACATCAATAACAGAAACAAAGAGTGGCAACCCTCTTTTTCCACCTCAAGCCCCTAAATAATCTACATTATCCCAATGTAAACTAGGTCTGGCTTAACTATTCAATAGCCCACCTCTCACTAAAAGGAATCCTCAGGCTTAATCAGTTTAATCTAATTCCTTTACCACAGACATACTACTATTATCCCATCTGTGACTTCTTTTGCCAGGAATACTGTCCTTCTCTGTTATACTTACCTATCTTCCATCAACTCAATTCTCACCACTTCCATTGAAGCTTTTCCTGAAAATATTAATTATAATAGCTTCCTTCTTTTAAATTCTATAACATGAACAGTGTTCACCACTAATACAGCATGACAGTATACTTATCTTCTATTGATAACTATTTTATATTAACTAATTCTGTGTTCCAACTATATTGTGCTTGTGTACTTCTAAATATTCCAAAATGTCTAGAATAATGCTAAACTAATCAATAGTCTTGTCCCATGAGAATTCATTTTCACAGAGTATCTAGATAAATCTTTTTAAAAACATAAATTATCCCAATCTCCTGCTTTTGAATCCTCCAATAACGTCTCATTACAGGTAGAATAAAATAAAATCTTTGTACCACGACCTATAATCCCCTGACTGATCAAAGTGGAAAACCAAATTAAGGATCAGCTTTAATTGGTTTCAATCCCATGATTAGCAATCCTCTACTGCCTTTCCCTCCAATCCAGACTTAACTCTACAATGTACCATTGTAGGAGGATGATCACCAAAAAAAAAATAATATAGTGTTATTTCACTAATTCCTTCATTAAACATATTTATTGAACACAAACTCTATGCTAGGTTCTGTTCTAGATACTGAAATATAGTGATAAACAACAACAACAAAAATGTCTGTGACTTCTTGGTTCATTCTAATTAGGGTGACCTACAGTCCTAATTTAAATATGAAAAAAGGACTTCCTGGTATATGAAATTTTCAGTACTAAAACTTTTAAAATTTTAGTGCTAAACCTGGAATGACTTGATCACTTTAATTCTAATGGAGAAAACAGACAATAAATATGTATGAGCTGTTTTATCAATATATCACTATTAATTGAATAAGGAGAAAAAAGCCTTTATATGTTTCTTAAAACTTCAGTTAATGAATCTGAATCCTGTCTTGTGGTTTTCATGTGAAATTTATCACATGTATTGTTGCATAACAAATTATCTCAAAACTTAGTAAGTTAAAGGAAAAAAGAGTGGCTTAGACTCATGGTTATTGTCCAGGATATATCATGAGATTGCTCTCCAGATGGCAGCTAGGGCTGCAGTTATCAGAAGTCTTGACTGGGTCTGTGAGATATCCTATTAAGCTCATTTGCTCATTATACAGTTATTGGCAGACTTCAGTTCTTCAAAGGTTTTTGGCTAGAAGCCTCAGTTACCCACTAAGTGAGTCTCACTATATATTGCCTGAGTGTCCTCAGGTAACTTCTTCCAGAGCTCATGATAATAGAGAACCCCCAATATGGAATCCCATAGTTATTTTATATTAGTTATTTTACAACTAATATAGGAAGCAATATACTATGTACTACCACTTTTGCCATATTTTAATTGGCAAATTAATTTAATTTAATTCTACTCCTTATCCACACCATTCCATAGTTTTGTTGTTGTTGTTTATCACTATATTTCAATATCTAGAACAGAACCTAGCATAGAGTTTGTGTTCAATAAAGGAAGGAACTATACAAGGGTGTATATACTGGGAGATAGGCCAATTTGGAGGCTGGCTAATAAACTGTGATTCTATTCCTGATTATCTTTGCTTTTTACTATAAACCAGTAGTTTTAACATTTAGTATGCTAAAAAATATATATTTTTCAAAACATAGAAATTTGGGTCTCATTTCTAAAGATGTTTCAGTATGATTGCATGCAGCATTTTTATGAAGCACCCTGGGTATTTCTGATATAAAATGTGTGAAGACCACACATTAAAAAAACAACAACAACCAAAACAAAAAAAAACAACAACAAAACAAAACAAAACGAAAACAAAAACAACAAAAAAGCTCCTCATATCATGCACCTAGAACACAGAACATTTTCATCTCTTCTTATGAGATTGAACTACCTCTTATATGATTATTACTTCCAGATATACTTTTTTCCTGGTCTGGGTTTAGCATTGCCTCATAAAGATGTTTCCCATATAGCTCAAATCCATTCCTTCTACTCCTTATCCACACCATTCCATAGTTACAAATCTCCCTGAATTCCCAAAATTGATTAATAGAAATACCATTTTTCAGTAGCTCAAGCGAGAACTCCTTTGTTTTGTTAAAACCTCTCATATTAATATGTCATAAAGTCTGTCGATTATATATATATATATATTTATTATTCTATTGGTCTTCTCTTTTCCCTTTACCAATGCCTTAGTTTGCGTACTTATTTCCTCCTAGATTGCTGCCAATAACCTTTTACCTGATGTACCTACTGCCAATCTTACTCTTTTCCAATCTATTCTCTATATTACTGCTAGAATTTTTTTTTTCTAGAATGCTGATTTGATCATCTTATTTGCTGCTCAAAACCTTTCAGTGTTTTCCTGAATAAAATACAAGCTTTATACTGTGGATTAAAAGGCTCTTTTATTTTTTACCAACCCTTTACCAACATCTTCTGTTTTGCCTCTTGATATTCCACCAATTCTCCAATAGCCATAACAGAACTATGTGAAGTTACAGAATTCATTGCAATATCTCAAGTATTCCTGATCTTTTGAAATCTGTAAATTTCTATTTATACTGAGACTCAGCTCAAATATCTTCTCTTCCAGAAATCTTTTACTATGATTTTTCAAAAATCAAACAATATCTCCCTCTTAATCTCTTTCTTTGAATTTTTAGTTTCTTAACTGAGTGACTGTTAATTAAATAGAAATGATACATAAAATTTTGATTATTGATTGACTGTGGAGTATAATATGTGAATTATTATCATGCAATATAAGAGAAAATTTTAGTTTAGGCTGACTATACATCTTCTTTGATTCTGCCCTTAGAATCACAGAACAATGAAACAGAAGAAATGAAAATGACCACAAGCTTAGATAACATCTAGTTTTGGTCCCATCCTTATTTTGTGCACAAGAAAATTTGGATTTAGAACAATTTTTCTGGTTTGAAATCCATAGCATGTTAGTGAGAAGATGGTATTAGAATATATCTACATAGATGATATATGTGTATGGAGTATGAGAAATTAAAAAAAAAAAACACTTATTCTTATGCATCCATAGTAGAAAACCAGCTTTCACTTAACTTGAGATTCAGATATATCTGCTAATGATTGGCGAGCAAGCTTGAGATGACATAATTTGTTCAAAGTTATCAAGTGTGTGTATATGTGTGTGTGTGTGCGCGCGCACGTGCACATGCACACACACACATGTGTGAATGAATAAATAAAAGGAAAGGGATATGGAGGTGATATAACATTTGTTGGAAAAATTGGTCCCTCGACCTTGTTGAATGAGTTAGCATTTGAACATTGTAGAGAAATAGGCTTTAGGCAACAGTTCAAGTAGCTGTTTTCTAAGAAGACTGTGAAATATGGGGAAATCAGTTATATCATTTCATAGTTTAGATGACAAAGCATAACACATACCAGAAGGAAGAACATTCTTCAATGACAGTTTTAACTCATTCAGGATTCTAAAGATCAATGTATAACCTTAGCAAACCATAGGTTTGCAACTGGGAAAGAATTAAGGGATAGTTCCTTATCATTTATACTATGGATTTGGGAAAATGACACTATCAGTCCAGGCTGCAGTAACAAAGTACCATAGACAGAGTGGGTTAAACAATTAGCATTTATATCTCACAGCTATGTAGGCTAGAAAATCCAAGATCAAGGTGCCAACATATCAGATATCTGGTAAAGAATCCCTTCCTGGCTTGCAGATGGCCATGTTCTCATTGTATTCTGATAGGAAGGAAAGTAGAGAGAGAGTAAACTTTGCCATGTTTCTTCTAATAAGGATACTAATTCCATGATGTGAGCTCTACCTTTATGACCTAATCACTCCCCAATGGTCTCAACTCCAAATGCCATCACATTTAAAATTAGGGTTTTAACATGTGAATTTGGGGGGTCTCACATATATTCAGTCCATAGCAAACAAAATGACCAGGTACTACCTTCGAGTGTTTTTTAAACAACAAAAGGAAAAACATAAATTGGACTTCAAAAAATTATAGAATGCTTTATGAATTTGTGTGTCATCCTTGCTCAAGGGCCATGCTAATCTTCTCTGTATTATTCTAATTTTAGTATATGTGTTGCCAAAGCGAGCACTCTTCAAGTTTGTTGTTTTTTTTTTAATTCAATGTAGTTCAAAAACAAGGGTGCAAATATAACAAAAAAATATTGCTTGTGAATACGTGTGGGACACCTCAGATTGGGTAAGATTTTTAAGAAATTTGGAGGTCTGGCATCAGTAATTGAGGTCATAAACTAATAATATGAATTATAATTATTAATTCAACAATATTACTGGCTGGTAAGGCCTGGAGAAGTTTGAGTTACAGGCCATATCTGTGTAATCTGGTAAACCCTAGAGTAGCATATAATAGCTTTGATGTCTTTAACAGCACTGACTTGATTGTGACTCAGGATAACCTGCATTCAGTCTTGGATTCATCTATGATGTACTTGTTGCCACTTTCTCATAAGTCAAAGATGTACTATTTGAATCCATCATCTGTTGTGTGTCCAGTACTCAAGACTCAACGAGGTTCACAGCTACTATAAAGCCATTCTTAATTAAAACCACCTAATTGTATATCCTTATCTCTTAGTTCCTCAAGCACACATTCCTAGTACCACTACATTTAACAATTTATTAGACCATTTACAGGTTTTATTATTATATTATATTATTAATAGTATTTGTTTACTATTGGCTTTCCAACCTAACCTAAATCCGCTATAATAGCAATAGACTATCTCATACCATACTCAATACTGTACTTCTTTGAGAACTACAGCATAGTTAATCATTTCATATACATCCTGTGAATTATCTGTCCCATTTCTCAGTTACATTGTACCTGTGATCAATCTCTATTTTTACCTCTCACTAACCTGGATCCATTATTCAGGCCTTGATTACAATCATTGAAAAGAATCCAGTCCTATCTCAAACCCTAGCCTTAATTTGATAGTACAGAGTCCTTTCTGCAGGCAAGGTAGTAAATTTGTACAAAGCCATCTACAGTTTATAAAGTGGAGCTACAAAGCAGATGGATACAGTACATAGTTGTTCTTTATTATGAGTTTACAATTCATTTAGCTCTGAACTCCTAATGCTTTCAAACATGGAGTGATTCGTAATGCAGCACTCAATTAATTCTGGGATGCTACCAAGAATTTCATTTTGGGGGCAAGCAAGCATGAAGAAAATACATCATCAATGTAGTATACTGCTAGAGTTGCATTCTATTTCTCACTGTATCTTTTTCTTTCAGGTTCCTAGGCACATATTTTATTATTTTATTTTTTTTCTTTTATTTTTTGAAATTATTGGGATGACATTAGTCAATTCAATAATACACCATATGTATATTGCATTTTGTGTTTACTACCCAGTTAAATTTCCTTCTGTCACCAAATATTGGACTCCTTTTGCTTCTCTCTAACGTTTCTCCTTCCTTCTAAAGACAACAAATCCACTGTCTCTGTCCATGAGTCTCTGTTTGTCATGTTTCTTTGTTGCTTTCACTTTTATATCCCACATATAAGTGTAATCACATGGTTCTCAACTTTTGCCTTATTTTGTTTAGCATGATAACTTCGAATCATCCATATTGCCATGAATGGCAGCATTTCATCTTTTCTTATGGCTCAGTAATAGTCCATTATATATATATATGTACCACCTTTTCTATTTGTTTTTTGTTTGTTTGTTTGTTTAATTTATTTATATGTGGTGACAATGGTTAATGAAATCTGGTAAGTTTCAGTTGTACATTTTAACAGTAAAGCATGATATATTTACATTGTATACAACTCCACTAATTAGACTTCTTTCTGTCGACACATATTTGACCCCTTTTAACTCATCTACCTCCCCTTTCCTCCCTACCCTCTGATAACCACTACTCCATTGTCCACGTCCATTAGTCTCTGTTTGTTCATTGGTTGCTTTTAGGTTTAGATCCCACATATAAGTGACTTTCAACTTTTTTCTGTCTGGCTAATTTCACTTAGCATGATTATCTCGATGTCCAACCATATTGCCGCAAATGGTAGTATATCATCTTTTTTTATGGCTGAGTTATATTCCATTGTATATATGTACCACAGCTTCTTTATCCAATCATCTATCTTAGGACACTTCAGTTGTTTTCATATCCTAGCCACTGTGAATAATACTGCTATGAACAAATATCTTTTGGGATATGAGCTTTCAAGACTTCAGGGTAAATCCCCAGGAGAGGTGTTGCTGGATCATGTAGTAGATCGATTCTTAGTTTTTTGAGGGATCTCCATAAGGTTTTCCACAGTGGCTGTACCAATTTACAGTCCCATCAGCAGTGTATGAGAGTTTCTTTTTCTCTGCATCTTCTCCAACACTTGTTATTACTTGTCCAGTTGATAATAGCTATTCTAGTAGGTATGAGATGGTATCTCATTGTGGTTTTGATTTGCATTTCCTTAATAGCTAGTGATGTTGAACATCATTTCATATGTTTGTTGACCATTTGTATGTCTTTTTGAGAGCAGTGTCTACTCGAGCTTTTGCCTATTTTTTGATTGGATCATTTGTTTTTTTGTTGTCATTGAGTTGTATGAGCTCTTTGTATATTTTGGATATTAGGCCCTTATTGGAGGTGTTTCCTGCAAATATATTTTCCCATTCAGATGGTTGTCTCTTTATCTTGTTGGTGGTTTCTTTTACTGTGCAGAAACTTTTAAGTTTGATGTAGTCCCATTTATATTTGCTTTTCCTTCCCCTGCCTTCGAGGTCAAATTCAAAAAGTACTCTTTAACCCTAGGTCTTCGAGTTTAGTTCCTATGTTTTCCTCTGTTCAATTTATCGTTTCTGGTCTTATATTCAGATCCTTGATCCATTTTCAGTTAATTTTGGTGTGTGCTGATAGACAAATGTCTAGTTTCATTCTTTTTCAGATGGCTTTCCAGTTTTCTCAGCATCATTTATTGAAGAGGCTTTCCTTTCTCCACTGTATGTTTTTGGCTTTTTTTTTTTTTGTCAAAAGTCATTTGCTCGTATAAATATGTGTTTATTTCTGGTCTCTCTATTTTGTTCCACTGTTCTGTGTGTCTGTTTTGTTGCCAAACCATGCCATTTTGATTACTGTCATATCGTAGTATAATTCGAAGTTGGGCAGAGTGTTGTCTCCAGCCTCATTCTTTTTTCTCAGAATGGCTTTGTCAGTTTGGGGTCTTTTGTGCTTCTATACAAATCTGATGATTTTTTTGTTCTATTTCTTTAAAAAAATGCTGATGGGATTTTGATGGGGATTGCTTTAAGTCTGTGTAATTCTTTAGGTAATATGGTCAATTTAACTATGTTGATTATCCCATTCTAAGAATATGGAATATCTTTCTGTTACTTTCTATCTTCTTCAATTTCTTTTAATAGGGTCTTATAGTTTTCTTTTTATAGATCTTTCACATGTTTTGTTAGATTTATTCCCAGGTATTCTACTCTTTTTGTTGCAATTGCAAAAGGAATTATTTTTCCGCTTCTTTTCTGACACTTCATTATTAGAATATAGGAAAGTTATGGATTTTTGAACATTGATTTTATATCCAGAAACTTCACTGTATTTGCTTATTGATCCTAGTATTGTTCTTGTGGAGTCTTTAGGGTTTTCCATATAGAGAATCACGTCATCTGCAAATAGTGACAGTTTGACTTCTTCGTTTCCTATTTGGTTGCATTTAATAGCTTTCTTTTGTCTGATTGCACTTGCTAGGACCTCCAATGTTATATTGAATAACAGTGGTGTTAGTGGACAGCTTTGCTTTGTTATTGATCTTAGAGGGAACGTTTTTGTTTTTTCACCATTAAGTATAATGTTGGCTGAGAGTTTGTCATATATGACCATTATTATATTAAAATACTTTCCTTCTATATTGATCTTGTTAAATGTTTAGATTTTAAATGGATGCTGCATCTTCTCAAAGACTTTTTCTACATCTATTGATATGATCATATGATTCTCATTTTTAATTTGTTTATATGGTGTATCATGTCAACTGATTTGCATATGTTGAACCATCCCTGTGCCTCTGGGATGAAGCTTACTTGATTATGGTATATAATCTTTCTAATATGCTGCTGTATTTGGTTCGCTAGTATCTTATTTGGGATATTTGCATCTGTGTTCATGAAACATATTGGCCTGCAGTTTTCTTTTTTTGTGCAATCTTTACCAGGTTTTGTTATCAGGGAAATATTGGCCTCATAATATGAGTTGGGAAGTATTGCCTCCTCTTTGATTTTTTGGAAGAGTTTGAGGAGAATAGGTGTTAAATCTTTTTTGAAATTTTGGTAGAATTCACTGATGAAGTCATCTGGTCCCAGACTTTTACCTTTTGGTAGGTTTGATGATTGTTTCAATTTCCATGTTGATGATCAGTCTATTTAGATTTTCCAGTTCTTCTTGATTTAATCTAGGAAAGTTGTATTTTTCTAAGTACTGGTCAATTTCTTCTAGGTTATTAAATTTGGTGTTATATACTTTTTCGTATTATTCTTGTATGATACTTTGTATTTCTGAAGTATCTGTCATAATTTCCCCTCTTTCATCTCTGGTTTTATTTTCTTCTACCCTTTCTCTATTTTCTTTACTGAGTCTAGCCAGGGTTTTTCCAATTTTATTAACTTTCTCAAAGAACCAGCTCTTTGTTTTATATATTTTTTCTATTGATTTTTTTATCAGTTTCATTTATTTATACTCTAATTTTGATGATTTCTTCCCTTTTGCTGACTTTAGGCTTCATTTGTTCTTCCTTTTCTAGTTTTTTTTTTTTTTTAAGATAAAGCATTAGATTGTTTATTTGGGCGTGTTCTTGTTTTTAGAGATAGGCCTCTAATCATATGAACTTTTCTTTTATGATCGCTTTTGTTGTGTCCCAAAAGTTTTGATATGTTGTAATATCATTATCATTTGTTTCTATGTATCTCTTGATCTCTCTTTTTATTTCTTCTCTATCCCAGTTATTCTTAGTTATCATGTTGTGTAAACTCCATGTATTTGTGGTTCTTCCTAATTTCTTTTTATAGTTGATCTCTAGTTTCAACGTATTAGGCTTAGAGAATATGCTTGATATAATTTCAACTCTCTTATATTTGTTGAGGCTATCTCTGGTTCCCAGTATGTGGTCAATCTTTGAGAATGTTTCATGAGCCCTAGAGAAGAATGTATAAGCAGCTGTTTTGAGATGGAAGTCTCTGGAAATGTCAATTATGTCCAGTTGGTCTAATGTGTCATTTAAGAATGTTATCTCCTTATTGCTTTTCTGTTTGGATCATCTGTCCATATCTGAAAGTGGGTTATTTAGATATCCTACTGTGATAGTATTTTGGTCTGTTTCTCACTCGAGTTCTGTTAGTTATATATACTTAGGAGTCCATTTTCTTCTTCATGTGCCTTATCTCAATTCTCCTTAGAGAAGATGGATCTTTGAATCATCCCCTTTTCAAACATTATTGTCTCAATTTGTTCCAATATATGCTGAATGTTCATTACTATCTTGCTATAGCAAATCTTTTCTTATTGTTTAAGCTTATAATGCCCTGTTTCCAGCAAGGGTTGCACACTTCTTTTTCTATCAGCCTGCCATTCACCTTACTCTTAATTATGTATTTTTTTTTGTCATTTTGTTTCAGGTGAGCTGACCCCTTTCAGTATTTCTTGTAATGCAGGCCTAGTAGTGGAAAATTCCCTCATTTTTTTTTTTACGTCTGGAAAAGTCTTAATTTTTTCTTCATATCGAAAGGAGAGCTTAACTAGATTCATTATTATTGTTTCGTATGTCTTTTCATTTAATAGTTTGAATATTTGGTTCCATTCCTTTTTGACTTGTAAGATTTATGCTGAGAAGTTTTATGATAATCTAATGGAATTTTCTTTATAGATTACCATCTTCTTTTCTCTGGCTGCCCTGAGAATTCTATCTTTGTCATTGATTTTGATAATTTTAATACAATGTGTCTTGGTGAAGTCCTTTTTGGGTTGAGATAATTGGTATTCTGTTGACTTCTTGAATTCCAAACTCTAGCTCATTCCTTAAATTTGGGAAATTCTTGTCAACTATTTTTCTGAAAAGGCTTTTTAATCCCTGTTCTTTTTCCTCTCCTTCAAGAGTACCCATTATTCTTATATTTCCTCTCCTGAGAGTATCAGTTAGTTCTTATATTTCTCTTTCATTATTTTTCATTCTTCGGTTTCTTTCTTCTTCCTTCTTGTTTATTTCTAGATTTCTGTCTTCGATATCACTGATTATTTTCTCCATTTGTTCTAGTCTAGTTCCCTAGCTTGCTATTTACTTTTTCAACTCTTGCTATGTGTTTAATTTCCAGAAGTTCTATTCTGTTCTTTTTGAGGCTTTCTTTCTCCTTCCTAATGAACTCTCTCTGCTCATCTAGGTTTATTTTTCAATCCTGAAATTGTTTGATATGAATTGTTTCAGATCTCACTGAGTTTTTTCAGAAGTACCATCCTGAATACTCTGTCATTTAAGTCTCATATTTCTATGTCTATAAGCTTATTTTCTGGAGATTTTCATCTTTCTTTCTGAGATGCCTTGTTACTTTGGTTGTTCTTGGTGTTTAATGAACTATTTCTCTGCCTGGGCATTAATAGAAGTATATTCTGTTTCTTCTCCATAAAGATTTATTATATAAACGTCTCTCTTTAGCCTGTTTCAAAGAAGGCATTTTTCTTTTGGTTTCCAGTAGGTGGCATCTAAGCCTCTTGGATCCCTGCTTTATATAAAGTCTTAATAATGCCTTTTTTTTTTCTTTAGATGTGTAATCATGCTCTCTACTCTCAGTCTCAGTCCCTGTCAGTGTTAGAGACAGTTTTGGTAGTGTTTGCTCAGATTCCCCTGGGTCTCTGTGGCTTTCGGTCTCGAAGTCTATGGGGGAAGGGTCTCTCTAGGTTGATAATGAGGGCTGCATCTCATCTTGGTTTTGCAACAGCAGCTGGTAAAAATCAACTATTGTATCTCTGCCATACAGCTTCTCTGCTTTCTGCTCTGATGACTAGGCCCTTCCACCGGCTGCGTGGAACTCACAGCAATCCTATGCTGGGTTGTTCAGGGAACTTGTCACACCTTCTCCCCACCTCCTCCTCCTGCTATTAGCTCCCATCATGAGAGGCACCTTCTTTGTTTCTTCTAGTCTATTCCCCAACACCCAGGGTTCTGACTTGTGGTAGCTCTTATGCGCAGGTCTCATGTTTGGATGTGCTGGTGTGCAGTTTGGGTGATTTTTGTTGAGTTTTAGATGTTTAGCTTATTGTTGTTTCAAATGGAGTGATCTGGGGACATCTGTCACTCTGACATGTTTCTCCAAGAAATAAAATGCATAATAATTTTATGTTAGTTATATAAATATAGCAATACTAACAGCAAAAATAATTCAGAAGTCATGTTATTAAAGGAAACTCATTAGGGATATAGTTGGAACAATAGTATACTTAAATAATTATACATATGTGTTATATTTAATGATTGTTGATGTTTTGTTTAAAAAGTAATTTATGTCAAATAATATTTGAGAAGAATTATTTTGTTATATACAATTAATTCTTCAGGGTAAAATTTCTCAATAAATTATGACACCTATTTGAAAAAAAAAGCATTATATGATTACTATCCATCTCTAATAACTGAATGTGTTCATCAATTAATGTTTAGTTGATTTAAAACTAATATGGAGAAATAGAAAACATTTTAAATTTTAAACCTCTGTTACACTGACCACTTTGGCTAAATATGTTTTCTTGTCATCCAGCTACAGACCAACAAATATTATATTTGTGAGAATTAAAAATAAAATTTAAAAAAAAATTATGAAGCCCCAATTATAGGCCAAAAACTGTGGGGGCTCTCAAAATATTTCAGGGGCTTTGCAATTATTGAATCAATTTTCCAAAATTTGTCTGTGATGTATCCTCTAGTAAGGCCAACTTGGAAGTATAACTAGGCATGAGGTTTTTGATTGATAATAAAAATCTTATCTAATAGCCAGTAGTACTAAGTTATCCAAAAGTCAGACTAACGTCATGTTTAAAACACTAGCAAAATTCAGCTTTGATTTAGCTATCAGATTTTGTAACGAAAAAAATCTAAAAAGAATGCTAACTAGAAAAAATAAAATATTTAATATTAGCATTTATTCAAGTTTTGTGTCATTTTGAAAAATTAAATTGTATTTTTAATTACATATTAATGTATGAGTCATCACAATCTTTTGAGGTTTGGGATATTAATCAAATTCTACCAAAAATTCTTACATTAGTGAAACTGCTGTGGTCTGTATGGCTAATCACTGAATGAGGGATGTTCTGGAAGAGAGTCTTAGAGCAAAGTTAGCATGAATGAGAATGGCCCATTTCTAAGTAATTTTGCCAAAGCTGAAATTTAAGTTAGTATAAAAACTATTCAATTTATAACTTCCAAAATTTTGTTCACTTTTAACTATTAGAGACTGACAGAGTATAGCAGCTTGGGAAAGGCTGCTTTGCTGATTTCTGATTGGTTGCTTCACGGACTGTTCTGTAGAACCTTTAGAATAGCTGACTCTGTGCTGTACTGCAACACAGGCACCTGAAAGATATTCTTGCCAAGGCTGACTGGCCATTGTTCATGGAACATTCTACTTAAGTCATCCTTGAAAGACATATTCTCTTTGGATAGAACACCTTGCAAATCCTCACAATTTTGTTTCCTTGGATGCTAATTGGTTTTTAAGCCTGATGGTTTACAAAAGTTAGCTAAAATTCCAAATTGCCTTTTACATATTCATGTACCCAAATTGATAGACATTTCTAGTTGATTTTCTCTTTCAGGTGACTAAGGTATTTTCTATTTAATCTCGGTTTCATATTGTAGGCTTGAGATTGAATATAGCCATTTTTGTTTGAAATAGACATTAACTGCATGTTAACAGATTTCATTCACTGGGGTGGGGGAAGGTCATTTTATTTAAGTTTCTTTTTAGAAAGCAAAAGACAAAAACAGAATTTTTACCCCCTCATTATATTGATTAGCACTCCCGTGTACCCATATAGTCATAGACCTTTTTGGAATTATGTAAAGAAATTGGCAGTTGCTCAAAATGGTGATCCTGTTTCAACTGATTTCAGCACAACTGCAATTAAAACCAAGTAAGAGAAATTAGTTCTCAGAAATTTTCCACTATAAAACAAAGAGTCACATGTATACGGAAGTATATACAGACGTACATATGCACAAACACTTTGTGAAAATCTTATCACTTCAAAAAAGAGCCATGTTATACACTTGAATTTTGGTTGAGCCAAATTATTTAATTAATTTTTACTACTGAATAGCTTCCCTTCAAGTTTGCCAATTATTTTCCAAGATGCTGAGGACTTAGTGATTCGAGTTGGCATGCTTAGACATGGGCAATTTGGCTAGATATATGCATGCATAGGAAGAAAATTTCATAGAATCACCCATATTATATTTATCTCATCTCAATCTAGAAAAACAAAGATTTAAATATAAGTCTCACGGTTGTTTACAAGTGTGGAGAAATGTTTAAAGTTGTTTTAATTTTATAAGCACTTGTTAAAGCAACATCCATGGATTTTCACAGATGTCAATATTATTAAAATGCTCAATTCTTTGCATGCTCTTCTAAGTTGTCCTATAAAAAATAAGATTCCAAAAATATTCATATTAATGTGTGACCCCTTTTCAGCTCATTCCATAAAAATAAAATAATAAAATAATGTAAAAATTTCATTTAAAGAAAGGGAATAAAATAATTTAAATAAGCTTAAAATTAAAGAAAAGCTTCTCTGCAAATAAGTAATTTTCAAATAATGTGACTATCTACTTAAGTTAAATAAATATTTTCTATTAGTAGTGCTGTGTATGTGGTTGTATTTAATAGTTATGTTCATTCATTAAACAAATTCACTCATAATAATAAACATTACAGAAACCTGGAAAATTTTTAAAGTCGTGAATATTCTTTAATGAATCTTCTTTATGTACAGCATAAAACATATCAAAATTGTCACACGTGAACTTATCAAATGGAAATGCTATAAAAATTAAAGTCATGGCCCATCCTCCGCTCATGTTACTCCTGATGGGAAAAGCTTTAAATAACAAGAACAATGGCAATGTCTTGATTCCTTGTTAGGACATCACAATTTTCCAAAACCTTATGATTATATTCACAATATTGCTTGGAAAAACAATCTAATTTCAATATTGAAGAGTTGTCACAAAGCTTTGGTCATGTTGGTGAACTAGGAAATATTTTGATTTTGGCCCTCTGATAATGACTCAGTTATGTATTTTTAAAAAATATTCCTTGTGCACAATGGGAATTTTGAAAGAGTAATGGGGTCGAAGGAAGGATTTTCCATATAATTAGTATAATTAATGAATGGCCTAGCTAAATAGACTGGGGAAGAACTGACAAAAAAGTAGGAAGGTGGAAGTTACTCATTAATTAATGAAATCAAGTTGTTAGAGCTTTAACATTCAGCTTCAATGGAAATACACATTTCAGCCTTGCTGAGAAACATTGTTAAAAATACATGTTTGCTAACATTAATAATTTATTAAATACTTGTTTATTATAAACAACAAAAATTCCAATTCCAAGAGTGTGATTCTCAAGTTACTTTTCATGAATGAGAATTCTTTACTTGCTTTTATATAACAAGCTTTATATGCCTGAACACCTGCAAATAAATCATCTACTCCTATTTCAGAAGTATATTGTGATATTTTTAATCACGTGTTAGCAGGGAGCTTCCAAGATCAGCAAACAGTTTATTTTCTCCTGAGTACTTTGACTGCATTTAAATGTAAGCTGTCACCATGTAGCAAGTGGTATTTTTATGACAGCTAAGATTGCCATGTATTCTAGTTTGCTTAGGAGACATCTAAGTTGTGTCTGTTGTCCTATATTAACTATCCATAGCATCTTCTTTACTCTCAAAAGTATCCAAATTTGAACAATTAAGGTTATGGTCACCCTAATGACAAATTCATGGTCAAAGGGCATTGCCAATCTTAAATTTGTATAAATGGGTTCAGGGTCTAGCTACAATGGTAACTGAGATAAAGTGCATAACATTCCTGGTAACATTTCCTTTCATATATGGAGTTTTTCCTTAGACCTAATAATTGTTTGTATTTTTTAGTTGTCAAATTTTCTTTGAATTATATATAAGTTTTTCTAAAACTTCCCTCATGCTTAAGCTAGTTTAGTAATCTGTAAGATCTGTATATCTTTGGAACCTCCCATCTTCTAGTTTAGCTCTGATGAATAACTGCTATTCTGGGACTTCTATTTGTTATCATTAGTGAAAATCCTTTTATCTTTTTGTCATTCTGTCATGCAATGAATCACCTGTTTCTCGAATCCCACTTTATTGACTTATTTTCTCGTTTGGGTAGAATGCTGGCTCAGTAGCTTTAAAATTTTGAGGCCTTTCACATGTGAAAATATGCCCCAATTGATAGCTTGGTTTCCTATGGAAGTTTAGATTAAAATCATTTTTTCTGAGAATCTTGAACATTGTCTTCTAGCTCCTGGTATTAATATTAGGAAGTTTGAAGCAATTCTGATTCTTGACCTCTTGAATGTAACCTATTTATTTTGCTCTTTGGAAGCTTATCTTTGTCCCCAGAGTCTAAATTTTATAATTGTTTGCTTTAGTGGGTCATGATAGCCTTCCATTATAGAAATTAGTTTTCAACTGTTCCTTTGATGATTTCCTAATCTCCATTTTCTCTGTCCTTTCTTTTAGTTGAATTGAGACTTTGCAATGGTGAAACACATCTCCCAAACACAAATATCTTTAAAAGACCCATTAAAAATAATTTCTGAGAGCTTACCACAGTGACAGGCACAAATTTAAAAAGTGAATAAAATTATGTTGAATGAATGACAATCATGACCACTTAATAGAAAGTATAATAAATAGCAATCTTTGTTTATGTCTAGTCCTCAGTAACGAATTTTATTTGGCCTGGAACCATCTATTTCAAAGGAGATGTGACAAACATATTCTAATAATGGAATTTTATCCTCCCCTCACAATGTCTTATTTCACTCTAAAGTTATTTACTGGAAAGCTTTTCTATCATTTAGAACTTCAGTTGCCACTCTTTTCTCCTTTGGCTTTTAGGTATTACTATATTCAATGATGATTCCTAGTGGGCCATATTATATTTTTTCTTTCATTTGGCCAATTTTATTTATTTTCTAGGGTGGAGATGAGGTGAAAGGATGAATTGTGTCTCCTCCTTTTTTTCAGTCTTTGAAAGATTTTCCTCATTTCTATGTTTCAGGCATTTCAGTTAGGTATAGCTTTAAAAAAATATATATTAGTTTCAAGTATACAGTACATTGGTTAGACATTTATACAGTTTATAAAATGATCCCCCTAATTGCTGTTTTTCTCTTCTGTCTCTCCATCTAGCCATTATATTAATGCTAACTGAGTTCCTTATACTGTGCTCCCCATCTCCATGACCATCTATCAACTACTAATTTGTATTTCTTTAACTCTTCACCCTTTTCTCCCAGACCCCCATGCTCCCTCCCCTCTGGCCATCACCAGATTATCCTCTATGTTTGTGAGTTCGTTTTCAACTAGTTTGTTCCTTTTGTTCCTTAGATTCTGCATATAAGTGAAATTATATGGTATTTATATTTCTCTGTCTGACTTATTTCACTCAGCATAATAACCCCTAGGTCCATCTATGTCATTGTAAATGATAGGATTTCATTTTCTTTAATGGCTGAGTGATATTGATATTTCATTGTTATATCAACCATAACTTTTTTATCCAATCGTCTGTTGATGGGCATTTAAGTTGCTTCCATATCTTGGCCATTGTAAATTGTGCTGCCATGAACATAAGGGTGCATAGATCTTTATGGATTACTGTTTTGGGTTTCTTTAGATAAATACCTAGAGGTGCAATTGTTGGATCAAAAAATAGATTTATTTTTATTTTTTTATTTTTGAGAAATGTCCAGACTGTTTTTTATAGTGGCTATACCAATTTGCAATCCCACCAACGGTGTATGAGGGTTTTCTGTTCTCCACATCCTCACCAACACTTATTGTTCTTTTATTTATTGATAGCAATTCTGAAAGGTTTGAGGTGATATCTCATTGTGGTTTTAATTTGCATTTCTCTGATAACTAGTGACCTTGAGCATCTTTTACTATGTCTATTGGCCATTTGCATTTCCTCTTTGGAGAAATATCTGTTCAGGTCTTCTGCTTATGTTTTAATTGGTTTGTTTTTGTTGTTGTTGTTGTTGAGTCGTATGAATTAGTTACATATTTTGGATATTACCCTTTTATCAGATGTATCATAAGCAAATATCTTCTATTCAGTTGGTTGTCTTTTCATTTTATTGATGGTTTCCTTTGCTGCACAAAAACTTTTTAGTTTGATGTAGTCCAATTTGTCTATTTTTTCTTTTCTTTTCCTTGACCGAGGAGATATATCCATAAATAAATTAGTGTTAGCAATATCAGAGAATTTATTACCTAGAAGTTTTATGATTTTGGGTCTTACATTTAAGTCTTTAATCCTTTTTTAATCTATTCTTATATATGGTTTAAGAAGATGGTCCAGCTTTTTTTTTTTTGCATGTATCTGTCAAACTTTCTCAACAACATTTATTGAAGAGACTGTCTTTACCCATTGTACATTCTTACCTACTCTGTTATATATTAAGTGAGTATATAGGTGTGGATTTATTTCTGGCCTCTCTATCTTGTTCCACTGATCAATGTATCTGTTTTTATGCTTGTACCATGTTGTTTTGATTACTATAGCCTTGTCTTATAGTTTGATATCAGGTAGTGTGATACCTCCAACTTTGTTCTTCTTTCTCAAGATTGCCATGGCTATTCGGGTTTTTTATGGCTTTATATAAATTCTGGCTCTCTGAAAAATGCTATTGGTATTTTGGTAAGGATTGCATTGAATCTATAGATCGCTTTGGGTAGTATGGCCATTTTAATGATATTGATTTTTCCTACCCATGAGCACGGTATATGCTTCCATTTATTTATATCTTCTTCAATTTTCTTTTTCAATGACATAATTTTCTGAGAACAGATCTTTTACCTCCTTGGTTAATTTGCTTCCTAGGTATTTTATTGTTTTTGATGCAATTGTAAATGAGATTGATTTCTTAATTTATCTTTCTGAAAGTTCATCATTGGTGCATAAAAATGCCACTGACTTCTGAATATTAATTTTGTATCCTGCTACTTTACTGAATTCATTGAGCAGTTCTAACAGTTTTTTGGTGGAATCTGTAGGTTTCTCTCTGTATAGTATCATGTTATAGGCAAATAATGAGAATTTTCTTCTTCTTTTCCAATTTGGAAACCTTTTATTTATCTTCCTCATTTTATTGCTGTGGCTAAGACTTCTAATACAATGTTGAAGAGGAGTGGTAAAAGTGGGCATCCTTGTCTTGTTCATGATCTTAAGGAAAATGCTTTTAGCCTTGCTCCATTGAGTATGGCGTTAGCTGTAGATTTGTCTTATATGGCCCTAATTATGTTGAGGTATGTTTCCTCTATTCCCACTTTGCTGAGAGTTTTTATCATAAATGGATGCTGGATTTTGTCGAACACTTTTTTTCTGCCTCTATTTAAATGATTATATGGTTTTTATCTTTCGATTTGTTAATGTAGTGTGTCACATTAATTGATTTGTGGATATTGCACCAGTCTTGCATCCCAGGAATAAATCCAACTTGATCATGGTGTATGATATTTTAATGTATTGCTGAATTAGGTTTGCTAATATTTTGTTGAGGATTTTTGCATCAATGTTTATAAGAAATATCAGCTTATAATTTTCTTTTTTTTCGTAATGTCCTTGTCTGGTTTTGAAATCAAGGTAATGGTGGCCTAATAAAAGGAGTTAGGAAGACTTCCCTTTTCTTGATTATTTTTAGAATAGTTTGAGAAGAATTGGTGTCCTTTGAATGCTTGGTAAAATTCACCTATGAAGCCATCTGGTCTAGGACTTCTGTTTTTGGAGAGGTCTTTGATTAATGATTTGAATTCATTGGTATTAATCCCTCAGTTCTCATTTTATGGAGTTTTTTTTTCAGTCTTGGGATATTCTATGTTTCTAGGAATGTACCCATTTCTTCAAGATTGTCCAATTTGTTGGCATATAATTGCTTGTACTGTTTTCTCATGATCCTTTGTATTCTTGTGGAGTCCATAGTTATTTCTCCTCTTTCATTTCTGATTTTATTTATTTGAGTCCTCTCATTTTTCCTTGGTGAGTTGGTTAAGGGTCTGCCAATTTTGTTATCCTTTCAAAGAACCTGCTCTTGATTTCATTATGTCTTCTTGATTTACTGATTTCTTTATTACTATGTAATGCTTTTCTTTGTCTCTTATTATAGCCTTTGTGTTAAAGACTATTTTATCTGATATAAGTATCCCTACCCTGGCTTCTTATTTTCATTTCCATTTCAATTACATATATTTTTTCCATCCTTTTACTTTCAGTCTGCAAGTGTCATTTGATCTGAAATGAGAATCTTGTAGAGAGCATATGCATGGGCCTTGTTTTCTTATCCATTCAGCTACCCTATGTCATTTAAATAGAACACTCAATCCATTTATATTTAAAGTGATTACTGATAGGTACATAGTTACTGCCATTTTATTATTCGTATTTGTTATTTTTTTAACTCTTTTTTTACCCTCCCCCCCTTTTTTTTAACAGAAGTCCCTTTAACATTTCTTGTGATACTGGCTTGTTGGTGATGAATTCCTTAAGCTTTTCTCTGGGAAGCCTTTTATTGCATTTTCCATTTTAATTGAAAGACTTGCTGGATGGAGTATTCGTGGTTGTAAAATCTTATTTTTCATAACTTTGAATATTTCTTGCTTGTCCCTTCTGTCTTGCAAAGTTTTCATTGAAAAATCAGCAGACATGGTTATGGGGGTATCCTTGTAAGTAACTAGCTGTCTTTCTCTTGGTGTTTTTAAGATTCTCTCTCTCTCTCTCTCTCTCTCTTTTGATTTTTTTGCATTTTAATTATGATGTGTCTTGGTGTGGGTCTGTTTGAATTCCTCTTGTTTGGGGCTCTTTGTGTTTCCTTAACTTGTATGTTTAATATTTTTGCCAGGTTAGGGAAGTTTTCTGTCATTATTTCTTCAAATCGATTCTCACTCTCTTGCTCCCTCTCTTCTCCTTCAGGTACTACTATGATGTAGACATTGTTAGGCTTCATGTTGTTCCAGAGGTCTCTGAAACTATCCTTGTTTTTTTTTTTTAATTCTTTTTCTTTTTGTTGTGCTGATTGGATGTATTCTGCTACCTTGTGCTCCAGTTCACTGATTTGATCATCTGTTTCATCTAATCTACTGTTGAATTCTTCTAGTGTATTCTCCATTTCAGTTATTATATTCTTCATTTCTTTCTGTTCTTTTTTTATGGTTTCTATATCTTTTTTTATGCTTACTGTCTGTCTGCTGAGGTTCTCATTGTACTCATCCATTCTTCCCCTAAGTTCATTGATCATCCTTATAACCATTATTTCAAACACCATCTCTGGTAGGTTGCTTGCCTCCATTTTATTTACCTTATTTTCTGGAGTTATCTCCTTTTGTTTCATTTATGACATATTTCTTTGTTTTCTCAGTTTATTAACCTCTGTGTTCATTTCTATGTGTTAAGAATATTTGTTTTGTCTCTCAGCCTTGCCCAGATGGCTTTATGTGGAAGGTGTCTAGTGTGGCCCAGTGGCACACTCTCCTTGATCCCTTGTGCTGGGGACTGTACGTGATCTCTGTGTGGGTCGTCTGTGATCTTCTGATGTCGCTAGGTCTTCACTGGTATTAGTACATCAGCGGATGGGATTAACACTAAAGTTGACTAACTGTTGGAACTGGCTGCACCCAGAGGGTAAGAGTTGTTGTGTGGGGGCTAATCCCACTGAGTGTGATTTGTCCTAGCAGGTTTGTGTATTTGTTGCAAGCACCTTTTGTGTGCAGTACTTATGGGACTAGTCAGGAGTTGCTCTGTTGTGGTCTAGTGCCAGTCTTAGGATGCACTGGTTTTGTGGCCCCTTGGGAGGGGCTTCCCAGTAGTCCAAGGTTAGCCATTGCCTTTTATTGCTCAAAGCTACTTGGTGTGAGCTACAAAGAGATCTGCATATGGTTGTTGCCTATGCTGGATCTATAGATAATTGAAGAGACAACGCTGCAGGCAGCAGTTCAGTTATCCCCCGTTCCTGACTATTAAGTGAAAGGAACTACCAGCATAGAATAATGTATTCAGTTAAATTCTCCTTTAGATATGAAGGAGAAATAAAGAACTTCCTGGACATAAAAAAAATGAGTAAATTCTCCACTACAAGGCCTGCACAACAAGAAATATGGAAAGGGGTCAAGTCACCTAAAACAATGACCAAAGAAAAAACACATAATTAGGATTAAGTAACTATTAGGCAAATAGAAGCAGAGGAGTGCAACCCTCACTAAGAACAGGAGATTACAAGCTTAAACAATAAGAAGAGATTTCCTAAAGCAAGATAGTAATGAATGTTCAGCATACATAGGGACAAAATGAGACAATGACTGAAAAGGGGAAGAGTCAAAGATCCAAATTCACAAAGGGGAATGGAGAAAAGACACTCACAGAAGAAAATGGATGACTGTATATATATATATAACTATCCTTTACATATTTGTATTAGAAAACACACACCAAAGATTCAGAACTGAAATAAATAATATAAAACAAGAACCAGAAGGAAAACCCACAAAAGCCAACCAAAATAAAGAAAACAGAAGCACAAGAACAAAGAAACAATGGAAATACAGAGCTACCAGAAAGTAAAAGATAAAATGGTTATAAGAAAACCTCATGTTTCAATAATCACCCTAAATGTAAATGGACTGAACTCAGCAATAAAAATGCACAGAGTTGCAGATTGAATCAAAAAACAAAACCCAACCATATGATGCCTCCTGGAGATACATTTCAGTTCCAAAGACAAATATAGACTCAAAGTGAATGAGTGGAAAATTATATTTCAAGCAAATGACATTCAGAGAAAAGCAGGAGTAGCAGTACTTATATCAAATGATATAGACTTCAAAATAGAAAAGAAGAAAGATACTGAGGGACAATTAATAATAATAAAGGGAATCATGCACCAAAAAGTCATAACACTTCTTAATATCTATACTGCCAATCGCGGACCTCCAAATATGTAAAGCAATTACTAATAGAACGAAAGGGAGAAATAGACTAAAACACTATCATAGTATGAGAGCTAAATACTCCTCTGTTGGATATGGACAAATCATCCAAACAGAAAATCAATAAGGAAATAACATCCTTAAATGACACATAAGACCAACTGGACATAATTGACATCTGCAGAGCCTTCCATCCCAAAACAGCTGCTTATACATTCTTCTCTAGTGCACATGGAACATTCTTAAGGATTGACTACACACTGGGACACAGAGATAGCCTCAACATATATAAGAGGGTTGAAATGATACCAACGATATTCGCTGGTCATAGGGCTTTGAAACTACAGATCAACTGCAAAAAGATATCAGAAAGAACCACAAATACATGGAGATTACACATTATGCTATTGAAGAATAAGCAATTCAGAGAAGAAATAAAAATAGAGATCCAGAGATACATAGAAAGAATAAAAATGATAGTACAACATATCAAAACTTTTGGGACATGACAACAGTGGTCATAAGAAAAAAATTCATATAATTACAGGCCTATCTTCAAAAACAAGAACGATCCCAAATAAGCAACCTAATACTTCATCTTCAAAAACTAGAAAAGGAAAAACAAAATGAAGCTAAAGTCAGAAGAAGGAAGGAAGTAATCAAAATTAGAGCAGAAATAAATGAAATTGAAAAGAAAAAAAAATAATAGAAACAATAAATGCAACAAAGAGCTGGTTCTATGAGAAGGATAATAAAATTGACAAACCCCTGAATAGACTCACTAAAGAAAAAAGAGAAAGGACACAAATGAAAAAAAAAAAAAACAGGCATGGAAGAAGGTAAATTATGACAGACATTGTAGAAATACAAAGGATCATATAAGAATACTATGAAAAAATATATTACACTAAATTTAATAACCTAGAGGAAATGGACTACTACTTGGACTAGTAGAAAAATACAACCTTCCTAGACTGAATCAAGAAGAGCTGGAAAATCTAAATAGACTGATCAGCAGTATGGAAATTGAAACAATTATTAAAAACCTACCAGAAATAAAGTCCAGGACCAGAAGACTACACCAGTGAATTCTAAAAAAACATTTAAAGAAGATTTAATAACTATTCCCTTCAAACTCTTCCATAAAATCGAAGAGAAGGCAATAGAGTCAAGTGGGCTTTATCCCAGGGGCACAGGGATTGGTCAACATACGCAAATCGATTAATGTGATACACAATATAAACAAATTAAAAAATAAGAATCATATAATCCTATCAATAGATGCAGAAAAAGCCTTCAACGAGATGCAACACCCATTTATGATCAAAATACTTAACAAAATAGTTATAGAAGGAAAGTACCTTAACATAATAAATTACATATTTGACAAACCCTCAGCTAACATTATACTTAATGGTGAAAAACTAGAAACATTCCCTCTATGATCAGGAACAAGCAAGCCTGTCCATTATCCTCACTATTATTAAATTTACATCGGATGGCCTAGCGAATGCAATCAATCAATAGAAAGATATAAAAGGCATCCAAATAGGAAATCAAGAAGTCAAACTGTCACTATTTGTGATTGAAATGATTATCCATATAGAAAACCCTAAGACTCCACAAGAACACTACTAGAAACAACAAGCAAATACAGTACAGGCATTCCTATACTCTACTAATGAAGTGTAAGAAAAGAAGTAGAAATATAATTTCTTTTTCAAATGCAACAGTAAGAATAATATATCTAGAATAAATCTAATGAAACATGTGAAGGACCTATACAATGAAAACTTCAAGATCCTATTTAAAAAAATCAAAAAAAGATACAAAGAAATGGAAAGATATTCGGTGTTCTTGGATTGAAAGAATCAGCATAGTTAAAATGATCATATTACCTAAAGCATTATACAGATTTAATGAAATATCCATCCAAATCTCATTGGCATTTTTTAAAGAAATAGAACAAAAAATCTTCAGATTTATGGAAGCACAAAAGACCCTGAATTGACAAAGCAATCCTGAGAAAAAAGAACGTGGCTGGAGGCATCACTCTGCCTAACTTCAAATTATACTACAAAGTGACAGTAATGAAAACAGCATGGTATTGACAGAAAAACAGGCACATGGACCAGTGGAACAGAATCGAGAGTCCAGAAGTAAACATATTTTATGATTAAATAATTTTTGACAAAACAAAAACAAAAACATACAGTGGAGAAAGGAAAGCCTATTCAGTAAATAGTGCCGGGAAAACTGGACAGCCACCTACAGAAGAATGAAACTAGACTGTGTTGTCTATCATTGCAAACCAAAATTAACTCAAAATGGATTAAGGACCTAAATATAAGACCTGAAACAATAAATGCATAGAAGAAAACATATGAACTAAACTGAAGGACCTTGGACTTAAAGAAGTTTTTAAAAATTTGACCTCAAAAGCAAGAGATAAAAAACTAAAATAAATGAATGGGTCTACAAACTAAAAACCTTATTCTCAGTAAAAGACATTGTCAATAAGGTAAAGAGACAACCATCTGAATGGGAAAATATATTTGCAAACAATGCCTTCAATAAGGTCCTAATATCCAAAATATACAAAGAACTCATACAACTCAATAACAACAACAATAGCAACAATAAAATGATTCAATCAAACAATGAGTAGAGGACCTGAACTGACACTTCTCCATAGAGGACATACAAATGGCCAATAATATTTGAAAAGATGCTCAACATTGCTAGCTATTAGAGAAATGCAAGTCAAAACCACAATGAGATACCATTTCACACCTGTTAGAATAGCTGTAATCAATTGGACAAGTATTATCAAATGTTAGAGAGGTCGCGGAGAAAAAGGAACCACCATATACTTCTGGTGGGACTGCAAATTGGTACGTCCACTATGGAAAACAGTATGGCAGTTCCTCAAAAAGCTGAGACTTTATCTACCACATGATCCAGCCATCCCTGTACTGGGTATTTAACCCAAAGACTTGAAAACTCATATCCGAATAGATATTTGCACAACGGTGTTCATAGCAACATTATTTACAATGGCCAGGACATGGAAGCAAACAAAGTGTCCTATGATAGAATATTGGATAAAGAAGCTGTTTACATTTATACAATGAAATGTTACTCAACCACAAGAAGAGATGAAATACTGTCATTTGCAACAACATGGATGGACCTCGAGATAATCATGCTAAGCAAAATAACCCAGACAGAAAAAGTTGAAAATCACATGATATCACTTATATGTGGGATATAAACCTAAAAGCAACAAATGAACAGAACAACAGAGACTTATGGACATAGACTATAGACTAGTGATTGCCAGAAAGTCGGGGTTTGGGGAAGGGGAGAGATAGACCAGGTAAGGGGTTCAAATATGTGGTGACAGAAAGAAATCTAACTATGAGAGGTGAACACACAGTGTGTATATATATGCTTTACTGTTAAAATGTACAGCTGAAACTTATTGGATTTCATTAACCAATATCAGCATCAAAAATAAATAAATAAATTAATTAATTAATAATTTCTTTTTTTGCAAATTAGTTTATTTGAATTTTTCTCACTCTGAAAGAGATTATTGCATAGAGCTTATTATTATTGGGGAAAAAGATGATAGATAGATAGATAGATAGACAGACAGACAGATGATTGTCCCTCCTTGAGTGTAATTGCTATGAGAACAGGGACTTTACCATGTTCACTACTGCGGCATATAAGAGGTACTAAACAAGCATTTGTGGATGAGTCTATGAACAAACTATAAGTTGGTGCATGTCATTAGAGTTAAAAGTGTATGAAAGTGGTCATGTTACGTGTTATAAGAACTGTTAAATTGTGTTAAAAGTACCTTCATTGCAATAATCATTCAGGGTTTCATATAATACTTTAAATATAATCAGGAATTATTACCTGAACTATTGGTTATTTAGCATTGATCATCTTTAACAAAGCTATACCATAGGATCTACTCCTTACCTTCAGCAATATAGGAAATACATTTTAATTAATGAAATCAATGGTGCTTAAGGTATATTATTGTTAGAAGTGATATGTCAGACCTGCTTACTCCTGCTTGAAGGAGGTTTTAGAATGCTACAAAGAGCTAGAGGACTGAAGCTTCTTGGTCTTATGTACCTCCTTGGTCTTCTGCTGCCTAATCTGACTACAAAGCTCTCTAGTTCTTCTATCATCACTACTTCATTTCACACTCCTCAGTGTGTGATTTTTACGCAAAATTCCAGTCTTTGGACTTAGGTCAGACTGTGAGATGTTCCAGAGATATAGAAAAGGTTACATTGTTGTTGTTTTTTTGTTTTTGTTGTTTTTTTTTTTTTACCTCTTAATGCATGTTTTTATACTATATGGACTTTAACTTGAGATTTCGTTTAACTGTAACACATCATCTAATTATCAGGATATTGGAGAGAGAACATATAGTCCCCAACTACCTCCTACCACCAGAGACTACTGATAATTACAAAACAACCACAACACACACACACACACACACACACACACACACACACACACACACACACTTGACATCTGTTATGTTGTCTAAATTGGCTTTATTCATTTTATAACACATACAGTTAGATAGAGATCAATAAAAAGTTTTAAAGTGATGTGTGAACTAACAAGATTTGAAATTTGTGTAACTGTGTTGACAAAGAACCTAAGAAGAGGAAGAATATGAAGGCAGAGAGATTAATTTGAAAGACTTTAATGCAGGTGGGAGACAAAACATAAAGTGATTTCAGGGGAGAAGAGGAGAAGACAGGTTAAAAAATATGCACAGTATTTAGAATAGACATGATATTAAATTCTATGAAGTAAGTAAAGAAGAAGGGACAATCATAGATGCATTTTTAGGTTTCTAGCTTACATAGCTGGGGAAATGATGGTGGCACCAAATGAAATAGAGAATATAAGAGGAGTTGCAGGCACTTGGTTTCTGTTTTTTTTTTTTAATATTTTATTAAATTTATTGGGGTGATAAAATATAGGTTTCAAGTGTGCAATTCAATAATACATCATCAGTATATTGCATTGTATGCTCAACACCCAAAGTCAAATCTCCTTCTGTCACCAAATATTTGCCCCCTTTTACCCTTTTCTAGTTCTTCCCCACTTCTCTTTCCTTCTGGTAACCACCATACTGTTGTCCTTTTCTATGAGTTTTTTATTTGTTTGTTTGTCATTTGTTCATTTGTTGCTTTGAGTTTTATGTCCCACATATGAGTGAAATCATATGGTTCTTGACTTTTTCCATCTGACTTATTTTGCTTAGAATGACTTTCTAAGACCCGACTATGTTGTTGCGAACAACAGTATTTCATCCTTTCTTGTGACTGAGTAGTATTCCATTGTGTATATGTACTACATCTTCTCTATCCACTGGAAGGACACTTCAGTTGTTTCCATGTCTTGACTACTATGAATATGCTGCAGTGAGCATATGGGTACATATGTCTTTATAAATAAATATTTTCAAAAACTTTTAGGTAGATATCCAGAAGAGCGATTGCCGGGTCATGGGGTAATTCTATTTTTAGTTTTCTGAGGAACCTCCATTCTGTTTTCCATAGTGGCTGTACCAATTCACATTCCAACCAGCAGTATATGAGGGTTTCTTATTCTCCACAACCTCTTCAACACTTGTTATTACTTGTCTTATTGATAAGTAATAACGGGGAAGTTTATATCAATACTGGTCTATCTCAAGAAACAAAAATCCCAGATGAACAATTAGCTTTGTATCTTAAAGAACTAGAAAAAGAAGAACAAAGGAAGCCCAAAGTCAGCAGAAAAAGGGAAATAACAAAAATCAGAGCAGAATTAAATAAAATAGAAAACAAAAAGACAACAGAAAAAATGAATACAACAAAGATTTAGTTCTTTGAAAACATTAATAAAATAAACACATTCAGTAAAGAAAAAGAGAAAAGATTCAAACAAAAGCAGAATCGAAAGAGGAAAAGTTATGACAGACACCACAGAAATACGAAGGATTATGCAAGAATACTATGAAACTATATTCCACCAAATTCAATAACCAAGAAGAATGGACAAGATCTTAGAAATATATAACCTTCCTAGACTGAATCATGAAGAACTGTTCTAATTTAAATAGACTGATCAACAGAAAGAGAAGCAAAACAATCATCAAACCTCTCGAAACCTAAAAGTCCAGGATCAGATGGCTTCACAAGTTAATTCTACCAAACATTCAAAGATGATTTAATACTTATCCTTTTCAAACTCTTTCTAAAATTTTAAGAAGGCAATACTTCTTAACTCATTTTATGAGGCCAACATTACCCTGATACCAAAACCTGGCAAGGATGGCACACACACACGCACACACATACAAACAAACAAACAAACAAACAAACAAAAAAAGAAACTACAGCCCAATATTTCTGATGAATATAGATACAAAAATACTAAACAAAGTGCTAGCACATCAAATACAACAATACATTAAAAAGATAATACATCACAATCAAGTGACGTTCACTCCAGGGGCGCAAAGATAGTTTAACATATGGAAATTGATCAATGTAATACACCATATTAACAAAATAAAGGTTTTTGTTTTTTGTTTCATTATTTTTCTCTTCCCTGCTCCTTCATTCTGTCAGCTTCCTTTGATTGCCGAATTCTATTTTAACACCCTGATCCCCCGACTAACTTCCCTTTAGCTATAGTAAACTTTTACTTTTCAACCTTCTTTGAGTGATGTCTACTCGTAATTATTTTGATAATAAACAAAATAAAACAATAGTAGAATCCAGCCAAAAATGGCAATTAAAAAGAACATTGAAATAAAGAGCATTGAAAGAACATTGTATTGTGACTACTTGTTTTGGTGATTTGTTAGCATCATCAACATTATAGTTAACAAATATTTAGGTGCCAACTCAGCGTTAAGCACCATCCTGGGCTCTAAAGATACAAAGATCCAGAGAAGCAGCCTGGTAGAATAGAGAATGTGCTCATGTTGGAGTTAGAACAAGAGTGAATCTCTTATTCCAACCCCCATTGCCTTTGTGACCTTGAGCTGGTGGTTAGCCCCTCAGAGCCTCATTATTTTCCATCTGTAAAATGGACATAATTGTATAGTACATACATCATTCAGCTGTCTTATTAAGTGGGATAACAAATTTAACTTAGCACAGTAGTTTATATATTATGAGCACTTGATAAATGGTAGCTGCTATGAAAATAAAATCATATTTATCCTCTCAAGAGGCTTCCAGTCTATTATATAAATATTTTCTATATGAGTCTCTTGTATCTTTATTATCAATTTAGAGACAATAATAACATTGGATAATATTCTCGTCATGGGGAGGGTATAATGATTGAAAACGGTAGCATCTCATAGTCCTAGAACATCATTCCTTTAAAATTCTGACTATAATCAAGAATAATATTTAAAGTCTCTGGAGACTTACTTCAATGATCCAATGATTAAAATGAAGAAAAAGTAAACTCCTTTAGAACAGTAATTTTAAAAAGATGTATTACAAACAAGCAGTTAAAATGTGTTAACTGGCTGTAATGTAGCACCAAGGTTGTGATGGGGTTTGCAGGAAGGGGGAAAGCAGAATCATATGAAGTAATACAAACCCAGTGCAATAAAAGTTTCTGACAGATTGGGTTATAATGAACTCACCATGTGTTTTAATGAAGGTAGTAACTGAGTATCTTATAAAATTTTACTAAAATCCATTGCAGTCTATTTTACTATAGCCCTGTTAAAATATTTTATGAATCCAGAATTGTGTTAGATATTAAGAGAAGGAAAAACTAACTGTATTACGTTACTCCCATCATCACATAATTTGCTTAAGATGTTAGTAGTTAATAAACTATATTCTTCCTCATCTCAGTATTTCATATTATAATGATTAAGGAAGTACTGAAAAATAAAAATATGCATCTAAAATATATTTTGCTGTTACAAAATCAGAGGTACTATATTTAAGATGAAGTATATGTTTTAATAAAGTTTTGATTTTAAAAAAGTAAAAAATATTTTGGCTTAGATTTTGAGAACTCGGTGAGTAGGATTTTGTAAAGTCCAAACTTATACATTCAATGCAAACCTTGATAAACTCTACAGAATAACAAATGTCAATAAAATAGATGATAATGGCACCTCTAAATTCATCCAAATGATGTCTTTCAACATTTATCAATAGTTTCTTTGACCACTCTCATGGAAGGCCAGCACTTAGCAGTGTTATCCAGTTGGTACATTCTTTCTTCGTTATTTACTATTCCTGGTTTTGTACCTTTTTTCAGACTTTCAGCTGCTTTTCCATTTATTGACAGTCAGCAGTACTGACTACACTACTGTTCTCAAATCTCAGTTGAGAATATTTCACATAAGAGTAACATGCCATTTTCCAAAGGGCATTTTTATTTCATTGGTTTATGCCTCAAGATTTTCTACTGAACACAGAAATATAAATGTAAACTTAGTTTGAGTGTTGGGAAATTATGATAAACACTGGACACCTGTATATCTCTTAATCTTATATTTTATACTCAGTAGGCAATTCAAGGTTCTAACTTTGCCTGGAATTAATGTTTTTCCTCTTCACATGCTTTTCAAATTACCATCTAAGGCAGAGCCCTAGTCACTTTTCTCTCACTCAGGAATACTTTCTCCATTGCTTTTTAATTTGTACATTCCTTGCTAGAGTTAGAAATGGAAGGGAGGGAAAGAGTGAGTATTTGTATGATAGTTGAGCCAAGCAAACTCCCAGACAATTCTGTTATTTATAGAAGCATGCCAAAATTTGTAAACCAAGACCAAAAAAAAAAAAAAACCTTTCAATATTATTGATACTGTTAAAAAATATAGCTAGTAGATTTAATAATAGTGTTTTATATAAGGGAGGTATAGGTCAGTTAGGAAGAGAAAGGAAGAAAACGATTTATTTATTCTTGGCAGGCAGGCGGGGAAAGCAGATCATAAGACGTCTGTCCAATCACAATATTCTGGGTAAAAGTCATGGAGGGAGAAGTTTATTGGTCAATTTGAAAGGAATAGACAATGCAGGAGGCTTCTGTCCCACTTCCTATGTGGAACTCTGCAAAAAAAAAAAAAAAACAGTTTAAAACTTGCTCCTGATCCCTACCTAATTGCACATGCTTTGAGAGTTAGAGATGATCAATGGTCTCCCAGGCATACTAACTTTCTCTTTCCCTGGGAAAATAGGCTTCAAAGGTAAGCTTGAGAAGTGGAAGACTTCAATAGAATGTAATATAAAACGAGATTTGAAGAAAGCTATAGTAATCAAGACAGTGCATTGGTATAAAGGAAGACATCTAGACCAATGAGAAAGAATCAAGAGCACAGAA
>NW_011889025.1:4332856-4336050 GCF_000151845.1 Pteropus vampyrus | reverse complement strand
TGACTATATTCTCCATGATGTACTTCACATCCCTGTGATTATTTTTATAATGGGCAATTTTTACTTATTAATCCCTTTAACCTTTTTCACCATCCCCCCAATCCTCTTTTCATCTGGCAAACATCAATTTGTTCTCTGTATCTTTGAGTTTGTTTCTATTTGGCTTGTTAATTTATTTTGTGTGTGTGTGTGTGTGTGTGTGTGTGTGTGTTTTCCTTGAATGTTTTCTTTTTAAATTGATTTTTAATTAATTAATTTATTTTATGGTGATTTGGTTAACGAAATCCAATAATTTTCAGCTGTACACTTTATCAGTAAGTCATATATATATTTACATTGTGTGTTCACCTCCCATAGTTAGATTTCTTTCTGTCACCACATAATTGACCCCCTTTACCCTGTCAACGTCTCCCCTCTCCCCACCCCCTACCTTCTGGTAATCACTAGTCTATAGTCTATGTCCATGAGTCTCTGTTTGTTTGTCCTGCTACATTGTTGCTTTTAGGTTTACATCCCATATAAGTGATATCATGTGATTTTCAACATTTTCTATCTGGCTTATTTCACTTAGCATGATTATCTTGAGGTCTATTCATATTGCTGCAAATGGCAGTATTTCATCTCTTCTTATGGCTGAATAATATTCCATGGTATATATGTACCACAGCTTCTTTCGCTAATCATCTATCATAGGACACTTTGGTTGCTTCCATGTCCTGGCCACTGTGAATAATGCTGCTATGAACATCGATGTGCAAATATCTTTTGGGATATCAGCTTTCAAGCCTTTGGGATAAATACTCAGTAGAGGGGTTACTGGATCATAGAGTAGATCAATTCTTAGTTTTTTGAGGAAACTCCATACTGTTTTCCATAGTGGCTGTACCAATTTGCAGTCCCACCAGCAGTGTATGAGAGTTCCATTTTCTTCACAAACTCTCCAACATTTGTTAATACTTGTCTAGTTGAATGCAGCTATTCTAATAGGTGTGAGGTGGTATCTCATCATGATTTTGATTTGCATTTCCCTAAAAGCTAGCGATGTTGAGCATCTTTTCAAATATTTATTGGCCATTTGTATGTCCTCTATGGAAAAGTGTCTGTTCAAATCCTCTGCCCATTTTGTGATTTGATCATTTGTTTTTTTTGTTGTTGTTGCTATTGAGTTGTATGAGTTCTTTGTATATTTTGGATATTAGGTTCTTATCAGAGGCATTACTTGCAAATAAATTTTCCCATTCGAATGGTTGTCTCTCTATCTTGTCGATTTCTTTTACTGAGAATAAGCTTTTTAGTTTGATGAAGTCCCATTCATTTCTTTTAGTTTTTACATCCCATCTTTTGAGGTCAAGGTCCAAGGTCCTTGAGTTTAGTTTCTATGGTTTCGTCTATGCATTTTAATTGTTTCAGGTCTTATATGCAGGTCCTTGATCCATTTTGAGTTAATTTTGGTGTGTGATGATAACGGTGTAGTTTCATTCTTTTGCAGGTGGCTTTCCAGTTTTCCCAGCACCATTTATTGAAGAGGCTTTCATTGCTCCACTGTATGTTTTGGCTTTCTTTTTTTCAGAAATCATTTGCCCATATAAATATGGGTTTACTTCTGGATTCTCGATTCTGTTCCACTGGTCTGTGTGCCTGTTTTTCTGCCAGTACCATGCCATTTTTATTATTGTTGCTTTGCAGTATAATTTGAAGTCAGGCAGAGTGATGTCTCCAGCCTTGGTCTTTTCTCAGGATGGCTTTGGCAATTCAGAGTCTTTTGTGCTTCCATACAAATCTGATGAGTTTTTGTTCTATTTCTTTAAAAAATGTAGATGAGAATTTAATGGGGATTGCATTAAATCTGTATAATGCTTTAGGTAATAAGGTCATTGTGACTATGTTGATTTTTCCAATCGAAGAACACCGAATATTTTTCTATTTCTTTGTATCTTCTTTGATTTCTTTTAATAAAATCTTGTAGTTTTCATTATATAAGTCTTTCACATGTTTCATTAGATTTATTCCTATGTATATTATTCTTATTGTTGCAATTGAAAAAGGAATTATATTTCTACTTCCTTTCCTGACACTTTATTAGAGTATAGGAACGCCATGGATTTTTGAACGTTGATTTTTCTAGTAGTGTTCTTGTGGGGTCTTTAGAGTTTTCTATATGGAGAATCATGTCATCCACAAATAGTGACAGTTTGACTTTGTTTTCTATTAGGATGTCTTTTATATCTTTCTCTTGCCTTATTGCACTCGCTAAGACCTCCAATGTTATATTGTATAACAGTGACAATAGTAGACAGCCTTGCCTTGTTGCTGATCTCAGAGGGCAGGTTTTTATCTTTCACCATTAAGTATAATGTTGACTGAGGGTTTGTCATAGATGACCTTATTATGTTAAGGTACTTTCCTTTTATACCGATTTTGTTAAGCGTTTTGATCATAAATGGGTACTGTATCTTGTCAAAGGCTTTTCCTACATCTATCATGATTCTTATTTTTTAATTTGTTTATGTGGCATATCATATTAATCAATTTGTGTACGTCGAAACATCCCTGTGCCTCTGGGATGAAGGCCACTTGATCGTGGTGTATAATCTTTTCAATATATTGCTGTACTCGGTTCACTAGAATCTTATTTAGGATTTTTGCATCTGTGTTCATGAGAGATATTGGTCTGTAGTTTTTAATTTCGAATTATTTATACCAGGTTTTGGTATCAGGATAATATTTGGCTCATAAAATGAGTTGGGATGTAATGTCTCTTCTTCAATTTTTGGATCATTTTGAGGAGAATAGGTATTAAATCTTCTTTGAATGTTTAATAGAATTCACTAGTGAAGCCATCTGGTCATGTACATTACTTTTTGTTAGTTTTTGACAATTGTTTCAATTCCCATACTGCTGATAGGTCTATTTAGATCTTCAAGTTCTTCATGATTCAATTTAGGAAGGTAGTGTTTTTCTAGATATTGGTCCATTTCTCCTAGGTTATTAAATTTGCCGTTATATACTTTTTCATAGTATTTTTGTATGATCCTTTGCATTTCTGTGGTGTCTGTCGTCATTTCCCCTCTTTCATTTCTGATTTTATTTATTTGTATCCTATATCTTTTTTTCTTTTTTTTTTTTTTAATGAGTCTAGCCAGGGGTTTGTCAATTTTATTCACCTTCTCAAAGAACCAGCTCTTTGTCGCATT
>NW_011889025.1:4246109-4332806 GCF_000151845.1 Pteropus vampyrus | reverse complement strand
TCGCATTTATTTTTTTTCTATTGTTTTTTGTTTGTTTGTTTGTTTGTTTTCAATTTTATTTATTTCTGCTCTAAGTTTGATTATCTCTTTCCTTCTGCTGACTTCATGCTTCATTTGTTCTTCCTTTCTTCCTTTTCTAGTTTTTTTTTTTTTTTTAAGATGAAGTGTTAGGTTGTTTATTTCAGCTCGTTCTTGTTTTTGGAGATGGGCTTATGTGAAATGAACTTTCCTCTTTTGACTGCTTTTGTCATGTCCAATTTGTTTTGATATATTGTACTATCATTTCCATTAATTCTATGTATCTCTGGATCTCTGTTTTAGTTCTTCTCCAACCCACCTATTCTTCAGTAGCATGATGTGTAATCTTTATGTGTTTGTGGTTCTTCTTGATTTCTTTTTGCTAGTTCAAAGCATTATGATTAGTGAACATATTTGATATGATTTCAACCCTCTTTTATTTGTTGAGGCTATCTCTGTGTCCCAGTATGTGATCAGTCCATGAGAATGTTTCATGTGAACTAGAGAAGAATGTATTAGTGGCTGTTTTGCTATGGAAGGCTTTGTAGATGTCAATTATGTCCAGTTGGTCTAATGTGTCATTTAAGGATGTTATTTCCTTCTTGATTTTCTATTTGGATGATCTGCCCATATCTGACAGTGGGGCATTTAGGTCCCATACTGTGATAGTATTTTAGTCTGTTTCTCCCTTTAGTTCTGTTTGTAATTGCTTTACATATTTCAGGGCTCCTTGATTGGAAGCATAGATATTAATAAGTGTTATGTCTTCTTGGTGTATAATTCCCTTTATTTATTATTAATTGTCCCTCAATATCTTTCTTTATCTTTTTTTATTTTGAAGTCTATTTCATCTGATATTAGTACCATTACTCCCACTTTTCTCTGAATGCCATTTGCTTGAAATATCAACTTCTACCCTTTCACTTTGAGTCCATATTTGTCTTTGGAGCTGAGATGTGTCTCCTGGAGGCTCTATAAGGTGAGTTTTGTTTTTTGATACATTATGCAACTGCGTGCCTTTTTATTGGTGAGTTCAGTCCATTTACATTTACGGTAATTATTGAAATATGAGATCTTCTTATAGCCATTTTATCTTTTGCTTTCTGGTAGCTCAGTGTTTCCATTTCATCCTTGTCCTGGTGTTCTGTTTTCTTTATTTTGGTTGGCTTTTGTGGGTTTTCCCTCTGGTTCTTCTTGTTTTATATTATATACTTTAGTTCTGAATCTTTACTAATAGAAATATGTAAAAGATACTTATATATACATATATATACATACAGTCATCCATTTTTCTCTGTGTGCATCTCATCTCCATTTCCCTTTGTGAAGTTGGATCATTGAATATTCCTATTTTCAGTCATTACTTTGTCAATTTGTCCCTATGTCTGCTGAACGTTCATTACTATCTTGCTTTAGGAAATCTCTTATTATTTAAGCTTATAGTGCCCTGTTCTTGGTAAGGATTGCAATCCTCTGCTTCTATTTGCTTGATTGTCACCTTAGACCTAATTGTTTTTTTTGTTTTTTTTTTTAGGTGAGCTGACTCCTTTCAGTATTTCCTATAGTTCAGGTCTCATAGGGGAGAATTTCTTCAATTTTCATATGTCTAGGAAGGTCTTTATTACTCCTTTATATTTAAAGGAGAAGTTAGCTGGGTACATTATTCTACACTGGTAGTTCCTTTCATTTAATAGTTTGAATATTTATTTCCACTCTTTCTGGCTTGTAAGGTTTGTGCTGAGAAATCTGACCTTAATCTAATGGGTATTCCTTATAAGTTACTGTCTTCTTCTCCTTGGCTGCCCTAAGAATTCTGTATTTGTCATTGATTTTTGATAATTTTAATACCATTTGTTTTGGTGAAGGCCTTTTTGAGTTGAGATAATTGGGTGTTCTGTTTATTTTGAATTCCAAGCTCCAGCTCATTCCTTAGATTTGGGAATTTCTCAACAACTATTTGTCTGAAAATGCTTTCTAGTCCCTGCTCTTTTTCCTTGCCTTCAAAAGTGCCCATTATTCTTGTTTTCTCTCCTGACAGTATCAGCAAGTTCTTGTATTTCTCTCTCATTATTTTTCATTCTTCGGTTTCTCTCTTCTTCCTTCTGATTTATTTCTAGATTCTGTCTTCTATATCACTGATTCCTTCCTACATTTGGTTGGTTCTATTTCCCAAGCTTGCTATTTTTTTTTCAGCTCTTGCAGTGTGCTTTTTATCTCCAGAAAATCTATTCTATTATAGGTGAGGCTTTCCATCTCTTTGCTCTGATCATCTTTTTTCCTTTTTTTCCAATTCCTGAGATTGTTGATATGCCTCATTTCAGAACACACTGAGTTTTTTGTTTGTTTGTTTTTCAGACGTACCATCCTTAATTCTCTTTTAAGTTACATATTTCTATGTCCGTAAGATTTTTTGGAAATTTTTCTCTTTCTTTCTGAGATGCCTTTTCACCTTTGTTGTTCATGATGTTTAATGGACTATTTCTCCCCTGCGAATTAATGGAAATGTATTCTGTTTTTTGTTTGTTTGTTTGTTTGTTTGTTTTCCTGAAAGAAGATTTATTATACAAAGGTATCTCTTTAGCCTGTTGTAAAAAAGACAGTTTCCTTTTGGTTCCCAGTAGGTGGCATCTAAGCCTCTTGGATCCCTGTTTTATATAAAACCTTAATAACGCCTTTTTTCTTATAGATGTTTAATCGTGCTCACTACCTTCAGTCTCAGTCCCTGTCAGTGTTAGCAACAGTTTCGGTAGCATTTGCTTAGATTCCCCTGGGGCTTCATGTTGTTCGCTCTTGGAGGATATGGGGGAGGGGCCCTCTGATTTGGCTGATGGGGGCTGCAGCTCAGCCTCAGTTTTGCAACCGCAGCTGGTAAAAATCGACTGTGGTTTCTCTGCCATCCCGCTTCTCTGCTTTCTGCTTAGATTACTTGCTCTTTAGATGACTTGCTCCGCTGGCTGTGTGAAGCTCACATCTCTCCCAGGCAGAGCTGTTCAGGGAACTCTCTACACCTTCTCTCTTCCCCTTCTTCCTACAGGGAGTTTATGTGGCTGAGAGAGGCAGCTTCTTTATTTCTCCCAGTCCGCTGCCAACACACGTGTTTCTGACCTGTGGTAGCTCTTATGTGAAGATCCCATGCTCAGATGTGCTGTTGTGCAGTTTGGGTGTTTTGGGTTGAGTTTTAGATGTTCAGCTATTCTTGTTTCATGGGGAGAGATCTGGTGAGGTCACTCACTCTGTCATGTTTTTTTCTGAAAACCTCAAATGATTTTTGACAAGAATGCCTAGACCATTTAATGCAGAAAGCATTGCCTTTGAACAAATGATGTAGAGAAAACTGATATCTACATGCAAAAGAATTAAGATTAACCTTTACATTACATTATACAGGGAAAAAAAAACTAAAAATGGATCAATGACTGAATGTAAGAACATAAACAATAAAAATCCTAGAAGAAAATGTTTGGGAGCACAAACTACAAAAGCAAAATCCAAGTGGTATTATGTCAAACTTGAAAGCCTCTGGACAGCTAAAGAATCAAAATGAAAAAAAAAAACTAAAAAAAAAAAACAACCTACAGAATAGGAGACCATATTTGCAAACCACGTAATAAATAAGAGGCTAATAAATAATATATATGAATCTCATGAAACAAATAATCTTATTAAAAACTGGTCTGAAATATTGAGTAGACATTTTTTTTTCAAAGACATCCAAGGGCCAAGGGATACATGAAAAGAGCCTCAATATCATTAATCATTAAGGAAATTCAAATGAAAATAACAATGTGATATTACCTCACACCTCTTAGAATGCTTGTCATCAAAAAGACTAGAGATAAGAAGTGTTGGAGAGGGTGGAAAAAAGAAAACCTTTATGCATTGTTGGTGGGAATGTAAATTAGTACATCCATTATGGAGAACAGTATGAAGGAACTACCATATGATCCACAGTAAATGAAGGTTAAATGGATAAATTGAACTTCATTAAAATTAAAAATGTCTGCGCATCAAAGAACATTATCAACAGAGTGAAACGGTAACCTATGGAATGGGAGAACATTGTTACAAATCATATATCTAATAAGGAAGTAATATCTAAAATATAAAAAGCACTCTTGTGACTAAAGGATAACAAAAACAGCACAATGGAATATTAGTCACAAGAAAAGATGAAATATTGCCATTTGTGATAACATGAATGGGTCTTGAGATTATCATGCTAAGCGAAATAACCCAGGCAGAAAAAGTTGAGAAGCATGATTTCACTCATACGTGAGATTATAAATCTGAAAGCAACAAATGAACGAGACAAAAACTCATAGACACAGATAATAGTTTAGTGGTTACCAGAGGGAAAGGGAGGAGGGGGGAAAGTAGATAAGGATAAAAGGGATCAAATATATGGTGAAGGAAGGAGATTTGACACTCAGTGGTGAACACACAATGCAATACACATATGATGTGTATTGTTGAATCGTACACTTGAAATCCATAGAATTTTATGAACCAATGTTACCCCAATAAATTTAATTAAAAATAAAAGAAAATGGGTTAAGGACTTAAACAATCATTTCTGAAAAAAAGATATACAGCTGGGTAAATAAGCACATGAAATGATGTTGAACATCACTAATCGTTAGGAAATGCCAATCAAAACCACATACTACTTCACGCCCTTTGGGATGACTAGTAAAAAAAAAAGTATAGAAAATAGCAAGTGTTGGCAAACATGTGGAGAATTTGGAACCTTTGTATAATGTTGGTAAGAATGAAAATGGAAAATAGCTACTATGGATAACAGTGTAGTGGTCCCTCAAAAAAATTAAACTTAGAATTACTATATGATCTAAGAACTTTATGTCTGGTTTTATAACCAAAATTATTGAAAGCAGAAACTCAAAGCACACTCATGTTTATAGCAGCATTATTCATAATAGCGAAACGATGGAAGCCACCTGTGTCCATCGATGGATGAATGGACAAATAAATAAATGAAATGTGGTAAATACATACAACATTAGCCTTAAAATGAAATAAAATTCTGACACATACTACAACATGGGTGAACCTTGAAGATAAAGATGAACACTATATGATCCCACTAATATGAGGTATCTAGAGTAGTCAAATTCAAAGAAGCAGAGAGTAGAATGGTGGTTACCAGGGGCTGGGGGATGGAGAATGGGTAATTGGTGTTTAGTGGGTACAGTTTTACAGTTTGGGAAGATGAAAAAATTCTGGAGATGAATAGTGGTTATGGTTACACAGCAATGTGAATATGCTTAATGACCCTGAGCTGTACACTTAAAAATCCGTAAGATAGTAAATTTTATATTATATGTATTTTACCACAATAAAAGAGGGGAATTAAAATAGATCAGTTACATATTTTGAAAATGTCTTCCTTGCTACAAGTGCTTTTTTAGCTACTGTTCTCACTTCTCAATGTTAATTATTTCTGTGGACAGTCTCCTTAAGCCTGCTACCCTCCTGCTTCTCCCTTTAATCTCTATGGACTTTGCCTTCTTAGGGGTTTATAAATGAACACCTCCTGCTATTTTCTACTCACCTCTTCTCCACACCTAAATATACATTTGTTCTTACATCATGCTCAGAAGAAGCAGTTTACCTCCTTCTGACAAAGCATGTCTTCTCTTTTATAAAATAAGTTATGAAATCCAGGCATTGTGTGTGTGTGTGTGTGTGTGTGTGTGTGTGTGTGTGTGTGTGTGACAGAGAGAGATTAATCTCCTAAATTCCTTGTATTCACAATTAACATAGAAAGAGTCAAAGGCATTTGTTCTAGAATTTCATATAAAAAATAGTAATCATAGTCAAATAAAAAGGGAAAGGGAGACTCCGATCCTACCAGCCCCAGTGGAATATAAGAATTAGAAAGAAGAGGTAGGAAAAGTAGGCAGGCAGATGTCATACCTATCTGTCTTACTTCTTAGTTTGGATTTTAGCAGTTTCTGAAAGAAGTCCTCAGAGATCACTCCTTCACTGGAGTCTCCCTGAGAGGTCTCTGTGTTGTAAGAGATATACAGAATTTACAGTTTCGTTAGCATATAGCTGAAGGATCTGAATGGGGAGCTTTTCCATAAAGATTATGGCAGGGATAAAGTAGCCCTGAATCCCATGGCCACATGATACTATTCTTGAGCCCTTACTGTGACAGACATTATTCTAAGCACTTACACATTCTCATCCATTCAGGCTTTACAACAGTCTGCTGAATTAATACCATTATTATCATTTTTTCAAAGCTCAGACCTTAAACAACTAAGTCTTAAACATCATGTTTACACAATGGATTCAAAATATATCATCAGCAGAAGAACAATGTCTATAGTCTATTTCAGAAAGTATGACCTCATTACAGAGGTCATAGATATAAAGCTTTATTGCATTTGTCTTATATTTCAGGTCACTAATGTAGTTCAGTAACTGATTTAATTTCCTACTTCACTGGATAATTGCAGGAAACTTGGCCTTTAAATCATAGTTTTAAGTGGTAATCATATCCTTCAATTAAGCTTAAATCCTTCAGGTGGCTGACTGTTATCTTCTTTCAGACTAATTTTCTGCTGAGGGAATGTCCATTCTTTTTGCAAACTCATTTATGTGTTGCCAGGTGACAATACAGTCAACCTTTTATAATATAATTGTATCTCTTCTATCCTTGGCAGAGCTCACCTGCAAGGTGTCCTTACTTCTTAATGTAAACAAAAAAAGGGTCTTAGTAGCACAGATCACAGTAGATTTTACCTAATATCAATTTCTTGAATGATATTTGGAGACTTTCCAGAGCTATTTCTCATTCTCACGTTCATTCTCAAAGACTGAAACCACAAAGTATAAAATCTCTTCATCAAAGAAGACTCTGTTGCCTCACCCTCAGATGGTTTTGAATAATTATTTTTGTTGATGCATTCATATTCTGTCTTTCATTGTGTTTATTACAAAGATGTTATTCTTGTTCCCCAATTTCAGTACTATAATTGGGTTCCACCCCATTCTTGCCTTTCTTTTCAGAAAACTAATAAAGTTTACTCAATTGAACAGTCCTCTGACTTGGATCCAAAATATCTTCAGACAACATCTTTGTGGTATTTTGACAAATTATGTCCCCTTTCCACCAGATCTGACTTGCACACATACACCTTCTTGAACTTTATCATCTTTTCTGCAAACCAAATCGATTGAAACATGTTGATGCATATATATACGTGTGTGTGTGTGTGTGTGTGTTAATATATATATATTAATGACTATTTTAAGAAACATACTGCTATGTATTAATTGTTAATATATATTATTATAAAGTTTAATAAGTCTAATGGTGTACTAAATAGACAAATTGAAAGAATTTATCAGTGAATAGAAAAATGAAGAGAATATACTAAAATCTAAACTATTTGAAATTTAAAATTTTTTATGAACATAAAAAGCATTCTAATAGGATCCAGCACCCTTGCTCCCAAATCAGATTATCTTAAAGAAATAAAAATCAGTTGGCCTCAGAATTAGTCATTAAATGTTAAAAGAAAATGGAACCACCTAACATTTATCAGTGCTTATTATGTACTAGGCACTGTGCTGTATACTTGCCATTACTTTTCTCATTTAATCTTAATTACAATCTTGTGAGGTTGGTATTATTTTTATCCTCATTTGAGGTTGAAGAAACTTGAGATACAATGGTAATTAATTTTTCAATTTCTTACAAGTAAGTTACAATATTAGAACTTCTACCTATCTGTTTAAATCCAAAACCTGTTTTCTTACCAAGTCAATACTCTACCTAATGTGCTTTAACCTCTCTATTCTCAAGTGCTTAAAGTTCTGTCTTATGCTAGTTCTTGCTTAGTTTAACCTAACACATGGACTACGTTCTCATCTCAAATTTGAATGTTTCCTTTAACACATATTCTTCTACCACACCCCACACCTCACATCCAAAAATGACTTTATGTTTAGACTTTAAACTTATTCATGATGTTTATTATTTCATAAGCGATACAGTCAGAATATCTGTGCTCCCACAAAATAAATAGGGTGAAAATCTAATGCCTAAGGTGATAGTATTAGGAGGTAGGGCCCTTGGAAGATGATTCGGTCATGAGGACTTAACTCAAACAGAATTACAGGCAAACTACATTTTATGGCACTTCTCAGATATTGGGTTTTGTTGCAAATTGAAAGACTGTTGCAATTCTGTGTGAAGCAAGTCTATTCAGTGCAATTTTTCCAACAGCATTTGCACACTTTGTGTCTCCATGTCACATTTTGGTAATTCTCACAACATTTCAAACTTTATCATTATTATTATTTTTATTATGGTGATCTGTGATCCGTGATATTTGATGTTATTATTGTAATTGTTCTGGGGCCCCATGAACTGTGTCTATATAAGATGCTGAAATTAATAGATAAATGTTATGTGTGTTCTGAATGCTCCATGGATCAGCTGTTCCCATCTCTCTCCTTCTCCTCAGGGCTCCCTATTCCTTAAAATACAACAATATTGAAATTAGACCAATTAATAACTCTACAATAACCACTAAGTGTTCAAGTGAAAGGCAGAGTCTCATGTCCTCACTTTAAATCAAAAGCTAGAAATAACTACCTTAGTGAGAAAGGCAAAGATAAGCTTCTGGTAAAGAGAGAAGAGTAGATAAACATTGCGCTTGCTTTCTCTTACAACTACATTAAAATTACAGCTGAACTACATACAGAATAGCCATCATTGGCAATCAACTAAAGTCTACATGAACAGAACTCCTACAACTGGGGACACATAGAAGAGGTCACACCAAGACTGGTAGGAGAGGCAGAGACATGAAAATAACTCATCCAGCATCTGCTTGTGGTGGTTGAGAATTATGAGAATATCTCAACTACAGAGATCCCCCTGAAAGAGTGAGAGGTCTGGACTCACACCGGGAAACCGAGACCAGGGTTTCAGTGCCAGAAAGAGAAATTCCCACAACCTCTAGCTGTAAAAAACAGTGGAGATTGTGGTTGAGTGAGACAGAGGGCTGAGTGAATTGTTGAGTTTCCTCTTAAGGAGTCCATGCTCAGACTTACTTGGTGAAGACTCCCTCACCCTGAGCCCAAGCTCTGGAGCAGCAGATTGAAAGGTTCCAGGGACATATAGGGAGGAAGCGAATTGTCTGGCTTAAGGACAAGGGCTCGAAGGGCAGTTTTCTCCCAGACAGAAGTGTTGGCAGGAGCACTGTCCCTTTGTTGAGGTCTCTCCCACCCAGCTTAGAGACCTAGTAGGTGCCATATCCAAGTCTCCATCAATGTAGCTAACAGTAGTTGCCTCATTCTGGTAATTCCCTGAGACCTTGCTCCACCCAATATGTGGGCCCAACCTAGCCACTTTCAGTGAAATTTCCATACAAACGGCCTACCTTGGCTCATACTGTGAACTTTCTTAAAATCTCTCAAAGATTAACAAAATCCAAACAAGCAGTATCTGGCCTCAGTGTGCCTCATACTTCTCTGTGACTGGTCCCAAGCCCAGCACTACTGGCAGGTGGCCTCGGTTTGTGGTTTGGCCTCTCAAGGCACTTCCAATCTCAGTTTGGGCGATGGCCATCTATGGATTTCTTGGTAGCTCATGCCATGTGGCCCCGAGGAGAGCACAGGCTGCAGCTGAATATGGCCTGCAGCAAGGCCCCTCCCAGGATGCCCCAGCCTGCATGTCTGGTGTCTGGCTTTAGTCAGAGCTGGAGCACCACCCAGAGTCACATCTGAGAACAACACACCTGAAGGGCAAACAGAGCAGGCAATAGAGGCTAGCTAAAGCAAATCCTGCTCTGTAGGATCATCCCCAGCATAATAGCTCATCCACTGGTTACGACCAGTCAACAGAAACAAACAGCCTGAGACTCAATCTCCTCCATTGATGGACAAAGAGCAATCTAGTTTTAACTACAACAGGAAGGACATACATGGCTCATATAAGGGACATACCTGGAGCACCTAGCTCAGGTGACCAAGGAAGACTGTGCCACTGGGACCCATAGTACACCTACTATATAAGGTCACTCTACTAAGACCAGAAGACACAGCAGCCTCACCTAATACATAGAAACAAAGGTAGGCAACCAAAATGAAAAGACAAAGTAACATGTCCCAGAAACATGTCACAAATGAAAGAACAGAATAATGCTACAGAAAAGGAACTCAACAAAATGGAGACAAGCAATTTACCAGATGCAGAGTTCAAAACGCTGATAATAAGGATGCCCAATAAACTTAGGAGAAGAATAGATGAATTCAGTGAGAACTATTACAATGAGGCAGAAAACGTAAAAGTGGAGATAGAAAACATTAAAAAGAAACAGTCAGAAATGAAGAATACAATAACTGAAATGAATAATATCTTAGGAGGAATTAACATCAGAATAGATGAAGCAGAGAATCGAATAAGTGATTCAGAAGATAAGGGAGCAGAAAACACCCAATCAGAACAGCAACAAGAAAAGGAATCCAAAAAAAATGAGGACAATTTAAGAGGCCTCTGTGACAACATCAAGCATACCAACATTCACATCAAAAGGGTACCAGAAGGAGAAGAGAGGGGCAAAGAATTGAAAACCTATATCAAGAAATAATGACTGAAAACTTTCCTAACCTGGTGATGGAAATTTACATCTAAACCCAGAAAGCACAGACAGTCCCAAACAAGAGAAAGCCAAAGAAGTCCACACCAAGACACATCATCGTTAAAAAGCCAAAGATTAAAGACAAATAGAGAATCTTAAAAGCAGCAAGAGAAAAGCAGGTAGTTACCTACAAGGGAGTTCCCATAAAACTGTCAGCTGATTTCTCAATAGAATCTTTGCAGGCCAGAAGGGATGAGAACAACAAATTCAAAGTGATGAAAAGCAAGGACCTACAACCAAGATTACTCTAGCCAGCAAAGCTATCATTTAGAATCAAAAGACAGATAAAGAGCTTCCCAGACAAGGAAAAGCCACAGGAGTTCATCATCACCAAGTCAGTATTACAGGAAATGTTAGAGGGACTTTAATAAAAAAGAAGAAAAAGAAAAAAATATGAATAATAAAATGGCAATATCTACATATCTAGCAACAATTACTTTAGATGTAAATGGATTAAATGCTCCAATCAAAAGATAGAAAGTAAAGGGATGGAAAAAGGTATTTCATGAAAAGGAAACAAATAAGAAAAGCTAAGGTAGTAATACTTATAGCAGAAAAAATAGATTTTAAAGCAATGGCTATAACAAGAGATAATGAAAAATTAGTAATCTCACTTCTAGGTATTTATCCGAAGACCCAAAACACTACTTCAAAGAGTTATGTACATCCATATGTTCATTGCAGCATTACTTACAATAGCCAAAATATGGAGGCATTCTGGATATCCATCAGTAAATTAATGGATAAAGCAGAGGTGGTACAGTGAAATATACAATGAAATATTACTTAGCCATAAAAAAGAATGAAATCTTGCCATCTGCAACAATATAGATGGACCTAGAGAGTAGTGTGTTGACTGGGAAAAGACAGAGAAAGACAAATGCCATATGATTCACTTACGTATGGAATCTAAAGAGCAAAACAAACAAACAAAACAGAAACAAACTTATAGATACAGAAAGTATTTTGATGGTTGCCAGATAGGAAAGGGGTTGAGTAATAGGTTAAAAGAGAAAAGAATTAAGAAGTACAAATTGGTAGTTACAAAAAGGTCATGGGAATGTGAAATATAGCATTGGGAATATAGTCAATGATATTTTAGTTAACCATGTGTGGTGTCAGATGGGTACTAAAATTATTGGGATGATCACTTCGTAAATTATATACATGTCTAATCACTATATTATACACCTGCAACTAATATCATATTGTATATCAATTGTATTGAAAATTTTTAAAAATCTGTATTTAAAAAGAAAGGAAATCCTGTCATTTATTACAACATAGATGTGAGTTGAGTGCATTATGCTAAGTGAAATAGACAGAGAAAGGCAAATACTGTTTGATCTCAGTTTTATGTGAAATTTGAAAAACAATAATCTCATAAATATAGAGAACAAATTGGTGGTTGGTAGAGGCAGTGGATGGGGGTTGGACAAAATAGGTGATGGTAGTCAAACATACAAATTTCCAGTTATAAATTAAATAAGTTCTGATGACATAATCTAGAGCATAGTGACAATAGTTAACAGTACTGTATTGAATATTCGAAAGTTGTTATGAGAATAGATCTTAAAAGTTCTCATCACAGAAAAAAATGTATAACTATGTGAGGTGATGATGTTAGCTAAACTTGCTGGGGTAATCATTTCACAAAGAATATATATAAAAATCATTTTGTGTGCACCTAAACTAATACAGTGTTATTTGTCAATTATATCTCATGAAAACTGAAAAAAATAGGATCTGTGGGCCCATCCCAGAAAGCAGTGGGTCTTGCAGTGATCTTTGACTTTTAAAGGAATCCACAAACCCAGAAATGACAGCAAATCTGGTGTTATATAGGCCCGATAGTCACGCGTCTCACTGAGATGCCTCTCCACCCAATCCACAAATTACCTGTAGCAAGTCTGTCCCTGGGCAATGCAGCCCCATCCTGTGCTTTACTTGGGACAAAAAATTCAACAGCAAATAACAGCACTCATTTCATGTGGGCTTCACAAAGCCTATGCATCCAGGAAAAGACATTCAATGGTGGTCCACAAACGCCTATCCCTGAGCTTTGGTAATTCTTGAACAGATCTCAGGTGTTTACAGGCCCAAGGCAGGCAGTAGCTGGCCTTGCTGCAATCCGAGACTTTCACAGAAAGACACAGAGACAGTGCTGGCATGGAAACTGACACTGCAGTGACTTGGAGAAATCTACTCAACATATATGGATAACTTCCAGAGTCCACTCACCACCCAACCCACATATCACCCAGAGGCTCTTCCAGTTACAGAATCATACCGGCAACTGATAGGCAGCCTCAGGCCTTGTGGAGCACTGGTCCTTGAGATAAACAGCTCCAGGCCCAGGACTGAGGTTAACCAAAATGAGGCTTATAGCATTGTCTCTTCCACTTACCTATAGATCTAGCACAGGCAGCGACCACCTGTGGATTGCTTCGTAGCTCCTACAAGGTAGCCCTGAGAAGTCAAATTCAGAGGTAGACCATGACTTATGCGGAAACCCCTCCCAAGGGGCCACAAAACCAATGCAATAGAGGCTGGCCTTAGACCACTATAGAGCAATACCTGACTAGCTCCATAAGTGATACACAGAAAAGGTGATCTCAACATGTACACAAGCATGCTAGGGCAAATTCCATTCAGTGAGGACAGCCCCCACACAGCAACACATATCCATAGGGTGTAGTCAATTCCCACAGTTAGTCAGCCTGAGTGTTAATCTCATCCACTGATGTGCTAACAGCAATAAAGACTTAGCTACAACAGAAGAATATACGCAATCCACACAAAGATCAGGTCCAGAGCTTCCAGCACAGGTGATTAGGGAGAGTGTCCCCCTGGGCAACACAAGACACCTACCACATAAGGCCAGCTGGCCAAGGCTGAGTGATGAAACAAATCATCCTAACACATAGAAATGAACACAGAGAGGCAAATAAAATGAGGAAAAGGAAACATGCCACAAATGAAACAACAGGAAAAAATCCAGAAAATAATCTAAACAAAATGAAAGCAAGCAACCTACCAGAGACAGAGTTCAAAATAATGATTATAAGGATGCTCAATGAACCTCGAGAAAGAATGGATTATCTCAATGAGACCTTCAACAGAAAGATAGTAAGCATAAAAAAAGACATAGAAATCATAGAGAGCAGCAGTCATAAATGAAGGCTACAATACTAAAATGAAGAATACACTAGAAGGATTCAACAGTATTTGGACAAAGCAAAAGATTGAATCAGCGGGTGGGAAGACAAGATAGTAGAAAATACTCCACTGAAACAGCAAAAAGAAAAAAAGAATAAAAACAAAATAAAGATAGTTTAAGAGAACTCCGAGACAACATGAAGCATAACAATATCCACATCATAGGCATACCAGAAAAGAAGAGAGAGAGCAAGGGGTAGAGAATTTATTTGAAGAAATAATGACAGAAAACTTCCCTAACCTGGCAAAGGCATTAGATATACAAGTCTAGGAAGCACAGAGTCCCAAACAAGAGGAACACAAACAGATCCACAATAAGATGCATCATGAGTAAAATGCCAAAGGTCAAAGACAAAGAAAGAATCTTCAAAGCATCAAGAGAAAGGCAGCCAGTTACTTAAAAGGACACCCTATAAGAATATCTGCTGATTTTTCAACAGAAACTTTGCAAGACAGAAGGGACTTGAAATAAATATTCAAAGTTATGAACAACAAGAATCTACAACTTGAATACTCTACCCAGCAAGGGTTTCAATTAAAATGGAAGGTGAGATAAAGGGCTTCCCAGACAGGAAAAAGCTTAAGAAATTCATCAACAACAAGCCAGTGTTACAAGTAATATTAAAGGAATTCCTATGGAAAAACAGAAGAGAAAAAAAAAAAACCATAACTATGAATAATAATATGGCAATAACAATGTACCTATCAATAATTACTTTAAACGTAAAAGGATTAAATTCACCAATCAAAAGACATAGGGTAGCTGAATGGATAAGAAAACAAGACCCATGCATGTACTGTCTACAAGAGACCCACTTCAGATCAAATGACACTCAGAGACTGAATGTAAAGAGATAGAAAAAAATTTTCATTTGAATAAAAAAAAAAACAAGGTAGTATTACTTATGTCAGAAAAAAAATAAAGTTCAAAACAAGAGTCATAATAAGAGACAAAGAAGGGAATTACATAATGATAAAGTGATCAATACAAAAAGACCACATAACTCTAGAAAACATATACGGACCCAATGTAGGTGCAGGGACATATATAAAGTAATTATTGACTGACATAAAAGAAGAGATCAACAGTAACAAACTCACAGTAGGGGGCTTTAACACATCCCATTGACACCAATGGACAGAACTTCCAAACAGAAAATCAACAAAGAAAGAGTGAATTAAATAACACACTAGATCAGATAAATTTAATAGATATTTTCAATCATTCTACCCCAAAGCAGCAAAATATACATTCTTCACAAGTGCACATAGAACATTTTCCATGACAGATCACATATTAGGCCATGAAACTAGTATCAATAAATTTAAGAAAACTGAAATCATAACAAGTATCTTCTCTGATCACAATGGTATGAAACTAGAGAGATAGGATTAAACATAATGGAGTGAGAGATGTCCCCGGATCTCTCCCCTTGAGACAAAAACAAGGTGAACATCTAAAACTCAACAAAAAAACACCCAAACTGCACACCAGCATGTCTGAACGTGGGATCTGCGCAAAAGTGCTACCACAGATCAGAACCCCAGGTGTTGGGCGGTGGACTGGGACAAACAAAAAAGTTGCCTCTCACAGCTGAGCTCCCTGTAAGAGGAAGGAGAGGTGGGAATGTGCGAAGAGTTCCTTGAACAGCCCTGACTGGGAAATCTGTGAGCTCCGCACCACTGGTGGCAGGGCCCAGCCATTGGGGCAGAAGGCAGAGAAACAGGGATGGGAGAAAAGTGGGGAGAAAAATTAACTGTAGAAAAACAACAGGTAATTTTTAAGAGCTACGGTTGCAAAACCAAGGCTGACCCACAGTCCCCATCCCCAAACCCAGAGAGCCTCTCCCCCCATACCCTCTGAGACCAATCACAGCGGAGCCCCAGGGGAATCTGAGCAAACACTAACAAAACTGCCACTAACACTGATAGGAACTAAGACTGAGGATAGAGAGCATGATTAAACTTCTAAAGGGGAAAAAAGACATTATTAAGACTATATATAAAGCAGAGATCCAAGAGGCTTAGACGTCACCTACAGGAAACCAAAAGAAAAACACTTTTTTTTCAACAGGCTAAAGACCATTATATAATAAATCTTCCTTCTGGAAGAAAACAAACAACAAAAAAATAGCTCACTTCCATTAATGCCCAGGCAGAGAAATACTCCATTAAACACCATGAACAGCCCCGGTGACAAGCCATTGCAGAAAGAAAGAAAGAAAAAAAAACTAAAGAAAATAAGCTTACAGACATAGAAATATGCTACTTAAAAGACAGAGAATTCAGGATGGTACTTTTGAAAAATTTCAATGAGATCTGAAACAAATCATATAAACAATTTCAGGAACTGAAAAAAAAAACAACTCAATGAGCAGAGCAAGGAGATGGAAACCCTCAAAAAGAACAGAATAGATCTTCTGGAGATAAAAAACACACTGCAAGAGTTGAAAAATAAAATAACAAGCTTGGGAAATAGAGTCGACCAAATGGAGGAAAGGATCAGTGATATTGAAGACAGAAATCTAGAAATAAATTAGAATGAAGAAGAGAGAAACCGAAGAATGAAAAATAATGAAAGAAAAATAAGAACTAACTGATATCATCAGGAGAGAAAACATAAGAACAATGAGAATTCTTCAAGGGGAAGAAAAGGATCAGGGATTAGAAAGCATTTTCAAACAAAACGTTGATGAGACTATCCCAAATCTAAGGAATGAGTTGAAGCTTGGAATTCAAGAAGTCAACAGAACACCCAATTATCTCAACCCCAAAAGGCCTTCACCAAGACACATTGTATTAATATTATCGAAGTACAACACCAAAAGTAGAATTCTCAGGGCAAACAGGGAAAAGAAGGTAACCGATAAAAGAGAACCAATCAGATTATCATTGGACTCCTCAGCACAAAATTTACAAGCCAGAAAGGAGTAGAAACAAATTTTCAAACTGCCAGCCAAGAATAATGTATCCAGCTAAGCTCTACTTTCAATATGAAAGAGAAAGAAAGACTTTACCAGACATACAAAAATTGAGGGAATTCTGCACTACAAAGCCTGCATTACAGGAAATACTGAAAGGTGTCAGGTCATTTAAAACAAAATGACCAAAAAAATACATAATTAGGAGTAAGGTGACTAGCAGGCTGATAAAATCAGAGGAGGGACACCCTTATAAGGAAAAGTGTGTTATAAGCTTAAAATAAGAAGAGATTTGCTATAGTAAGATAGTAATGAACGTACAGCATACATAGGGACAAATTGAGACAACAATGACTGAAAAGTGAAAGATTCAAAGATCCAGATTTGCAAAGGGGAATGGAAATAAGACTTACATTGAAGAAAATAGACGACTGTATACATAACTATCTTTTTCATATTCATAATGGCAACCACATGCCAAAGATACAGAGCCAAAGCATAAAACATAAAACAAGAAAGATCAAAGGGAAAACCCACAAAATACAACCAAAATAAAGAAAATAAAAAAACAAGGTCAAGGAAGAAATGGTATATCAATTCTTAGCTTTTTGAGGAACCTCCATACTGTTTTCCATAGTGGCTGTACCAATTTGCAGTTCCACTAGCAGTGTATGAGGGTTCCTACTTCTCCACATCCTCTCCAACATTTGTTATTACTTCTCCTGTTGATTATAGACATTCTAACAGGTGTGAAATGGTATCTCATTGTGGTTTTAATTTGAATTTCTCTAATAGCTAGCGATGTTGAGCATCTTTTCATATATTTGTTGGCCATCTGTAAGTCCTCTAGGGAGAAGTGTCTGTTCAGGTCCTCTGCCTATTTTCTAACTGGATCATTTTTGTTGTTGTTGTTATTGAGTTGTATGAGTTCTTTGTATATTTTGGATATTAGGCTCTTATCAGAGATGTTGCTTGCAAATATATTTTCCCTTTTGGATGGTTGTCTCTTTATGTTGTTGATGGCTTCTTTTGCTGAGCAGAAGCTTTTTAATTTGATGTAATCCCATTTGTTTATTTTAGCTTTTACTTCCCTTGCTTTTGAGGTCAAATTCACAAAATCCTCTTCAAGTCCAAGGTCCTTGAGTTTAGTTCCTATATTTCTTTCTATGTATTTTATTGTTTCAGGTCTTATATTGAGGTCCTTAATCCATTTTGAGTTAATTTTGGGGTGTGGTGGTAGACAACAGTCTAGTTCCATTCTTTTGCAGGTGGCTTTCCAGTTTTCTCAGCACCATATATTGAAGAGGATTTCCTTTCTCCACTGTACACTTCTGGCTGTTTTGTCGAAAAATACTTGCCCATATAAATATGGGTTTAGTTCTCAACTCTCGATTCTGTTCCACTGGTCTGTGTGCCTATTTTGCTGCTAATACCATGCTGTTTTGATTATTGTCACTTTGTAGTATAATTTGAAATTGGGCAGTGTGATGCCTCCAGCCTTGTTCTTTTTTCTGAGGATGACTTTGGCAATTCGGAGTCCTTTGTGCTTCCAGACAAATATGAGGGTTTTTGTTCTATTTTGTTAAAAAATGTCGATGACCTTTTTATTGGGGATTGCCTTAAATCTGTATAATACTTTTGGTAATATGGTCATTTTAACTCTGTCGATTCTTTCAATCCGAGAACACGGAATACCTTTCTATGTTTTTGTATTTTCTTTCATTTCTTTTAATAGAGTTTTTTAAGTTTTTATTATATAGATCTTTCAAATGTTTCATTAGATTTATTTCTCGGTATTTTATTCTTTTTGTTGCTATTGCAAAAGGAATTATTTTTTCTACTTTTTTTTCTGATGTTTCATTATTAAGGTATAGGAAAGCTATGGATTTTTGAATGTTGATTTTGTATCGAAAGACTTTACTGTATTTACTTATTATTTCTAGGAGTGGTTTCTACAGTCTTTAGGGTTTTCATATAAAGAATCATGTCATCTGCCAATAGTGACAGTTTGACTTCTTCATTCCCTATGTGGATGCCTTTTATATCTTTCTCTTGCCTGATTGCACTTGCTAGGACCTGAAATGTTATACTGAATAACATTGGCGATAGTAGCCAGACTTGCCTTGTTCCTGATCTTAGAGGGAAAGTTTTTACTTTTTCACCATTTAGTATAATGTTGGCTGAGTGTTTGTCATATATGGCTTTTATTATTTTAAGTTACTTTCCTTCGATACTGATATTGTTAAGTATGTTGAATATAAGTGTATGCTGTATCTTGTCAAAGACTTATTCTGCATCTATTGCTATGATCATATGATTCTTATTTTTTAAATTTGTTTATGTGGTGTATCACAGGAATTGATTTGTGTATGTTGAACCGTCCCTGTGCCCATGGGATGAAGCCCACTTGATCGTGGTGTATAATATTTTTTATATGTTGCTGTATTCAGTTCGCTAGTATCTTGTTTAGGATTTTTGCATATGTTTTCATGAGAGATATTGGTCTGTAGTTTTCTTTTTTTGTTATCTTTAGCAGATTTTGGTATCAGGGAAATATTGGCTTCTTAAAATGACTTGGGAGTTATTGCTTCCTCTTTGATTTTTTTTGGAAGAGATTGAGGAGAATAGGTATTAAATATTCTTTGAATGTTTGGTAGAATTCACTAGTGAAGCCATCTGATCCTGAACTTTTACTTTTTGGTAGGTTTTTGATCATTGTTTCAATTTCTATAGCTGATCAATCTTTTCAATTTTTCCTTTTTTTCTTGATTCAGTTGAAGAAGATTGCATTTTCCTAAGTACTGGTCCATTTCTCCTACATTATTAAATTTGGTGTTATATAATTTTCATAATATTTTTGTATGATCCTTTATATTTCTGCAATGTCGGTTGTAATTTCCCCTCTTTCATCCCTGATTTTGTTTATTTGTGTCCTTTCTCTTTTTTCTTTCGTGCATCTACCTAGGGGTTTGTCCATTTTATTAACTTTCTCAAAGAACCAGCCCTTTGTTTCATTTATTTTTCTATTGTTATTTTGTTTCCAATTTCATTTATGTCTGCTCTAATTCTGATGATTTCTTTCCTTCTGCTGACTTTAGGTTTCATCTTTTTTTTTTTAATGAAGTGTTAGATTGTTTATTTGGGCTCATTCTTGGTTTTGTAGGTAGGCCTGTAATGATATGTACTTTACTCTTATGACTGCTTTTGCCATATCAAAATTTTGATATGTTGTACTATCATTATCATTCGTTTCTATGTATCTCTTGATGTCTCTTTTCATTTCTTCTCTGACCCAATTATTCTTCAGTAGCATGTTGTTTAATATCCCTGTATTTGTGGTTCATCCTGATTTCTCTTTTCAGTTGATTTCTAGTTTCAAAGCTGTATGATCAGAGAATATGGTTGGTATGATTTCAACCCTCTTACATTCATTGAAGCTCTCTCTGTTTTCCAGTTTGTGGTCAATTCTTGAGAATGTTCCATGTATAAGCAACTGTTGTGCGATAAAAGGCTCTGTAAATGTCAATTATGTCCAGTTGGTCTAATGTGTCATTTAAGGATATTATTTCCTTATTGATTCTCTGTGTGGATGATCTGTCCATATCCGACAGTAGGGTATTTAGGTCCCCTACGATGATAGTGTTTTGGTCTGTTTCTCCCTTTAGTTCTGTAGTAATGGCTATACATATTTCGGGGTTTCCTGATTGGGAGCATAGATAGTAATGTGTTATGTCTTCTTGGTTCCTGATTCCCTTTATCATTATGAAATGTCTTTCAGTATCTTTCTTTCCTTATTTTTTTTTGAAGTCTATTTTGTCTGATATTAGTAGCATTACTTCATCTTTTCTCTGAATGACATTGGCTTGAAATATCATTTTCCACCTTTTCATTTTGATTCTATATTTGTCTTTGGAGCTGAGATGTGTCCCCTGGAGGCAGCATATGGTTGGGTTTTATTTTTTGATCCATTTTACAACTTTATGCTTTTTTATTGGTGCGTTCATTCCATTTACTTTTAGGGTGATTATTGAAATACGAGGTCTTCTTATAACCATTTTATCTTTTGCTTTCTGGTAGCTTGATGTTTCCATTGCTTTCTTGAACTTGTGTTTCTGTTTTCTTTATTTTGTTTGGGTTCAGTGGTTCTTGCCTCTGGTTCTACTTGTTTTATATTATATACTTCAGTTCTGAATCTTTGATGTTTGGTTATCATTATGAATATGTAAAGAATAGTTATATATATACAGTGGTCAATTTTCTTCTGTATATGCCTTATCTTCATTCTCCTTTGGGAATTTGGATCTTTGAAACCTCCCCTTTTCATTCATTGTTATCAGATTTGTCCCCATGTATGTGTAGCGTTCATTAGTATCTTGCTATATTCTCTTCTTATTTCAACTTATAATGCCCTGTTCTTAGTAAGTTTGCACTTCTCTGATTCTACTTGCCTGATAGTCACTTTACTCCTAATTATGTATTTGTTTTTTTTTTTTTTTTTATCATTGCGTTTTAAGTGAGCTGACCCCTTTCAGTATTTTCTGTAATTCAGGCCTCATAATGGAGAATCTTAATTCTTCTTCATATCTAAAGAAGAGATTAGCTGGATATATTATTCTAGGCTAGTAGTTCCTTTCACTTAATTGTTTAACTATTTGATTCCATTCCTTTCTGGCATGTAAGGTTTGTGTCGAGAAGTCCAACGATAATCCAATGGGTTATCCATTATAACTTTCCATTTTCTTCTCCCTGGATGCTCTCATAATTCTGTCTTCGTCACTGATTTTTGATAATTTTAATACAATGTGTCTTGGTGAAGGCCTTTTTGGGTTGAGATAATTGGGTGTTCTGTTGACTTCTTGAATTTCAAACTCAAGCTTATTCCTTAGATTTGGGAAATTCTTGTCATCTATTTGTCTGAAAATGCTTTCTAGTCCCTGCCCCTTTCTTTTCCTTCGATAATGCCCATTATTCTTATGTTTTCATCTCCCAATGGAATCAGCTAGTGCTTGAATTTCTCTTTCATTATTTTTCATTCCTTGGTTTCTCTCTTCTTCCCTTTGATTTATTTCTAAATTTCTGTCTTCGATATCACTGGTTGTTTCTTTCATTTGATCAGCTCGATTTCCCAAGCTCGCTATTTAATTTTTCAACTCTTGCCGTGTGCTTTTCTATTTCCAGAAGATGTATTCTGTTTGTTTTGAGGATTTCGATCTTCTTGCTAAAGAACTCATTTTGCCCATCTAGTTTTTTTGTTTGTTGCTTTTCTTTCTGTTTTTTTTTCAGTTTCTGAAATTGTTGATGTCCCTTGTTTCGGAACTCACTCAGTTTTTTCAGAAGTACCGTCCTGTATTCTCTGTCATATTTATTGCATATTTCTATGTCTGTCAGCTTATTTTCTGGAGATTTTTCTCTTTCTTTCTGAACTGCCTTGTCACCTTGGTTGTTCATGGTGTTTAATAGACTATTTCTCACCTGGGAATTAATGGAAATGTATTCTGCTTTTTTTTTTTCCAGAAAGATTTATTATATAAAGATCTCTCTTTAGCCTGCTATAAAGAAGGTGCTTTTCTTTGGTTTCCAGTAGGTGGAGTCTAAGCTTCTTTGATCCCTGCTTTATATAAAGCCTTCAAAATGCCTTTTTCTTTTCTTATAGATATTTCATAAGACTTGATACCCTCAGTTTCTGGCCCTGTCAGTGTTAGCAACAGTTTCAGTAGTGTTTGCTCAGATTCCCCCGGGGTTTCTCAGTGTTTGGTCTCGGAGGGTATGGGGAGAGGGCCTCTCTGTATTGGGAGTTGGGTTCTGCCGCACAGCCTTGGTTTTGCAACCGTGGCTGATAAAAATCAATTGTTGTTTTTCAGCCATCCTGCTTCTCTGCTTTCTGCTCTGGCAACTGGGTCCTGCTGCAGGATGTGTGGCACTCTCAACTCTCCCACAAGGCTGTTAAGGGAACTATCGCACCTTCTCCCATCCCCCTTCTCCTACAGGTAGCTCAGGAGGCTGTGAGAGACAGCTTCTTTATCCTACTCCACCTCCGAATACCCAGGGTTCTGATCTGTGGTAGCTCTTATGCATAGATCCTACGCTCTGACTTGCTGGTGTGCATTTTGGGTGTTTTATTTTTTATTTATTTTAAGTTAGATATTCAGCTTACTTTTGTGTCAAGAGGAGAGATCTGGGAATGTCTCTTACTCCACCATGTTTCTCCCAATCTTCAGTTGCATTTTTATACACTAATGATGAACTTTCAGAAATAGAAATTAAGAAAACAATTCCATTTACAATTGCATCAAAAATAATAAAATACCTAGGAATTGAGTTAACCAAGGAGGTGAGAGACCTGTTCTCAGAAATTTAAAAATCATTGAAAAAATTTGAATATTATACAAATAAATGGAAGCATATACCATGCTCATGGGTAGGAAGAATCAACATCATTAAAATGGGCATTCTACCCAAAGCAATCTACAGAGTCAATGCAATCTCTATCAAAACACTAATAGCATTTTTTCAGAAAGCTAGAACAAATAATCCTATAATTTATATGAAACTGTAAAATCTCAAATAGCCACAGCTATCTTGAGAAAGAACAACAAAATTGGAGATAACATACTACCTGATATCAATCTATACTACAAGTCTAAAGTAATCAAAACTGCTTGGTATTGGCATAAAAACAGATATATTAATCAATGAAACAAAATAGAGAACCTCAAAATAAGTCCACGTCTATACTCTCAATTAGTATATGACAAAGGAGGCAAGAATAAACAATGGGGTAAAGACACTTTCTTTAATAAATTGTATTGAGAAAATTGGACAGATACATGCATATAAATAAAAATGGACCACTTTCTTACACCATATACAAGAATAGACTAAAGATGAATTAATGGCTTAATAGTGAGACTTCAAACCATAAAACTTCTAAAAGAAAACATAGGCAGTAAACTCTCTGATATTGCTACTAGTATTTTCTTTTTGAATAGATCTCTTCAGGCATGTGAAACAAAAGAAAAAAATAAATAAACAAATTGGACTACATTTTTATCAGTAAGTACATTAAATGGAAAAGAATTAGGTGCTCGAACTAAAAGATAGAGTGGATGAATGGAAAGGAAAACAAGACCCCCAACATGTTGCCTGTAAGAGACTCACTTCAAATTAAAAGACACACATAGACTAAAAGGAAGGAGATGGGAAAAGATATTGCTTTGATGGACCCAGAAAATATTTAAGTCAGACAGAGAAAGATACACACTATGATTTCATTTATATGCAGAATCTAAGAAATAAAAAGAACAAACTAATCAAAAACAGACTCACAAATATAGTGGACAATTTGTTCACAGACAGAGGAGGGGGGTGAGGGATGGGAGAATGGGATGAAGGGTTAAAGAAGTAAAAATTAGTAGCTGATGGATGGTCATGGGGATGGGGAGCACGGCATAGGGAATGCAGTTAGCATTAATATGTTAGCTAGATGGAGGGTCGGGGACAGAGAGAGCAATTGGGTGGATCATTTTATGAACTATATAGATGTTAAACCAATGTACTGTATACTTGAAACTAATTAAAATAAATAAATTTTTTAAAAAAGGAAAAATTAAAATGGATATACTTTTTGACCCAGAAATTGCACTTCTGGGTATTTATCCAAAGAAAATCAAAACACTAATTTGTAAAGATCTGTGCATCTTTATGTTCATGGCAGCAGTATTCACAATAGCCAAAACATGGAACAACCTAAATGCCTATCAACGGATGATTGGATAAAGAATTTGTGTTTCACAGACTCACAGATATAGGGGACAATCTGGTGATGGCCAGAGGGGAAGGGTGTTTGGGGGGCTGGGAGAATGGGATAAGGAGTTAAAGAAGTACAAATTAGTAGTTGATAGATGGTCATGGAGATGTAGTTAGCATTAATGTAATGGCTAGGTGGAGAGCCAAAGGAGAGAGAGATTGATTAGGTGGATCATTTTATGAAATATATAAATGTCTAACCAATGTACTGTATACTTGAAACTAATAATAAAAAACATTTAAAATATAAAAATAAAAGAAGTCATGTTTCACATATACAATGGAATATTACTCAAATACAAAAAAATAAAATCCTACCATTTGCAAAGACATGAAGGGATCTAGAGGTTATTATGCTGAGTGAAATAAATGCGGCAGAGAAAGATAAATACCATATGATTTTGGTTATATGTGAAATTTAAGGAACAATAAAAACCAAACTTATCAAAAACGGACTCACAAATATAGAGGATAATCTGATGACTGCCTGAGGGGAGGGGTTGTGGGGCTGGGAGAAAAGAGTGAAGGGTTATAGAAGTACAAATTAGTAGTTGATAGATGGTCACGGGGATGGGGAGTATGGCATAGGGGATGTAGTAAGCATAATGCAATGGCTGTGTGTAGAGCCAGAGGGGTTATAGAAAAACCAAGGGGATCATTTCATAAACTATATAAGTGTCTAACCAATGTATTGTATACTTAAAACTAATAATAAAATAAAATGCTTAAAAACTGGAAAAATAAAAGTTAAAAATGATGCTAAATTGAATCACATATTTATATGTAATCTGTCCTCAAATTTCAATAAAATACATTTTGCTTAATTAATTGTTTTTGAGTGTTTGGTATTCCACTTTGATCCTCAATTTACTTATGAAAAGTCATTGTATTTTGTCATTGTTGACAGAATATGTGAGACAAATTATGTAAAGTTAATATCAAAGAAACTGATATATATGCTCCCAAATTAATTCCTTCCTTTTTTTTTCTTTACTTGCTATTTAGACAAATGATATAAAGTTAAAAAAAAAAGTTAGGCATCGAAACCTAATATGAAATTTTCATATATACAAACATTTACTTAGAAATATACTAGGCTAATTTTTATATTCATAGCCCAATTTAAAAATGAAAAAAATAATCAGAGGTAGGTGTACTTTGAGGGAAGAAGGTGAATTAGGTTTTTGATATTTTATCCTATTCAAGTACAAGATTCTTGACTGCGGTCAGAATTGCTGAATAATATTGAGAGTCTTCCCCAGAGGTACTACTTGAAGATTTGATACAAGATAAAATTCCAAAGAAGAGATCAAATAAGAGGTCAGAGAAGAATATTTGCTCCTGGTCAGTTGAAAAACTTATCCTAACAATTTCTAATTTTCTATAAGTTTGGAAATATGTCACAATAATAGTCCTGTTCAAAGTTGATCTATTTCCTTGAGTATTGATTATTCATCAGATATTCTCATAGACGTTTCATTTATATGGACTCATATAATTTCTCTAGTTATCTTCAAGTAGATTTTAATAATCTTATTTGTATATGTGAGAAAGACAAGCTTCAGAGATGTTAAGTGATTTATGAAAGTACATGTAGTCAATGGAACCAGAAATGCAATCCAGATCTGATTCTTAAACTAAAAAAAAAAAAAAAAAAAAAAAAACAGTTTACTATCTGGCCAAATTTTCACCATCAAAACATCTTTCCTTATATACTATGGTCCTTAAAGGGTATAGAAATGAAAATCAACTGGTCAGACCTGAGTTTGAATCCTGGCTCTGTCACTTACTGTGTGTGTAAATTGGGGCAATAACATCTTTGTAACACAGATTCCTTACATGTAGAAATGGTTATATAACGAATGTAAAAATCTAGTTTAGTGTTAGACGTGTTCTTAATTGCATACTTGTTCCCTCCTTTCATTTATTCTTTTATCATTAAATTCTGCCTAGAAAAAAATGAGAGTTCATCCTACTGAAAATATTCCTCTGTCAGGGCATACTCTATCTTTTGAGTAAATACACATTTTAACGCATTCTCACTTGGAACATCGACTATTATACTCTTTAAAATTATCATTAAAATAACTTTATACACACACACACACTTAATAACCAGCATTTGAAAAAATTTTGTCATTTCTATTTTCTTGCTCTAAAATACAAGTGTTCATCATTTGACAAATTCATCATTATTCTTTCAGTTTCTATTATTAGGACTACCAGCACATATCTCTTTCCAAGTACCAAACAAGTACAAATCTATCATATGGAATTGGACATGATTTCAAAACTGCTTTGTAAATCAATAAGCCTGGAATGTGAATCTAAACTAACATAAAATCATGTTGAATATCAAATGCAATATTTAAAAAAAATAAGCACTTAATAAACATGTACTGAATGTTTATTAACATTCTCTTCATTAAAAAAAAAGTAGCAAATTATAGCAGTATTAGAGGTTAAATCAATGCTAGGTTGAATATTTAAAATTTTATTTAAAACATTTTAAGTTACTTTGTTTTGAGAATCCAAATTATAGTATACAAAAAATTAAAGTTAGACTAACTAAAAAGAACTCAAGAGCTGTCTTTTCTGTGCTTACCGCATCCATCCTTCCCATTAGCCAGGTGTGATTTTTCCTTACCCGTCTGTGGATGCTTACCTATCTGAAACTGAGCATCACTGTTGGCACTGGGTAGAATGCAAGTTTGAAAGATTCTTTGTTACTGTTGTGCCTTAGTGGTACCTGAATTTCAGGTCATTTGCTATAAAACCTTTGCTTGTATTTTCTTTATATACCATTATGATTACTTGAAATTTGAATCATAGAATTGCCTATCTATCCCTCCCTACCTAAATTATTTTACCTGACCTTGTCATCTTATCTCTGACTGATTCCTACTTTGGCATCCCCCTTATTTTAGGCAAAATCATAGTTTTATTCACCTTATCCTAGTTTTTTTTCCCCCTCTTTTCCTGCCACTTAACTCCTAGCCCAATGCTTTCTATGAATTTTGTTGTTAGATGTCCACATATGCCTTTACATGACTATTCCACAATGTTTCTCTTCCTTCTTAGCACTCTATGAACTTCACAAGATGTCTAAATTGCCTAGATCTACTTCTCAACCTTCCATCATCCTCCATTCAAGTCAACATCTTGTGCAATGCTCTCCTCTCCAGACATTTCCTACCATTTGCCTCCATCAAAACTTACCTAACCTCTGATTCATTATTTCAAGGCCCAGATCTCTAGTAAGTTTGACACGATAAATAAAATCTAGTTTAGGTATTAATGACTGGTTTTAAGTTAAGATACAGCTCCTACCAAGAAACAAAATTTATTTTTCCTTGGATTTTCATACTTGAAATCCAAATAAGTGTGGCTGGTAAGGGAACTATGTTGTGAGTTGTATTTATCTTCGAAACCTCTTTCAAAACACATTATGCAGTAGATATTATGGCCATTAAAATTCTGTATTATTTCTGAAAAATCATCTCCTGAGAATGTGTATTTACACACATGCTGGAGTTAAACACTCCAGCATACATTTACTCTATCTAGAAATATGTTTGACATTGAATGTATATTGGATATAATTTTCTCTGTAAAGTTCAGTTATATTTCCCAAATGCAATTATCATATTTGAATGGACTCTATTCCCCAAAGAAGAAAACTTCCTATATTTTGAAAGAAAATCAATGCAATATAAAATTAACCAAAAAGATAAAGAGCATTGAAGACCATATTACAGATAAAGAATGAAAAAAAAATGAGTCTTCATCAAGGCAAATGTAGACCATAATTCAATCTTGCTAATTAGAACAAAAATATTTTGGAACTATTAACAATTTTAGCAACTTACAAATATGCAAAAACATCACTATCTTCCCTATTCATACCCTCTGCTTGCTTCCATGTCAGAATCCAAATCTTCTCAACATTCCCATGAAAATAATAGAATCAGATTTCTATTTACAGCAAATAGACCTTAGTAGCAAATTCACATAAAATCCAAATAAATAAATGATAAAAGAATCCTTTAAAATGAACTCTCTGTTATATTCTTATGAAGGGTTCTCCAGACAGCTTTTCTTAGTCTGATCAAGACTGCTATAACAAGATACCATAGACTAAGTGATTTAACAACAGAAATTTCTCATAGTGCTGGAGGCTGGGAAGTCTAAGATCGAGGCACTGGCAAATTTGGAATCTAGCGGGGGCCTGCTTTCTGATTCAAAGACGGAGCATTCTGGCTGTCATCCTACATTGCAGAAGGAGCAAGAGATCTTTTTAGGGCCTCTTTTATAAGGGCACTAATCCCATTTATGAAGGCTCTGCCTTCATGACCTAATCACCATCCGCATCACCTTAGGGATTAGAGTTTCAACATATGAATTGTGGAGGGACACAAACATTCAGACTAGCACAGCCAAGCTAAAAGTGAGTTCTTCCTGCTTTGAACTCTATTCCTACTATTCTTCTGGTACCCATATCACAGTCTAATATGTATTGCAGCAGTTTATATACATATTTTGCCCTTTGACTAAAAGATATGTTTCTTGATGGAAGATATTATAATCTATCATCAAATCTCTAATGCTTATTAGAGTTTTTAGCCCATTTAAATATTGCCACGTCTAAAATAAATAATTCTACTCTTATTCCTTAATTCACCATTGATCTGTTTGTTCAACAAATATTTATTAAATACCTGTAATGTGCAAGGCTCTTTCTTACTAAAAAGGCATACAGTGATTAATAAGACATGGTTCTTGCTATCACAGAGCTTATATTAATATTGGGGAGACAATAGCATCAATTAATTAGCTGATAAATTACGTCATTAAAATGTAATAAGTAAAAAAAAACATATCAGCAGTTGTCATGAGTTGAAGGATTAACTACAAAAAGGATATACAGGGGAAACTTATAGGGTAAAATAACTGTTCTCTAATTTAGAATGAAGAACTTGTACTGTATTTGGGCAGTAGATACATGTTTACATACATTTGTCACAACCTATAGAACTTTACATTACACAAAGTGAATTTTAATGTATGTAAACTAAAAAATAAAATCATTGGGATGTTGGGATATCTCGGGATGGAATGTAGACTATGATAAATGAATCTATCTCTATTCCAAAAGTATACATGTATGTGTTTTCTTGCTCTGTCCACTGAAAGGGGCTAGACATAATGAAACTCCAATAACAACAAGCATAATCAGTGTCCAAATCTTGGTCTATAAACACCATTCACCACTAAAATTCAATCAGTGCTCCTTGGAGAAATGGCTGATACTAGGCCTGGAGTGAGGAATATATAAAATGAGCCTGGAGCATATTATATAGCAGAACGTACAAAAGTGCTCCCCCTTCCTGAGAAAAATTCACAATGATAGGGATGTGTTGGAGGGACACTGGAAACAATTGAAAAGTTCCCAAATCTAGAACAATTTGAGCAACATAATCAGTAAAGTGGGATTGGATTTTCACCCAAAGCATAAAAGAAATACATGAGTTCATAGTGATATTAACAAAAAAATAAAAATAAAAATAAATAAGAGAGTGGAGGAAAACATTTCTTACAAAGAAATTCCGAATAACATGGACAGATACTTCCTCCTCATGGAGGTGGAGATTAATCCCTCCCCATCCCTATTAGGATAGTCTGGATTTAGTGACTCACTTCCCAAAACAGAGTAGGGACAGGGAAAAATAGTAACTTTATAAATAAACCTGGCAAACACTACATTAACCAAGTGATTCAAGTTAACATCATCAGTGATATCATATGGATATTATGCAAATGCTGATAAATGTAATAAGAAGGGTACTTCATCTCTGCGGTATTTTTCCAAGAAGAGTTCCTTAATGGGAAGATAGGCAGAATCCAAATTAAGTCTAAAATTTTGTTACTAGAAATGCATCAATATTTGTTTCTTTGACAAGTGCACTATGGACATGTAACATGTTCATAATTGGAGAAATATGATGAGGGGTATACTGGAACTCTCTGTACTATCTTTAAGACTTTTTTTTAATAAATACCAAATTATTTTTAAATAAAAGTTTAGTAAATTAATGTGATTCAAAGGAAATATGTATATATAGATAGATAAAGATAGAGATATAGAAATAGAGATAGAGAGAGATAGAGATAGAGATAGAAATAGAGATAGAGATAGAGATAGAGATAGAGATAGAGATAGAGATAGAGATAGAGATAGAGATAGAGATAGAGATAGAGATAGATAGAGATGGAGATAGAAAGAGATAGAGATAGATAGATATATACATGTATATCTCCATTAATTGTTTAAGGGTCTTGCTAAGACCTATCTTACCGTTTTGTCTTTAGCTTCTTAGAGATCCTCTCTATCCTTTTGTCCATTTGCACTACACCTAGAACCATCTTTCTACAAAAATGCTTTCATTGTTCTACTTCTCTGCTCAAAAACCTAGTGTGCCTTCCCATTTCTGTAGGAGTAATCTCAAACTCCTCAGGTAGAAATAAAAAATTTCTTCATACCACTGATTCTTACTTCTTCTTTCCAAACTTGTGTATGTATAAATTGAATAGATGAACAAATGTTTATTGGAATAAAATAACAAATATTTATTAAGCACCAAACATACTGCTTGGTACTATAGAAAGTAGTAAAATGTCATACCTGTCATGGAATCATAAACAGAAACATAATTCTTAGTATTATAAATACCAAAGTAGAATGGATAAAATAATACTACATAGATAAATAACTCACAGGGAAAGGAAAAGAAAAGATGAGTCATGAATGGAAGTAGAAATTGACCAAGCAAAGAAGTGTGTTTCATTCAAAGAGAAACAATGACAAATTCAGGAAGCCATGACATACTTGTACAGGGAACAGGGACTAGAGAGTGTAGGGTATGTCCTGGAGAGAGGCAGATAAGATTAAAAGAGCAAGTTAAAGTCATACTGTGAAGGGTCTTGGATTCTTGGTTAAGAAATTTTATTTTCTTTATGAAAGCTATATATAACCTCTTTGCTAAAATGCTAAGTCATCAAGCACATTATCTGTCATATCACATCATCCTCTAGTTATTTTTCATATGAAGAACTCTGACAAATCTTGCATTTATAGAATGATTGCCAGTCAAGTCTTCCATTTTTGGATCCCAATATTACATAGCAGAGTACTGGGTTTATTAAGTAGCAGTACTTGGAAATTTTTATTTAATATAGCCTTATTTATTTATGTCAGGCATTCTTATTCATTTATAAGACAAAAATCAATGGAAAAAAGTTTATTGTTTTTTTTGAGAACCACATCAGTAAACATTTTATTCTAGTATTTGCATTTCTAATAAGTTCATTAGAAATGTAACTGCATATATTTCCTTATGTTTTAGTACCAGTCAGTATTATTATTATGCACAAAATGTAATGTGTGTATGTAAATCCGATCATCTGCAAAGGTCACCAAAGATGATCCAGATTACAATTCATTTGTTTAGTGGCCTCAAATTGACCTATTGTGTATGTATACTTTTAGAATCCATAAAAGCCAGGTGTCCCTGGGAATATTACCCAATATTTGGAATCATGGGGATTTCCAAACTTGTTTATAGTTGTAGGCAGTAATGAATGAAATTGAGTTGTGGTCTGTTTTCTTGTTCCTCTTGCAATCCATAATGTTTACTGCTGACTACTAAATTATCATTGTGATCTTGAGGCACAAAGGAAAAGTTTGCTGAATATTATGCAAGTAGGTCCCAAGTTTTTTCCTCATTCTCTTTCTTCCAGGGAAATAGATTACATGAAACATTTTTAGACTGCCAGAGAAAATTGATTACAGTTTTAAGGCCTACAAATGTGTGAGACATTTTCACCTCTATATTGCAGATGAGAAGACAAACACAAAGAGGCTAAGTGAATACTTTAAAATAACGGAGCCAATTAATATTGATTCTAGGACCAGTTCAGGTCTCTTGAAGCAGTATTTTATAAAAACTATGAAGTTCAACAGTAGCCCAGATATCACAAATGCATTTTAAAAGAACACTAGAAAGTAATTAAACCGCCTGATGCAGAATACCCTGGGAAAATTTTCATACTGGAAAGAAGCTCTTTTCGGGGTTCCATTTTTGAAATCAGATGCTACTGAAGGCATCCAGGAAAATTACAAAACAACAAAATCTAGTTTGTCATTAAATTTATTCACATACCAGAAAAACAATATTCTTCTTGTACAGTATTAACCATCGCACATATTAATATTTTTTATTCATCCAACAGAATCATAGTAATACAAAAAAAGAACATTTAACTGAATAAAAACCAAATAGGCCAGACTGCTTATGTAAATCCAAACATCTATAATGGTCTTCAAAGTTGATCAAAATTACAATTCCAAAATGAAGCTCCTGATTACTTTGACTTGGGAATTAGGCTGTGTGATATGAGTGACAGCTGTGCCAGGTAATAAAAGAGAAACTCCAAAAAATATACACAACACTGTACAATAATGTTATAAGAAGCAACAGATATAATCAAGATTCACAGAATCTGAACTTATGCTTAGCAAAGATAGTTTTATTCCATAGAGATTTAGGAATAGAAGTTCTTTTTTCCCCTAAATTAACAGGAGATATGGGTAGCCTCAAGGTAAAATGATATCTGTATTTTCTGATTTACCTAAGCTGGCTGAAAGCAGTCTTCATGTTTTCTTATTGTTATTCATCTGAAGCTTATTTTACTATTCCAATTCCAAGGAAGTGAAAGGTACAATCATTTTTCTCTTCACTTCTCAATTTTCCTCTTACTCTACTTTGTTTTGGGGGACTTTCTTTTTCTAGCCCACTGACCCGCCAATTAACTTATACCATAAGTTAAAGGAAATTAATATAATAAATTCAAAATATACAAGGCTATCTCCTACTCACAGATGTGAAAATATAATTTTCCTTAAAAATAAATGAGGATAATAAGTATTCAGCCTTAAGTATAATTGGATAATAGTACAGATGACATAATTTATTTTCCAAGTTCTAAGATATCAGTAGAAAAAAGATCTCCCTAACAAACTAGACTTCATCATTTTTTCTCCTATGACTAGGTAACAAGGACATCAATTTGAAGGTTAGAGAAAGAAAGGATGGTATAAAAAGACATTTGAGATATTTTTTAAAAGTGGAATATGTGCTGATTATATCTCAACAGACCTTTTCTTATCCTATTATGTCATAGTACTCTACTTTACAGAAAACACCACCTATGCCATAACTCTTAAATAATGTTAGAAGGTAAGACATTTTATCAAAGAGATAACCAAGACAGAAAATGTTAAATAATTATATTAGTTTTCTACTGCATTATAACAAATTACCCAAAGTACAATGTCTTAAAACAATAGAAATGCATTATCTCACAGTTCTGTATGTCAAAAGTCTGGGTGGGCTTAGTGGCTTCTCTGCTCTAGGTTTCACAAGGCAGAATCAAGGTGTCAACTAGCTTGCGCTCTTATCTGAAGGCTTTAGGGGAAAATCCTCTCACCCTCAATTCGCCCTCAATACATTTCCCTGACATTCCGTTTCACCTTCAGAGTCAGCAATGGTGGGTTGAGTCCTCAAGCTTCAAATCTCTCTGATGGCTTTTTCTTCATCTTTCTTGTCTTCAGCTTGAGAAAGTTATCTGCTTTTAAGGGCTCATATGATTAGATTGGGCCCATTCAGATAATCCGGAATCATTTCCCTATGTTGGGGCCTGTACACTTAATTACAAATGCAAATTCTTTTGTCACATAAGTTAATATAATCACAAATTCTGGGATTAGGGCTTGGACATCTTTGGGATGGACAGTATTTGGCCTACTATAGTAAACTACTCAAGACAAAAATAGGAAAACGATGTAGTAGTTTGTTAAAAATCTAGGGCTCTTCCTACCTCTGTGTATCTCTTTCCACTAAACTGTGCTACCCTGTCAGTCATTTCTTTTCTAAGTTAATTAACAAAGACTGATGAGTTAACACAACTATATTGTACAGTAAATACTATGTCTTGAGAATAAGTAATGTTGCTGAAAATGGAAAAATTAGGGAATTTTATTAAGAGGTCCAAGAAGCTAGGGGATTCTAAGCAATAAGTTGGTCTCTGGGAAGAAATCTGCCATTTTTCAGTCAAAAACTCATAATTTTAGTTATATAAAGTTAATATGTAAAAAGGAACTCCATTTCATTATATGATACCATATCTTCACTACATGACAAAATATTGATTAGAATAATTATTAAAGATCAACCATAATGTAATGAATGCCATTCCATCTGAATGTTAAGATATTTTAAGGATTTTGTTATGGTTGGTCTCTCTTCCCCTGTGAATCCAATGAAGAACCATACTTTAGTTTTCTCTTTCTGACTTTAATTTCACTGAAGGATACACACACACACACACACACACACACACACACACAATCTCCAGAAGTCAGCCTCCCATTTTAAGCTGTGTGCTTAACTAATCAAGAGATCTGAATTTTACTCTTAGATATGCCACTCTCTGATTTTTGTCCCATTACTTTAGTCCTTTGGGTCTCAGTGTCCTTTTTATTAAATTAAATGGGATAATCTAGATGATCTTTCATGTTCATGATATCTCTGATTTTCTAATATCTCATTATCTTAAATATTCAAATGAAATATCACTGATATCCTATTTACAACTGCTATTTATCCAAGAGATTCTGTGAATCTCTACTGGAATTTTAAATGAGAGATCTTAGATACCAAACTCTGAATACTTTGAATTTAAAAATCAATGAGTCTTTTATACTGCCAGACTACTGTCATTGGTCTTATTGCTATATTTTCAACAGAGAGGGTGCTTTCTGAACAATGAATTTTATACTATTTTTAAAAAAAATTATTCTCTAACCAGAAACTTTCAGTGTATGAACTGCCTTTGAGGGCAACTTAATATCTATTATTCTAACTTTTTTTCTTTCTATGTATTTGGAAGATGGTGGTAAAAATATATAGGCTGAAAAACACAGTCCAAAAGCTTCCTATTCCATTTTAAATGCCACTGGAAATTTTGCATTAAATTTCTAATGGGAAGATGAAATAGGGGGACTGATCACAGGTGTTTCTATTTAGCAGTCTAGTAAGATGGCTGTGAGAAAGACAGGAATATGTTAATTTTTAATTGAGGTAGACAAACTTCTGTAACAAGCTAACCCCCAAATTTCAGTGGTTTAACAGGGTAAAAGTGTATTTCTTTACTCAGTATATATTGTTGGTGGTAATGGGAGTGGTATGACTTCTGCTCCACACAGTTATTAAGGAACGCAGGCTACTAACAGCTCTACGATCTTCAATAGATGATTTCCAGGGTCACCCATGAAGATAATATACAGTCAGCACATTAGGAAAGATAATAAAGGATGGTAAATAGAATATTTTAATGTTTCAAGCTTGAAAGAACATATTATTTTCCTCTATATACCTATGAATATAAATCATCCAACAAGCCATACCTAAATGCAAAGTAGGCTGAAAAATGCAGTTCAGTCATGTGCCCTGGAGGATTGAATTGATTGAATGAGGCCCGCCCATTACTTATAGTTAAATGATTGTAGAGGTTAACCACATCTACAAAATGTCTTTAAAGCAGCACCTAGATTAGTGTTTGATTAAATAACTAGACAGTTTAGCCTACCAAGCCTAGTTTAGCCAAGTTGACACAGAAAACTAACCATCACAGTATATATTGAAGGAATTTAAATACTTAAAATACAGGGGATTATTTATTTCCTAATATCTAAAATAAATCTCTTAAAGATAATACTGGGTTTGGGTGTAAAAAAATAAGAAAAGTTAATTGGTTCTCAATGATTATTATTTTCAAGACCTTTCTTTTTTAATATTTTCAAAAATTCTTAATTATAGTTAACATATGATATATTAGTTTCAGGTCTATAACATAGCAATTATATATTTATATAACTTACAAAGTGATCAACATGATAAATCTAGTACCCATGTGACACTGTACATAATTATTACATTACTATATTCCTTATGCTATGCTTTATATCCCTGTAACTATTTTGCAGCTACCAATTTATATTTCGTAATCCCATTCCCTTTTTCACCTACCTCCAAACCCCCTCCCATCTGGCAACCATCAAAATGTTCTCTATATCTGAGTTTGTTTCTGTTTTGCTTATTTATTTTGTTCTTTAGATTTTACATGTAAGTGCAATCATATGACATTTGTCTTTCTCTATCTAATTTATTTTATTCAGCACAGTGCCCTGTAGGTCTATCCATGTTGTTCCAGATGGCAAGATTTCATTATTTTGTAATGGCTATATATACACACCACCTCTTCTTTATCCACTCATCTATTAAAGGACACCCAGGTGGTCTCCATATCTTGGTTATTGTAAATAACACTGCAATAAACATATGGATGCACATGTCTCTTTGAAGTAATGTTTTGGATTTCTTCAAATAAATACCCAGAAGTGGGATAACTGGGCCCTTCTTTGTCTCTTGTTACAGCATTTGTTTTAAAGTCTATTTTGTCTGGTATAAATATTGCAATTCTGGCTCTTTTTGATCGTTTGTATCCATTTTCATTAAACATCTTTTTTCATCCCTTTACTTTCAGTCTCAATTGAAAGCGAGCCTCTTCTAGGCATGATATGTAAGGATCTTGTTTTCTTACCCATTCGACAACCCTATCTATTGATTAGAGCATTTAATTCATTTACATTTAAAGTAATTTTTGATAGATATGTAGTTATTGCCATTTTATTATTCATATTTTGATTTTTTTCTTCTTTTTTTTTCTTCTTAAAGAAGTCCCTCTAACATTTTCTATAATATTGGCTTGGTGGCGATGAACTCCTTTAGCTTTTCATTGTCTGGAAAGCTCTTTAGCTGTCTTTTGATTCTAAATGATAGCTTTGCTGGGTAGAGTAATGTTGGTTTTCTGTTCTTGCTTTGCATCACTTTGAATATTTCATGCCATGCCCTTCTGCTCTGCAAAGTCTCTGTTGCAAAATCACCTGACAGTTTTATGGGAGCTCCTTTGTAGGTAACTAACTGTTTTTCCCTTGCTGCTTTTAAGATTCTCTCTTTGTCTCTAACAACTGGCATTTTAATGATGATGTGTATTGGTATGGGCCTCTTGGGTTCATCTTGTTTGGGACTCTCTGAATTTCCTGGGGTTGGATGTCTACTTTCTTCATCAGGTTAGAGAAGTTTCTGTCATTATTTCCTCATACTGGTTTTCAAATCCTTGGCTTTCTCTTCTCCTTCTGGCACCCCTATGATGCAAATGTTGTTATGCTTGATGTTGTCCCAAAGGCCCCTTAAACTATCCTCATGTTTTTGGATTACTTTTTTCTTGTTGCTGTTCTGATTGGGTGTTTTCTGCTATCTTATCTTCTAAATCATTGATTCAGTTCTCCACTTTATCTAATTTATTTTTGATCCTTTCTAATGTATTCTTTATTTTAATTATTGTATATTTCATTTCTGGCTGGTTCTTTAATATGTTTTTCCTTCCATTTTTATGTTTTCTACCTTTTCGTTTTAGTTCTCACTGAGTGCATCTACTTTTCCCCTAAGTTCATTAAGCATCCTTATCACCAGTGTGTTGAACTCTGCATTTGGTAGATTGCTTGTCTCTATTTTGTTTAGTTCTTTTTATTTTTATTTTTGGAGCATTGTTCTGTTCTTTCATTTGGGACATGTTTCTTTGTCTCCACATTTTGGCTACCTCCCTGTGTTTGTTTCCATGTATTACGTAGGACTGCTATGTCTCCTGTTCTTAGTAGAGTGGCTTTATGTAGTAGATATCTTATAGGGCCTAGTGGCACAGTCTCCCAGGTCCCCTGAGCCAGGTGTTGCAGGTGTATTTCTCGTATAAGTTGTGTATGCCCTCCTGTAGTAGTTAAGCCTTGGTTGCTGTTTGAACATCAGTGGGAGAGAATAACCCTCAGGTGATTGGTTGTGAGGAGTGGTCAGAGAATACAGTGGCAGAGTTGTTGTGCAGGGGCTAACCCTATGGAGCAGGATTCACTTTAGAGAACTCTGGTGCCTGTTTAGTCTTGCCTTTGGACATGTCATCTTTGGATGAGGCCCTGGGTAGAGCTGTGGCTCAGACCAAAGCCCACCACCAGGTGTTCAGGCTAGGGACTCCTGGGAGAAATCCTGCTACAGGCCAAATTCAGCCGCAGTGTGTGCCCTGCCCAGGGCCACATGGCATGAGCCATCAAGTAATCCGTAGATAGCCACCACCCACGTGAGGTTTTGGCAGTGCCTTCAGAGGCCTAGACACAAACTGAAGCCAGCTGCCACTAGTACTGGGCTTGAGGCTGCTCAACAAGAAATCTGAACAAGCAACAACTGGCCTTGGTGTAAAGGGCACACCAAGGCCAGTTGTTGCTTGTTTAGATTTTGTGAACCTTTGAGAGATTTTAAGAAAGTCTACAGCATGAGCCAAGACAGGTCATTTGTATGGGAAATTTACTGGAAGCAGTTTGGGGGGTCTGCAAGGTGGATGAGTCTGGGTCTCAGGGAACCACTAGGGTGAGGTGAGCAGTGTTAGCCAGGTTAATGGAGATTCAGATATGGCAGCTGCCTATGTCTGTATACTGGGCAGGGGTGGTTGAATAAAGGAACAATGCCCTCTTCCAGCTCTTCTGTCTGGGAGAAAGCTGCCCCTCCAGCCTTCACCCTAAGTCTAGACTACACAGTTCCTCCTCTTGTGTCCCTGATGACTTTTGAGCAGCTGCCCCAGCACTTGAGCTCAGAGAGAATGATTACTTCAGCCAGTAGGTCCATATGCAGGTCTCTTAAGAAGAATCTAGGCCCTAAAGTCTAGGTGACTCTAGGCCCCTTCATTTCATCAAGCCATCGTCTCCACTGGTTTTCAGAGCCAGATGCTGTGGGTACTTCTTTTTCTGTTACTGGAACTGTGGGTTAGGGAGCCGGTATTTCTCGCTTCTCTAGAGGATCTCCACAGCCAAGGTATTCCTCCTAATTTTTGACCACCATGCCTGGTTGTGGTACCAGCCTATTCTGTCTCTCTGCCCCTATTACCAGTCACAAGGTGACCTATTATGTGTGTCCTTAGTTGTAGGACTTCTGTTCAGCTTGACTTCAGGTGACTCCCAGTTATGGCCGTTCTGTAGTTAGTTGTAATGTTTATGTGGTTGTAAGAAGGCAAGCATGGTATTTGTTTACTCTACTACCTTGACCACAAGCTCATCTATTTTCAAGACTTTTGATGCAAGACCACATTTATAAATCATGGTCAGTGCACCCCAGAAATCAAATTGGTTAAGAAGGCAAAATTCTTGATAAACTCAATAAAGTCTAAAATAATATTATTTTAAAGCATACCGATATTGTATTAATAAAATAATCCATGTAGAACAACTATGACCTAAACTTGGGAATGATTAAACTTAATTTATCAACGTTCGTTAATGTTTTTACAGTAATTTACATATGAATTACATTAAATCATCATATTAAATGAGTATATCTTATGAAGAAATATCTACAGTAGCAAAAGAAATAATTATATTTGAGAGAATTCTGCATAAAGTTTACTATCAAAGAAGTAAACCTATGTATCATTTGTCACCATTATCACTTATGTTGACCATATTCCTAAAGTAAATTCTTCTTTTCACTTTGTCTTTGGTGACTTAGCTTTCTAAATTACATTGAGAGAAAACACAATGATTAAAAATGAAAAGAAGAACAAAAATCAAGTGCGAAAGAAGCAAGTTTTAATAAACAGATGGATCAGTGACAATTATTTTCAACTCTTTTTTTCCCATGGTTGATATTGCTTTCACCCCCACCAAAGAACTCTATTATGAGGCTGTAATGGTGCCATGAACTGAATGTTTGGGTCTCCCCAAAATTCATATGTTGAAATCATAATATCCAATGTGATGATATTTGAAGACGAGCCATTTAGGAGGTGAGGTAATGAGACCATGACTGGGATTAATATTCTTATAAGAAAAGACAGAATTTATCTCTCTCTCTCCTTTTCTCCCTTCCCTTCCCCTTTCTCCCATGTGAGGATATTACAAAATGATGGCCATCTGCAAACCAGGAAAAGAGCTCTCATCAGACATCAAACATGCCAGTATCTTAATCTTGGACTTTACAGCCTGAAGAACTGTGAGAAATAAATGCTTGTTGTCCAAGCCGCCCAGTTTATGGTAATATTTTATAGCAGCCTGAACTGACTGAAACAGATAGGGATATGCCTATAATGGGCAAAATCTTAATTGATTAATGAAAGATCACACCATCCATAACACAGTTGGTGATTATGCTACTTTCATAGAAAACTAAACTAAAATTATTTTAGCCAATTACTTACAATTTATGACTTTGTCCTCTGACGACTCTTAACACTCCACAATTCTTTTTGTTTCCAACTTGAACGGATTAGCAGTGATACATTTGGTAATTTAAAATTCCCATAAAACTGTCTCTGAAAAGAACATTTTCAATATTTTTAATGAATTTTTAAAAATCTCAATGACCCTGAACATACTTATACTTTATGCATTTGGAAACGACCTGGATATATATCTTCTATATGAATTAGCTGACAGTTCAAGTTTGATTCATTATCCTTTTAATGCGATTAGAAAAGCTGGTTTTATCTTCTATAAGCATAAATATTTTAATAAATGATACAACTGGAGTAAAGACCAAAGAAAATAAGACAAAAAGATGAAGTAAACAGTTTCATATTAAGATTTTAGAGTGAAAAACTTCTAACTTATATCTACTAATAGAATATTCTGCATGTCGATAATACAATACTTCAGATAATCCAGGAAGAACTTTCTTTTTCTGAACATAGTGGCCTTATGGTTTTTATTTTTTATAATAAATCACTCAAGGATTTCTATAAAAAAAAACACACTTGCAACTCATATCGATAAAAGAAATGGCCATCACATTTGTGATCATTAGGAAAGTTTAATGACTTTACTAGATAGCCATAAGGTATTAGTAATCAGGCTGGCTTGTTAAAAAACTCCATAATAGGCTTTGGAAGCTTTCTTAATAATAATATTGTTATAATTTTGAACAACCAAAACAGATACTGCACTGCATGGTCACATATTTTCTTACATCTGACACCTCAAAGATATTTCACAATCTTACTATCTTAGCAAAGGTTGATTTGGGAGCAGACATCTATCTACAGACATGAAAATGATATGGAGATGGAAAAGGGATGTTAGCACAAGGTATACTACATTAATATCAACTGAAATTTTAGGGTGTTTTTATACTTTCTGATGGTTAATTTTATATGTCAATTCGACCAGGCCACAAGGTATACAGATATTTGGTCAAACATTATTTCTAGGTATTTCTGTGGGGTGTTTATATTCCTAAACTCTAAGATAAAATCATTCCAGCTTGCCTTTATACACTTTTATTTTCCCGGAACATACCCTGGAAAATTTGCTGACAGCTTTTGCCTTGAAACAGTCTTTACTAACATTACATATGTTTTAGACTCTAATTCCTGATTTATCTGAACCATTTTTTCTCAAAATGCTTTTGAGTCCTGCCTTTGCAGCAAGGAATTGACATATCTCTGTGAGAGAACCATATTGTAATTTGTAATCAAAGGTACTTGCTACATCAAAATTTTATTTGGCATTGTGATTCTGAAAAACAAATGTCCTTTACATATTTGACAAAAGATATTTTAAAATAGTTTCATGGAATGTAACTTTATCAGTTCTTGATACACCGAAATAAGTCAATTTTTATATCACTGCTGGTTATTTGTTAGCACAATATCTGGAAATACCTTGCCTTGAACCCTTAGAATAGGACAGCTCTCATATACTTCACTGACCAAAGAATAATCTAGAAACTAGGTGATGGGAAATGTTCTGATGTTTCCTTGATTTCATTCAAATGGATTTCAGAATATGGAGAGTGGATTGTAAACTGATAAGGTCCTTGCAATCTGTGACATCAACCAAGGATTGCCGCACCTCAACAAACCCTCCTAATAATGGGGAAGTATGAACTGTTCAGGAACAATATGGTGTTGCTCTGAGACAGGAAAGTATGTTCATAACCATGAGCAGACGGAACTGCAAAAGATCATAGCAGGGTGTGGGTTGGCTGATTGTGTAGAGGATGATCTTATCTTAGCCAGCAATTGCATGCTCTTGTATAAAAGAAGCTTGCAAAAATAAAACTGCTCCATTGCTCCACCATCAGTGGACAGTGGTCCTCCTGATCCCACCTTTGTCTCTCTCTTTCTTTTAGACATCTCCCATTGTCTCCACTCAGGTCTCAAGCAGGCCGCGCTGGACGTGGCATCAAAATGCATTCTCTTTTATATGGTCTTCCATTTTGCATTTTAACACTTGTACTTGGATTAGTATGCTGAGAATTAGAACAAACTTCTGCATCTCAATCAGAACTTTTTAATGCTTGAACTGATTGTTGGATCTTCTGCAACATGCATTTTCTGTGTACTGCTGACCTTGCTGTCAAAATTATGTTATGAATAACATTTATATTTGTCCAACTCAGGGATAAAGCAGCCATGATCACCCCTTTTAGAAATATATCAATGAGTTATACTGATGGCAAAAACAGCATTTTGTTACATAACTCAGTATAGTTTCTATGCTGTCCATTAGTTCTATTTTTATGTATGTTTGGCTTTTCAAATAAATACAATCATAAAAAAATTATTTCATTCTTTTGCCAATTTGCATGACAATCATGAATTTAGCATGGAATGATGGTTAAGACTTTCTAGAGTACTGGAGCTTTGAGTTTTAATCCTGCCTCTGACACTAAGGAGCTTGTAACCTTGGGTAAATATTTTCCATCTTCTAAGTCGTGCTTTCTTCATCTCAGACTATAGTGTAGTTTATTAAGAGGCATGTCTATGAATCCATCCTTTGTGAATTGAAATCCTGGCTCTACTATTTACCACGTCTCTCACCATGGATAAGATACTTAACTTATTGTGTGCCACAGTGGAGATAATAATCTTACATTACAGGGTTTGTTTAAGTGAGTTTAAGGTAAAGAAATTTGAACACTGTTAGGCACTTACAAAGTGTTTACGAAATATTAGATATGCTAATTTAGGAAGTTAGGCTATTGGACCAGATAAGATTTATAAAGTCTTCTAGTTCTACAATTCTGTTTCTATGACTGTGTATTATAAGCTCCTTAAGAACAGGGCCTGCATGAAATTATTCTTATAAAGTATTAAGCACAACATTTTCCAACTAGTGTATGCTCAAAAATGTTTGTTTAATTAAATGAAACAAAATTTACATTAACCTACATTAAAGCAAAAAGACAATCTTTTGTTATCTATTATTGCCAGGAAATTTTCACCTATTGATCTTTCAAAAAATACTAGAATTTTTAAAAAGTTTTTAAAAGCATCAGTACCATTTGATACAAACTTTTAATTTGTTGAACAATTTTCAAATTTCATATTCCAAGATGAAGTCCAAGTCAAGAATAGACTGCTGATGACTTGATTCTGCTGCTTCCTTAGTGAAATATAACGAAATGATTGATATTCTTGAATTATAAGCAGTTTGTCTATAGATCTCAATCAGGGTACTCTCACAGTTCCAGAACTCACAGAATTCTGTGGGAAATAGAAGGTAGAATAAATCCAAGATTTCGAAATTATCATTTTTAGAGAAAGAGGGTAGGTATGTATAGGACATTACACTTAAAGTAGTAAATAGATATTTCTAGTATAGTAGCTCTTACAAAAATGGATAATTCAGTCATTTCCTCTATTTATTCCCATTTTCTACATATCAATCTCTTTGAATAGCAAATAAACTATAATTTCCTCTAGATAATCTAGATCTTAGATTTACCTATAATTTGCTTATAGCTTCTCCAAGACCTAAAAATGGTCCTGTTCAAGGTAGGCTTTGATGATGGGTTTATTTTACATAGGAAAGATTAAAATACACATTTCTGAATGTGAGCATTGAGAATGGGGGAATTCACTGCTAGAAGAGGTTATTTAGTTTAACACCCTCATTTTAAAGATCTAGAAACTGAAGACTAGAGAAGGAAATAAACTTGCCCAAGATCATGTGACTATCTGGTGAAAGTTCTAGTACTAGCATTCAGATCCCCTGTCCTGCACTCTACTGCTCTTTCAATGACAGGGATCTTTCCTCAGATAAAAGGGCAATGGATCCTCCATGTAAAACAAAAGATCTTCCTAAAAAGGAAACTTTGTGGAAAAGTTTAGAGAAAGGGAGCCTTTCATATTTCAAGCAACGTGGTAAATTTTATATCTAACCTACTTGTGAAAAGTAGTTAAAGGCCCCACAGATCTGTGTATTTTGAAATTTGGTGGGCTACGCTAAGGTATTTCTTGCTTTCTGACCATGCTTCTTCCTCTAAGTTGAAGCCCTGTCCTTGTAGAGTAATTTAAGGAAAACATAGTAGTAGCAGAAACATCTAGAGAGAAGCAGTGACAGACAAGATGCAGAAGACATATTCAGAGGGAACAGTGAATATAGAGCTATGATTCTGATCGTTCCACCTCTGTTTGTCAATGCATAGACTACATGAAGCATTATTTAGCTCCTATGTGTTGTCATCACAAACCAAATCTTGAATAAGCTTTCCTTTGCATTGCTTTGTAATTAGGAAGTGCTTCAACATTTATGTTGAATGAATGAATGAATAAAGTACTTAAATTTGAAATGAAATTAAATTTGAAGTGAAATTTATAATTTCACTTAAAATTACTCCTGTGAACTATTAAAGCTCTTTTCTGCATATTATCATCATTCACCTGTCTCATTCCTCATTTATTCCCTTACTGAGAAATTAGCAAATAATAGAAATAACAAATGATAAACTATAAAAATATAGGCGGGCAGAGATATGGTCTCTCTTCTTTATCACTGAATCTTCAGTATAATGCTCGATATACAAAAAATGTTCAATAAACAACTAATGAATTTTGATTGGAAGCTTATCAAATAGTAAGCCCTCTCCTCTTCCACAAAGTTTTCCCATTGATTAGTGTACTTGGGACAACAAAAAAACATTGATCACTCATTTGTGGAAAGTCAAAGAACTCGTACAATATCTGTAATTAAACACAGCCTACATATAGATGTAACAAAAAATTAAAAAATGTCCTTACCTCAAATATTTGAACAGACACTTCACTAAAGAATATATTCAGATAGAAAATAAACATGAGATGATGAAGGCAGGAAAAAATTAAAAGAGACTGAAATGAGTAAGGAAGATCATTTATTGTGCACCTAATTATGAAAACTTTCCAAAATTAATACTAAATATAACCCCAGAGCAAATATAATTATCACCAGTCAAATTTAACAGGTGAGGAAACTGACATACAGAAAGGTAAGATATCTTGTCCAAGATCCCAGCCAGTAAATGGTAGAATTGGGATTTGCAACTATATATATATCTCCCACAATGTGTTGAAAAAAACATATGTTGTAAAATTTTCACCTTATCAATAAGGATGATCAATGGTTGCTATCAAAGATTTAAGTTTTGCACTCCTGAACATGTAATTCCCTGTTTTTTTTTCTCTTTACCTATGTGATTCATAGGTTTAAAACTGGAAGTGGCAAATCCGATTTACTGTAGAAATTATCTAGATTTGACATATATGAAACTAGGTTCTGGCTTCCAATGGATAATTAAGACTAAAGAGTTATTGAGACCAAAAAAAGACTGAAAAAGTATGGCACAGAAAGACTGAAATCTATGTTATTAGCTCTCGAATTGAATTTAGATCAAAGGAATTCTCACTACAAACATGAAAGCCTAAGAAAAGCGCTTTCTTTCCAAAATATGACTTGCCTCAAACAGCCATTTTTTAAAATTCTTACTGACTGAGGAAAAAAGGTTATATTTTTCATGAATAACATAAATAGTCTTTAGTATCTTCGATACTCAGAGTTTACTGTCTCCATTTCTAGGTAAAATTATGTGATATTGACTAACTTCATTTCCTTATCCTGATTATTTTCACTCTTTCGAATTTTACATTTGATTAGACACATGCAATTTCCTTAAGAAATTCACAAGCCAGTAAAATAACTAAATTAGATGAGCAGTTATATCTTAAAAAAATGAGATTACTGCCTTGTAAAAATTTATTATTTTTAAATTATATTGTGAAACCATGACACACTAATTGAAATTAAGGAAGAGTTCCTATGATACTTCTGATTAAAAGACATTAACTTCCTTCATTGTTGATATTGTCATCTTTTGAAAGTTAAAAATACAGTTCAGCTCATTTCCCTACTGCAGAACATATTTCCAGAGAGGAACCCACCCTTGGCTTCCTGGAGGGATTTTTAAAAATTGTTTTCTATAATCCTTAGCTGTATTGACATACTAGGTCCCATTATTCTTTGTTGCCTGGCTACCATCTCAGCATCATCTGGAGAGAAAACTAGCTTAATAAGCAGGTACTTTAGGGAAGCCAAGTAGTGTACTTCATCAGGAAAAACACGCAGAAAGAAAAAAATTCTTAAATGTACAAAGTACAATTCACAAAGTAACTGTAAGATTTATTTAACCTAAATCAAGTGAGGTTGAAGCCCCAGGGGCAAATATTAAGTATGAAACACCTGAAAAGACCTTCCCAATGTCTAAAAAAAATAATTAGATTAAAGAGCTCAAAATCTTGCATCAAAAACAAGGAGGTATATTCTAGGCCTATCTTAAAAATGATTAATAGTAGTAGTGGTCTTTGTGGGAATCAATAAGGTGAAAATGAATAAATAGACACAACATCAGTCAAGGTCCTAATCCACAGAGGCATATAATAGTATTGAGCAAATTATTAATTTCTCTGAGCCTTAGTTTTCCAGTCAGTTAAATGTTAATGATCAGGTATAGAATTCTTACAGGAAGATATGATATCTTATTTCTAAATCTCTTCCCATGCCATCTTTTTGAAACAAGACAAAGAAAACATGAGAGTGGGGAAAATACTTGTAAACTGTATTTTCAAAGAATCTAGGAGACAGAGGAAAACTAGAGTCCAAGGAATTTGTGAATTCTGCAAAAAGCAGCTGAAACTAACAGAGCTGTATAGAAAGCCCATAACAAGCCAAAATAGGAGTTGCAAAGAAGAATGAGAATATAAGGGATCCTCAAGATGGAAGATCTCAAAAATCCTCAGTAAATAATACATTTGAAAGGAAAGAGAGACTATAAGTATAACAAAAATATTCTAATATTAGAACGCTTTAATTCATTAGATTAAGTCTAGGACACCAAGTATACAAAATAAATAAGGATGGTACTTCTGAAAACTTAGTAAGATCTGAAACGATTCATATCAACAATTTCAGGAATTAAAAAAAAACTAAATAAGCAGAGCAAGGAGATTGAAACTGTCAAGAAGAACTGAAAAAAGAACTTCTAGAGAGAAAGAAAACACTGGAAGAGTGAAAACAATGAAACAGCAAGCTTGGGAAATAGAGTCGATCAAATGGAGGAGAGAATGAGTGACATAGAAGACAGAAATCTAGAAATAAATCAGAAGGAAGAAGAGAGAAACCAAAGGATGATAAATAATGAAAGAGAAATACAGAAACTAGCTGATACCACTAGGACAGGTAACATAAGAATAATGGGTGTTCTCAAAGTGGAGGAAAAGGAGACGGGATTAGAAAGCACTGTCAGACGAATAGATGACAAGAATTTCTCAAATCTAAGGAATGAACGGGAGCTTGGAATTCAAGAATTCAAAGAACACCCAATTATCTCAACTCCAAAAGGCCTTCACCAAGACACATTGTATTAATATTATCAAAATACAACAACAGAGGTAGAATTATCAGGGCAAACAGGGAAAAGAAGGTAACTAATAAAAGATAATCCATCAGATTATTGTCAGACTCCTCAGCACAAACCTTACAAGCCAGAAAGGAGTGGAAACAAATTTTCAAACTATTAAGTGAAAGCAACTACCAGCCAAGAATAATGTATCCAGCAAAGTTCTTCTTTAGATATGAAAGAGAAATAAAGACATTTCCAGACATAAAAAAAAAAAAAGAATTAAGGAATTTTCCACTATGAGGCCTGCATTACAGGAAATACTGAAAGGAGTTAGCTTACCTAAAACAAAATGACAAAAAAAAAATTAACTATGAGTAAGGCAACTAGCAGGCAGTTAGTAGCAGAGGAGTGCAACCCTTATGAAGAACAGGGCGTTATAAACTTAAAACGATAAGAATAGATTTGCTATAAAAAAGATAGAAATGAACATTCAGCATACATAGGGACAACTTGATACGACAGTGACTAAAAAGGGGAGGATTCAAATATTCAGATTCACAAAGGGGAATAGAGATAAGGCACACACAGAAGAAAATGGACGACTGTATATAAAGGGAAAGACAGAACAAAACACTATTGTAATAAGGGATCTAAATACCCCACTATCGGATATGGACATATCATCCAAATAGTATATATATATATATACAATCCTTTTCATATTCATAATGATAAGCACACACTAAACATTCAGAAACGGAGTATATAACAAAAAACAAGTAGAACCAGAGGGAAAACTGACAAAAGCCTACCAAAATAAAGAAAACAGAAGCACAAGGACAGGGAAGAAATGGAAACACCGAGCTACTAGAAAGCAACAGATAAAATAGCTATAAGAAGACCTCATATTTCAATAAACACCCGAAATGTAAATGAACTGAATTCACCAATAAAAAGGCACAGAGTTGCAGAATGAATCAAAAAACAAAACCCAACAATAACCTACCTCCAGGAGACACATCTCAGTTCCAAAGACAAATATACACTCAAAGTGAAAGGATGGAAAATGATATTTCAAGAAAATGGCATTCAAAGAAAAGTGGCAGTAATGGTACTAATATCAGACAAAATAGACTTCGAAATAAAAAGGATCAAGAAAGATACTGAGGAAAATTTCTTAATAATAAAGGGAATCATGAAACAAGAAGACATAACACTTATTAACATCTATGGTCCAAATCAGGGAGTCCTGAAATATCTAAAGCAATTGCTGATAGGACTAAAGGGAGAAAGAGACCAAAACACTATCGTCGTAGGGGACCTAAATACCCCACTGTCAGATATAGACAGATCATCCAAACAGAAAATCAATAAGGAGACAATATCATTAAATGACACATTAGACCAGCTGGACATAATTGGCATATACAGAGCCTGCCATCATAAAACAGCTGTTTATACATTCTTCTCTAGTGCACATGTAACATTCTTAAGAATCAACCACATACTGGACACAGGAATAGCCTCAACAAATATAAGAGGGTTGAAATCATACCAACCATGTTCTCTGATCATAATGCTTTAAAACTAGAGATCAACTGCAAAAAAATATCAGGAAGAAACAAAAATACATGGAGATTAAACAACATACTACTGAAGAATACTAGGTCAGAGAAGAAATAAAAAGTGAGATAAAGAGATACATAGAAACAAATGATAATGAAAGTATATCAAAACTTTTGGGACATGGCAAAAGTGGTCATAAGAGTAAAATTCATATTACAGGCCTATCTCCAAAATCAAGAATGAGCCCAAATAAAAATCCTAATGCTTCATCTTAAAAATCTAGAAAAAAAAAGAACAAATAAGGCCTAAAGTTAGCAGAAGGAAAGAAATAAAATTAGAGCAGAAATAAATGAAATAGAAAACAAACAAACAAAAACAATAGAAAAGTAAAGGCAACAAAGAGCTAGTTCTTTGAGAAGGTTAATAAAATTGATAAATCCGTGGGTAGACTCATTAAAGAAAAAAAGAGTAAAGATACAAATAAATAACATCTGAGCCTCAAGTATGAAAGAAGGGAAATTAAGACAGATGCCACAGAAATATAAAAGATCATACCAGAATACTATAAAAAAGTATATAACACCAAATTTAATAACCTAGAAGAAATGGACTAGTACTTAGAAAAATAAAATTTTTATGGATTGAATCAAGAAGAAAATCCAAATAGACCGATCACCAGTGTGGAAATTGAAACAATCAGCAAAAACCTACCAAAAGGTAAAAGCCCAGGACCAGATGGCTTCATCAGTGAATTCTACCAAACATTCAAAGAAGATTTTATACCTATTCTCCTCAAATTCTTCTAAAAATTCAAAGAGGAGGCAATACTTCTCAACACATTTTACGAGACCAATATTACTCTGATACCAAAACCTACTAAAGATAACACAAAAAGAGAAAACTACAGACCAATATCTTTCATGAACACAGGTGCAAAAATTCCAAATGTGATACTATTGAACTGAATACAGCAATATATTAAAAAGATTATTGATCACAGTCAAGTTGGTTTCATCCCATGGGAACAAGGATGGTTGAACATATTCAAATCAATTAATGCGATACACATAAATAAATTAAAAAATAAGAATCATATGATCATATCAATAGATGCAGAAAAAAACATTCGATAAGATAAAGCATCTATTTATGATCGAAACAGTTAACAAAATCAGTAGAGAAGGAAAGTATCTTAACAAAATGAAGGCCATATATGACAAATTCTCAGCCAACATTATACTTAATGGTTAAAAACTAAAAATCTTCCCTCTAAGATCAGGAACAAGGCAAGTCTATCCATTGTCACTACTATTATTCAATATAAAATTGGAAATCCTAGCCAGTGCAATCAGAGAAGAGAAATATATAAAAGCCATCCAAATAGGAAACAAAGAAGTTAAACTGTCACTATTTGTGGATGACATGATTCTCTATATAGAAAACTCTAAAGACTCCACAAGAACACTACTAGAAATAATAAGCAAATACAGTAAAGTTTCTGGATACAAAATCAACGTTCAAAAATCCATAGCTTTTCTTTACTCTAATAATGAAGTGTTAGAAAAAGAAGTGGAAATAATAATTCCTTTTGGAATGGCAAAAAAAAGAATAAAATACCTAAGAATATATTTAACGAAACAAGTGAAGGACCTATATAATGAAAACTATAAGACCCTATTAAAAAAAAATCGAAGAAGATATAAAGAAATGGAAAGATATTCTGTGTTCTTGGATTGGAAGAATCAACATAGTTAAAATGACCATATTACCTAAAGCATTATAACAGATTTAATGCAATACCCATCAAAATATCAGCATTTTTTTAAATAAATAGAACAAAAAATCATTACATTTGTATAGAAGCACATAAGACTCTGAATTGTCCACATCATCCTCAGAAAAATGCACGAGGCTGTAGGCATCACACTGCCCAACTTCAAATTATACTACAAAGTGACAGTAATCAAAATGGCGTGGTATTGGCAGTAAAACAGACACACAGACCACTGGAACAGAATCAAGAGTCCAGAAGTAAACCTATATTTATATGGGCAAATATTTTTTGACAAAAATATATATATATATACAGTAGAGAAAGGAAAACCTCTTCAATAAATAGTGCTGAGAAAACTGGAAAGCCACCTGCAACAGAATGAAACTACACTGTTGTCTATCACCACACACCAAAATTAACTCAAAATGGATTAAGGACCTGAAAATAAGACCTGAAACAATAAAAGGCATAGAAGAAAACATAGGAACAAAACTCAAGGACCTTGGACCTAAGGAGGATTTTATGAATTTGACCTCAAGGGAAGTAAAAGCAAAAATAAATGAATGGGACTACATCTAACTAAAAACTCCTCAGCAAAAGAAATTGTCAACAAGGTAAAGAGAGAATTATCCAAATGGGAAAATACATTTGCAAGCAACACCTCCAATAGGGGCCTAATATTCAAATATACAAAGGACTCATACAACTCAATAACAACAACAACAACAACAAAACGATTCAATCAGAAAATGGGCAGATGACCTGAAAAGATACTTCTCCCTTGAGGACATACAAATGGCAAACAAATATATGAGAAGATGCTCAACATTTCTAGCTATTAGGGCAATGCAAATCAAAACCACAATGAAATACCATCCCATATCTGTTAGAATAGCTACAATCATCAGGACAAGTAATAACAAATGCTCGAGAGGATGATGAGAAAAAGAAACCCTCATACACTGCTGGTAGGACAGCAAATTGGTACAGATACTATGGAAAACAGTATGGAGTTTCCTCAGAAAACTAAAAATTGATCTACCATATGATCCAGCAATCTCTCTACTGGGTATTTACCCCAAACCCTTGAAAACCCATATCCAAAAAGATATTTGCACATTGATGTTCATGCAACATTATTCACAGTGTCCAGGACATGGAAGCAACAGAAGTGTCCTATGATAGATGATTGGCTAAAGAAGCTGTGGTACATATATACAATGGAATAGTCCTCAGCCATAAGAAGAGATGAAATACTGACATTTGTGACAACATGGATGGACCTCAAGATAATCATGCTAAGCGAAATAAGCCAGACAGAAAAAGTTGAAAATCACATGACATCACTTATATGTGGGTTATATACCTATTTGTTCATGGAACTAAAATTAAAAGTGATTAAGGACTACAAAAGTAGAAAATCAGTGGTGGTTATTGGTTATTGCTCATCAGCCAGATATGCTTCAGTCCACCATAGTTACAATCTTGAAGAACAAGAAGAAAGTGGCAGAAGTTGTTAAAAATTTGTTTTATTGAAAGCAACGAGACTAACAAATATTTAAGAAGGACCTATTATCAGACATGGAAAAACTTCTAATAAACTGAATTGACGACCGCCTCGAAATTAACAAAATGAGACCAACCACCCAATAAAAAAAGGAAAAAAAAAAGATGTGATGATTAATTTTATGTCTCACCTTGTCTAGGCCATAGTACCCAGATGTTTGGTCAAATACCATTCTCGATGTCTCTGCGAAGGAATTGTTTAGATGGTATTAACATTTAAACCAGTACACTGAATAAAGCCAAGACTAAGCCTCATCACATTAGTTAAAGACTTCAAGAGAAAAGAAGACTGAAATCCCCTGAGAAAAAGGGAATTCTGCCTCCAGACGGCCTTTGAACTTGAGCAGTAATATCAGCTTTTCTTTGGTGCTTGAGTCTACCAGCCTGCTCTGCAGAGTTTCCATCTCCCATGACTTCATGAGCCATTTCCTTAAAATCTCTTTCTGTATACAGATATAGACACACACACATACTTCCTATTGTTTCTCTGGGGAACTCATAAATATAAAGGCCCAGAGAATTCACATACAAAAACTCTACCAAAATGGCCCTTAAATATGTGAAAACGGGTTCTATCACACTTATATAAGAGAAATAAAAAAAGTAAAACTACCCAAGACATCATTTTAACATTTTAGTTTGCAAAATAATCCTAAAGTTTTACAACAGGCACTCTTATAAATTGTTAACAGGATCATAAAATAGTAGAACATCTATGGAGGGAAATTTGGCAGAATCTATCAAAGTTGCAAATATACTTATTTTTTGAGCAATAATCTCACTTCTTGAAATTTATCTCACTACTTTGTACACATAAAAAATGAAGTATATTCTAGGTTATTCCTTGCAGCATTGTTTAAAATAGTAACAGACTGAAATTAACACAACTGACCATCATTAAATAATATGAAGCTTTTAAAAAGCTAAGAGCCATGTGATTTTCACTCATGTGAGATATAAAGTTGAAAACAACAAAAGATTAAGACAAAGAAACAATAAAAAACTCAGACATAGCTGTTTACTGGTTATGAGGGAAGAAGGAAGGGGGTAGGTAGTAAAAGGTGAAGGGGGTTAAATATATGGTGATGGAAGGAGATCTAATTTGAGGTGCTGAACACAGTGTAATGTACAATTGTACACTTGAAACCTATATAATTTTATTAACTAATGTCACCCCAATAAATCTAATTAAAAAATAGAAATATAAGGAAGCTCTTTATTTACTCAAAAGATCTCCTAGATAGATCTGTCAAGTAAAAACAAAACAAAACAAGGACAAAACAATGAAGATAGTGTTCTATATTTTGTGTAAGAAAGAAGAAAATGTGAGAATATAATGTGTATATATATATATATTTGTATTACTTTGTATTCGTGTCAATAAGCATTGTAAGGATTCAAATGAAAGTAATAGATATGGTTAATTACAGAGCCTGGTAGTGGTGAGATAGAGTGGAGAATGAATATATGTATATACACACACACACACACACACACACACACACACACACACACGCATGTGTATATATATATACACACACACACACACACACACACACACACACACACACACGCATGTGTATATATATATATACACACACACATGTATATATATATATATGTATATGCGTGTATATATGTGTATATGTATATATGCATATGTATATATACGCACACACACACATACGTGAATATATATATATAGAATATGTATTGTCCAAGTAGGACATATATAAGTAGTCAGACAGTGCAAATAAACAGGACCTCACTGTGACCTCGTACTCTGGGGCCTTCTGCCCTAGGGTTCTTAATTCAGTAATTGGTTTCACAGGGACTTCCTGAAAGGACACCTGTTCCCAAAACTTTTGCTTGTCTATGACAACACGTTATCTGTCTCATGTGCATGGCTTACTTGTGGAGGTGTTTTGTGTAGAAAGTGTGTGAGCTGTCTCAGTCTATCTCACAGTCTTCACTGTCTGCATTGTCTGTTGTAACAGTAGGCTCTAGAGTCAGTTTGTATTTAAAGCATTACAGCAGTTTGGGAAAACAACATAGGTTTTCCTTTGGGTGGTGGGCAAAGCTTTTAGTAGCCATTTTGAAAAATCATTATTATTAATGCCCTATCCCATCTCCAATGCCTTCTCAGGTGCTGGATTTTTACTTTTCCTCTGTTTTTATAAAAATTGGTGTTTCTCATTCATTATTCATAACTTTTTTTCTTTATGCCAAAATCTCACACAGACCTTTCATATAAAAGGGTTGTATGCAAGTAAGACAAAATCATTTTTATAGCAAAACATTTTTATACATTTAATTAGAAAGACACATCATGTTCAGGAAATAGTTGGGATAAAATCTTGAATTTTTGTTTTTTAAAATGATTTTTATCTAACTACCACCTCCTCATCAGTTTTATCCTGACCATTTATCCAGTAGGCAGCCAAGAAAAGATCAATCAGGTTTGGGGGATAGCTGCATTGGATAATTAAAGTGCCTTGCTAAGTTGTATGTATTAGGAGAATGATGAGAGAAGTAGTATCAGGCTATCAGTCCATTGTTGCAAATTGCAACTAATTCAGAAATCTAAAGAACACAAGTCTATAACATGAGGCCTCCCTGAGCTGGGGATGAGAGTCCAATCGGTCAGGAGTGGGTGCAAGGTTACTCTGCTGGTGATGTGTCCTCCTCTGACTTCCAGTCTTCTGAAGAACCACAATTTAGAAATGCAGTTAGTCCGTGCCAGAAATATAGAGCTTATGAGCAGGTCAATTTTAGATATCCCCATCAGAGAACAAACTCTTCTCATGGGCATCTACATTTGACCCAGACAATCCAGCCAATATTCATAATGTCAATATTTATGGTCTCATAGAGGAGTGTCATAAATCTGTAAACATCCAAGAGTCTGGATGATGTTCACTGAAACCATGCCTGCTTTCAGTTTTGCACAGAGCTTGCTTAGATGAAACAACCCATAGCAAAGAGTAAAAGGTTTCAGTTTCGAGTCATGCCCAGGAAATTAAGATTTTAGAATTAAAGATTCCAAAAAGCCAGTGGTTTTTCTTTAGGAGAAGCAAGGCTCAGATACAATGGGGACAGATTCTATGTTTCAAGTCTAAAAGCTGAAGTAAATTGTGTATGTGTGTATACAGCTTTACATTTAACACTGATGAAATTATAAGCATATAACAATTTACATTAAATTTTATTATGCACCCAGATACTCTAGCCACAAAATAAAAAGCTATTTGTTAAAATCACCCTCTTCCTTTTATCTCATTGCAAGTTTATTCAAATACCTAGCAGTAAAGTTATAAATTAAAAGATTAAGATAGGGGTGGGGTAGCTGTAGCAGCAGTGAGAGCAGCAAGTATGGAGTGTTTTCATTTTTTTTTTCCTCCTCTGATTTATCTAAAGCTTTGTTCCAGCCCTGTGAACTGATTTAACCTTTTTTTCTTTTTTTTTTTATCCTACTTGGAAGAGAGAGCAATGAAGATCTTTAATATTTTTGAGACACTCAAAGCCCGATTGTAGGATTTTTTGGATTATATCCCTTGCCACCTGGAAAAGAAAAAGAAATACTATAAACTACTTCTTATTGTCTTTTTTTCCATCCAAAGCCCATTTTGGATCCTTTCTCCTCTCAACTGGAAGAAAACAAAACCCAAAGGTATCACCCAGGTTGGATTTTTCCCCTCACTTTAGCTAGCAAGGCCAAATGCATCTGAGGGATCCAGGGAGACAATTTTCCTGGATTTGAATCTATCGTTTTGAAATCTGTAGGTGACTTTTACCTCTCACCAAAGACAGCAGCTCAGCTGTTGTTTCATACCATGTATGACTCCATAACCACCCAGGAACCAGTATTGTCATTCCCTAGCCCTCTCATTTTCTTTTCCCTGTTAGCACTGTAGTCATATTTCAATGATTTAGGGTCATTCTAGTGAATTCCACCATAGTACTCCTTTGTCAGGAGTCCCCAAGACCACTCCTACATTCATAGATTCACTACAAGGATTCATGAGACTCAGCATATAGTTTTCCTCACGGCAAAATATATTTAAATGATGCAGTAAATTTCTACAGCCAGGTCATAAGAAAAAAAAAAAAAAGGCAGAGGAGGAATCTGGAGGAAGCCAAGTATAGACTTCCTTATTCCCTCTTCCTCCTGTAAGTGATCACACAGAGCCCTTCCTCCAGCAATGAAAATGCAGTAATTATGTGTGTGATGCTTCTGTCCAGGAAAATAAACCCAGTACCTAGATTTTTTTATTGGGTGCTGATCATTTAGGTAGCTTCTGCCTAGCATATGCTAAAATTCTGGACTCCCAGAAGGAAATCTTATCATCTGCATAGTCTACATATAATGAATCATACTTATTTAGGGAGTTATTTTTATCAGTATAAGGAAGTGTTTATCAGTCAAATCTCAGCAACCAAAGACCAAGGTTATGTTAACTCCTTCCTTTCCTTCCTCTTTTTTCCCTTCCTTTTCTTTTTCCCTTTTTTCCCTTCCATCCCTTCTTTTCTCTCCTACTCTCTTTACCTCCCAGTCCCTTCCTCTTCTCTCTCCTCTCCTCTTTTTTCTTTTCTTCCTTCTATCCTTTCTTCATTTCATTTTTTCTTCCTTCCCTTCCTTCCTTCCTTCCTTCCTTCCTTCCTTCCTTCCTTCCTTCCTTCCTTCCTTCCTTCCTTCCTTCCTTCCTTCCTATATAATTCACACACCATAAAATTCAACCATTTAAAGTATACAATACAATGGTTTTTAGTATATTCACAATGTACCACAACCATCAATTTTCAAAAATCAGTTTTAGAACATTTCATAGCCCCCCAAAGAAACCCTGTACCCATTAAGCAGTCACTCCCCATTTTCCAAGCCACCAAGCCCCTGGCAACAACTAACCTAGTTTCCATCTCTATAGATTTGCTTATTCTTGACATTTTATGTAAATTCAATCATACAGTTTGTGGCCTTCTGTGTTTGGCTTCTTTAAATTAGCATAATGTTTTTAAGTGTGATCATGTTGTAGTATGTATATGAATTCCATTCTCTTTTATGGCCGAATAATATCCCATTGCACGGATATAGTATACTTGTTATCCATTCATTAGTTGATTGACATTTGGGTTGTTTCCAGCTTTTGACTATTGTAAATAGTGAAACTATAAACACCTCTGTAAACATATTTGTTTGAACACCTGTTTTCAGTTTCGGTGGGTACATATGTAAGAGTGAGATTTTTGGGTCATATGGTAATTATGTGTCTAAGTTTTTGAGAAACCACCAAACTGTTTTTCACAGGAACTGCACAAATTTACATTCCTACCAGCAATGTATGAAGGTTGCAATTTCTCCACAACCTTGCCAACACTTGCTTTTTCTCTTCTTTTTTCATAGCTATCCTAAGGGATGTTAAATGGTATCTCACTGTGGTTTTGATTTACGTTCCACCAATGACTAGTGATGCTGAGCATCTTTTCATGTGCTTAAAGGCCATTTTTGTATGTTCACTGGAGAACTACCTATTCAGATCTCTTATCCTTTTTAAAAATTTGGTTATTCGTCTGTTTAATATTGAATTATGAGGTTTTTTTTATGTTTTAGATATGTAATTGCAAATAATTTGTCACATTCCTTGGGGAGCCTTTTCACTTTATGGTATCCTTGGAATCACAAAACTTTTCAACATTTGATGAAGTCCAATTTATCTAATTCTTCTTTTGGCATTTGGGCTTTTAGTGTCATATCTAAGATGTCACTTGTGCTTTACTTAACTCAAAGTAACAAATATTTACTCTCATGTTTTCTTCTAAGAATTTCATTTTTTAATTTTTAGCCTTTACATTTAGATCAGTGATCCATTTTAGATTAATTTTTATGTATGATATGAGAAGGAGGGGTGAAGTTTAATTCTTTTACTTATGAATATCCAGTTGACCTGTACCAATTGTTGAAAAGAGTATTTTATTCTCATTGACATTTTGTGGCACCCTTGTCAAACATCAATACCATTAATGCAAGTGTTTATTTCTAGACTCAATTCTATCCTATTGATCTATATGTTTACACTTGTGCCAATGTCATATTCTCTTTGAGTTTTATGTCAAATTTTGAAACTGGGAAGTAAGAGTTTTCCATTTTTTTCTTCTTTTCTATTATTGTCTTGACTGTTCTAGATCCTTCGAATTTCCATATAAGTTTTAGGATCCACTTGGATTTCTACAAAAGAAAAAAATCAGAAAGGATTATTATTAGGATTGTGTTGAATCTGTGGATTAATTTGGAGAGTACTGCAATCTTAATAACATTAAGTATTCCAATCAATAAAAATGGAATGTCATTTAAATTTCTCTCAGCAGTATTTTGTAGTTTTCAGAGTATTAGCTTTATACTTCATTAAATTTGTTCCTAAATATTTTATATTTTTGATGTTATCATACATGAAATTGTTTTTTTTTTTAATGATGTTTTGGATTGTTCATTGCAAGTATACAGAAATACAATTGAATTTTTTATAACTGATCTGTATTTTACAACCTTGCTGAGGTTGTTTATTAGTTCAGGTGGATTTTAGTGGATTCTTTAAGATTTTCTATATACAGGGTAGTGTCAGCTGCAAATAGAGATAGTTTTATTTATTATTTTCCAATCTAGATGCTTATTTTATTCTCTTGCCTAATTGCCTGTCTAGGTTAGCTCTTTTCTATACACTATGCACACAGGTTTTGTTGTTGAACATCAGAGGATATAAGAAATGTGAAAATCTTTTATAAACTGTAAACCCTATTTAGACGAATATGTTTATTTTATTATTACTTATAAATTTGAGTCACTACTGTGTATTTGGGTGAAAAATAGAGGTTATGGCAAATCCAGATCAAGTGTCTTGGTATTGACTGCCAGTGACTATTTTGACAAATGACCTCTCTTTGTGAAGGAAAAGATACATTTTTCCATTTGTACAGTGGCTGCTTTCTTCATATCCATGTAGCAGGGAAGCAACTCTGGCTTCTATTTAAATCATTTAAATCTGTGAAATCAAGGCAGTCTTGGTACTATGATTGGGTACAGGCCAAGTCCAGGAATAGAGAGTTCTTAGCCTATACAATCTAAGAAGTAAGAGTAAGACTCCATATGCCATAGGTGAGGTCTTAGATGACAGATGCCAGAGGTTCTGTAATGGATATGGGAAATGCTCATATTAAGTAAATGATATATATTAATTGCACTTATATAAATGTGTAGAAAAACTATAAAATATGGGTTTTCACATCTTCTTTTCCTAAGAAAAAGTACATCTTCAATATTTAAAAGTGAATTATGCAGGATGGAAATTTTAATATTATATCTACCTATCCTGCTCATGTATGCAGTATGACTCTAAAATATGATTACAAGGCCAACTGGAATTAAAGTAAAATACAACTTTTGTTTGATTGATTTCAACTAGATTAGAAGAAGACAGCCAACTTTATCCAGTACACTTTACTTAGTCTTTGGTAACATGAAGTTTGGTAGGTCTTATTTAATCAGCACTTCTTTTTATTTTACTATCATGGCCTATAAAAGAAAATATGTTGAATTTTGGGTTGCTTATGTGAAACATATTGGATAACATATTGTGTGACTTCAAGGTAATGGGATTGAAAATAAAATGCAAGTAAGAGGTGAGAATTAAAACAAAGTATGAACACTGAGTTCACTGAAGTGAGTACTGTTTTTCACAGTAAGTGCCAAACTTAAAGGTTTAAAAGTAAGTAACAAATTAAAGTAATGCCTGGGGCTATAAGCTATAGTTAATGTTGCCTAACAAAATTAGGAATCTCAGCCTCCATATATTTATTACAAATTCTAAGAAATATATATATAAAATATTTTCAAAATGTTGTAAGGTTATAGTGATATTTTTCATCTTCTTTATATCACTACTAGAGAAAACACCTGTAGTTGGTCCTAATAGTAAAGAGTAGTAGTCTCTATCCATCAGCAGAAATTGGTATCTCAAAAAATTATTAAAAACACTTTGAACATTTCAAAATGGGATTTTACAAAAGAATTTTAATAGGAAAAGTTCACCATAAGACAAAGACTTATCTTTGGAAAGAAAGAAAAAAGCTGAGTTCAAAATAAGACCTCTCTCAAAAACTAAAACAAAACAAAACAAAACAAAAAACATGAAGACTGTTGCCTATTCAAAATCCGTGAAAACTAAACAGCATGCCTCATTTTTTTTGGAGGAACTGTGCCATAAACGGTATAATGAAAATAACAACTATATGGGTGCTAATATTTTTTTAATTAGCATTTATTGAGCAGTTATTATAGACAGACAAATTGAAACTTGCTTTCATATAATAGCTTTTATTTTTAAATTTACTCCTTATAACAATCCTGAGGTATAGATACTGTTAGTATCTTCCATTCCTCAGATACGAAAACTGAAGTTTAAAGTGATTAAGTAACTGCTTAATATCTTATAGCCTGTAATGGCAAAGATAGGAATCAAACCTAGATCTCCATGACATCAGATAACAAGCTCTTAAAGACATCATATTCTAGTCTTTGTATTCTCGTATTACGTTTCATTTTAGTGAGACATAATATTGACCATGGAGGAATTCAGAAAACTAAAATGAAAGTCATTTTTGGACCAAGAATATTTTGCAGAAATCACTTTTTATGATCAAGAGTTACACATAAAGATGCTTTTTTTCTCTCTCCTTGGAATTGCCGCTGTTTTAAAAATATATATGTAGGCATATCTATAATTTTGAGATAAATTTGAGTTTTCTACAATTTTGAGATAAATTTAGCATCAGTAAGCTGCATATATTTAAAGGGCACAATTTGATACGTTTTGACACTTGTGAAATCATCACCACAATCAATATAATAAACATTTTAATCATCTACCAAAATTTCCCATACCTTTTTTTAAATCCATCCTTCCCTCCTCCTTCTACCTCAGTCTCTAGGCAACCACCGATCTTTCTTTCTTTTTAGATTAGTTGGCATTTCCTGGAAGTTTATAAAAATCGGATCATACAGTATATACTTTTAGGAAGTGTGTGATTTCTTTAAAAAGCATAATGATTTTCAGATTTATCCAAGTTGTTGACTGTGTAAACAGTTTGTTCCATTTTGTTGCCAAGTAGAATTCCATTATATGAATGTACCATAATCTATCCATGTGTTGATGAATATTGGATTGTTTCAAATTAAAACTATTATAAAGATTTGGATACAAGTTCCTGTGTGTACTTCTTGGATAAATACCTTAAAGTGAAATGGCTGACGTATATTTAACTATTTAAGTAACTGTCAAATATTTCAAATGTGGTAGTATTATTTTATGTTTCTACTAACAGTGTAAGAGAGTTTCATTTACTTCTTACTCTAACAACAATTTATATAGTCTGGCTTTTTCTTTTTATTTTAACTATTTTTATGAGCATTGTTATTTTGTTTTATTTTCCTTTACTTCTGATAACTAAATAATGTTGAACATTTTTAATATGTTCATTTGCCATCTATATACCTTTTTTGTGAAGTGACCATTCATATCTTTTGTCCATTTTTTTGCTGGGTTATTTGTCTCTTTGCTTTTGAGTTGTGAGAATTATTTATTCCGGATATAAGTTCTTTTCTTATTATATGTGTTATAAAATTTTTCTTCCAGTCTGTGGCTTGCCTTTTATGTTTGTTATGACTGACCTTTGCCTAGCAACATTTTAAAAATAAATTTGATCTTTTTCTATTTATGATTTTGTTTTATAAGTTCTGTCAAAGAAAGCTTCACCTACATGAAGGTCACAGAGATTTTCTCCTATGTCTTCCTCTAGACATTTGCTAGTTTTAAGTGTTATATGATCCATTTAAATTTAATTGTTCATGTGGTATAAAGGTCTATGTTCATTTGTTTTCATATAAATATCTAGTTGAATTAGTACCACCTGTTTAAAAGACTTTCCTTTTTACCATTGAATTATCTTGGCGACTTTATCAAAATTGATAGATAAGGTATATGTATGGGTTTATTTTTGGACTTTCTATTCTGTACCATTGAATTATATGTCGATCACTTCAACAATGCCAAACTGTCTGGATAATATAAATTTTAGTAAGTTGTAATGAAGTAGCATAAGTCCTCCAAATTTCTTCTCTTTTTTTTTCTCTTTTTATAATTTCTTTGGTTATCCTAGGTCCTTTGCATTTCTATATAAATTTTGAAATTGACTCGCCAATGTATAAAAAAAGCCTGCTGGAATTTGTGTGTGTGTGTGTGTGTGTGTGTGTGTGTGTGTGTGTGTGTGTGTGATTGAATTTAATCTATAGATCAATTCAGGAAAAAGCACCATCTTAAAATGATGTTGTTTTCCTATTCATGAGCAAATTATATCTTTGCCTTTATATAGAACTTTGAAAATTTATTTAGCAATGTTTTTGTAGTTTGTAGGGTGGCAATCTGGGACATATTTGTTAGATTCATTTCTAAATATTTTATATTTTGATGTTACTGTAAATAAACATTTTATTTACTGCTAGCATATAATTAAACAATATTTTCTTTAATATTAGTATACATAGTCACATCTAGCTTAAAACACATTGCTAAATTCAACTATTTTATAATAATATACCTTTCTTGGACAGAGGGTCAAGAAAGCAGGGATCACCTCCTCTCAGACACCACTAAAATTATAACCTGAAGTCTAGCAGATTATAAGAAATACATCGGAGGATATAAAGAAAAAGCCACATGGAGACCAGTAGGAGGGGCAGAGAGGTGAAATGGCTTGGCCCCACACCTGTGCATGGTGGTGGAGCACTGAGAGAGAGAGCATGGCTGCAAAGGCCCCCATGAAAGAGAGAGGAGTTGCAGCCCAACAGAAGGGCTCCCCAGTCCAGAGTTCCAGTCTTAGGAAGAGGCATTCCCACAAAATCTGACTGTAAAAATCAGTGGGGACTCTGGCCATTTGGGTTTTACAGAAGGAAACTGAAAACCCAGACATCTCCCTTAAAGGGCCCACAGAGACTCACTCACCCAAAGACACATACCTTGGGCATTGGCAGAGGGTCATCAGCCTGGGAGGCACAAGAACATATGAGAAAAGAATGAGATGGATGGTGCCAGAGTGAGGGCTTGAAGGGACAGCCACCATTGTTCCTTTGTTGTGTCCTCTTCTGAGACAGTCTACAGATGGCGGCCATCATGCCTGTGTTGACCTTTCTTCCTACATGACCAATTCTGAAGTTGTACTGGCCCAGTGAGATTGGCCCACCCAACCCAACCCACAAAATTTTCATAGTGGGCTTGTTGCCAGGGTGCTCTCATTCCCTGTCCCTTCCCTGGGCCACACGTTTTGTGCAGGCAACAGACCTTGGCTTGTGCAGCCCACAAAAGGCCCGTGTATTCTAAGAGAGTGTTTCGGTACTGGTTCACAAATCCTGCCCTGAGTTACAGAATTTCTTGAACATATCGTGGGTGTTTGAAGGCCTAAGGCAGGCAGTGGCTGGCCTTGCTGCGATCTGAGACTTTTATAGGAAGCACCAGAGAGAGTACTGAAAAAAAAAAATGACACTGCAGTGGCCAGGGGAAATCTGCTCATCTGGGTCCCCACACCAACCATCTTGCATGCCACTCAAAGACTTCCATCTGTGGAGTCTTATGGACAACTGACAGGCAGCCTCAGGCCTTAAGGTGCAGTATACCTTTTCTGGGGGTAACCAGACCATAGTTTGCAGTGTTGTCTCTCCTACTTACCTTTAGATTCAGCAGAGGCAGCAGCCATCTATGGATCACTTTGTAGCTCTCACCAGGCAGGCTCAAGCAATCAAGAGCAGGATCTGACCTTGGTCTACTCAAGAGCCCCTCACAAGGGGCCACAGAACTAACACACCTGGAGGCTTGCACCAGACCACGACAGAGCAACACCTGACTAGCTCCATAAGCAGGACACCAAAAGGGTGGTCTCAACCAATACACAAGCCTATTGGGGTTAATCCCACTCTGAGGGGTAAGCTCCCACACAGCAATGCAAACCCTGTGGGTGTGGCCAATCCCCACAATTAGTCAGCCTGAGAGTTAATCCCATCCACTGACATGCTAACAGCAATTAAGGGGTAGCTACAAAGGAGAACACACATAACCCATACAAAAACAAGCCCAGAGTCCCCAACACAAGTAATTAGGGAGACTGTGTCACTGGGTCACACAGGGCATCTACTACATAAGGCCATCTGGCAAAATTTGAGAGACAAATCTTCCTAACACACATAAAACAAACACAGATACGCAAACTAAAATGAGAGGAAAAAAAAAAAAACATGCCACAAATGAAACAACAGGAGAAAACTCCAGAAAATATCTAAACGAAATAGAGGCAAGCAACCTACCAAACACAGAGTTCAAAACAATGGTTATAAAGATGCTTAATGAACTTAGAATGAGAATGGATGATCTCAATGAGAATTTCAACAGAGAGATAATATGCACAAAAAAGGTCACAGAAACCATAAAAAAGAAACAGTCAGAAATGAAGAATAGAATAACTGAAATGAAGAATACACTAGAAGGATTCAACAGTAGATTGGATAAAGCATAAGATCAAATCAGTGAATTGGAAGAGAAGGTAGAAGACAATATCTAATCAAAACAGCAAAAAGAAAAAAATAAGGATAGTTTAAGAGACCTCTGAGACAAAATCAAGTGTACAAATATCTGCATCATAGGGGAGCCAGAAGGAGAAGAGGGAGAGGAAAGGATTGCGAATCTGTTTAAAGAAATAATGACAGAAAACTGGCAAAGGAATTAGATATACAAGGCAAGGAAGCACAGAGTCCCATACAAGAGGAATTTAAACAGACTCACACCAAGACACATCATAAGTAAAATGCCAAAAATTAAAGACAGAGAATCTTAAAAGCAACAAGAGAAAGGCAGTTATTTAGTTACATGGATATCCCTATAAGAATTTCAGCTGATTTTGCAGCAGAATTTTTTTAGGCCAGAAGGGACTGGAAAGAAATATTCAAAGTAATGAAAACCAAGAATCTACAAACAAGAATACCCTACAAAGCAAGGCTATCAACTAAAAAGTGAAATAAAGAGCTGGAAAAAGTTTAAGGAATTCATCACCAACAAGCCAGTATTACAAGAAATGCTAAAGAGACTTTTGTAAAAAGAAGAAGGTGGAGGGGGGAACCACAAATGTGAATAATAAAATGGCAATAACTATGTACTGTCAATAATCATTTTAATGTAAATAGATTAAATACTTCAGTCAAAGGAAATAGAGTAGCTGAATGGATAAGAAAACAAAACTCATGCATATGCTGTCTACAAGAGACCCACTTCAGATTAAATGATGCACACAGACTGAAAAAAAAGGGGTTGGAAAAAATTTTTCCCCCAATTGCAAAAAAAAAAAAAAAGCTGGGGTAGCAATGCTTATATCAAACAAAATAGACCTTTTTTTTCAATCTTTATTGAAATATAATAGACGATTAGTTGCTTGTATTTACAATGTACAATTCAATTAGCATTTTTCAATTATAGTTGGCATACAATAATATAGCAGTTTCAGTTGTACAGCATAGTGATCAGAGATCTACATAACACACAAACTGATTACCCAATTAAATGTAGTATCCTTCTCCCCCCTTATATATTTATTACAACATTATTCACCATTTTCCCATGCTACACTCTACATCTCCATGTCTATTCTGCAACTATCCATTTGTACCTCTTAATTCCTTTGCCTTTTTTTGCCTCTGTCTACCCCCTTCCCATCTAGTATCCATCTAAATATTCTTCATATGAGTTTATTTCCACTTTTATTGTTGTTGTTGTTGTTTATTTTGTTCTTTAGATTCCACATGTACATGAAATCATGCAATATTTGTCTTCACTATCCAACCCATTTCATTTAGCACAATAACTTCTAGCTCCATCAAGGCAATATCTTTTTCCATTCCCTTCTTTTTAGTCTGTGTGTGTCTTTTAATCGGAAGTGAGTCTCTTGTACGCAACATACGTAAGGGGCTTGTTTTCTTATCCATTCGGCCACTCTATCTTTTGGTTAGAGCACTTAATTCTTTTCCATCTGAGGTACTTGTTGATAGGAATATAGTTATTACCATTCTTTATTCCTGTTTTCGATACATGATTTTTTTCTTCTTAAAGAAGTCCCTCCAACGTTTCTTGTAATACTGGCTTGGTGTTGATAAATTCCTTTTCCTTATTTTTGTCTGGGAAGCTCTTTACCTGTCCTTCAACTCTAAAGGATAGCTTTGCTGTTTAAAATAGTCTTGGTTTTAGATCCTGGGTCTTCATCACATCGAATATCTTGTGCCAAGCTTTCTGTCCTACATAGTTTCTTTTGGGTGCTGTCAGTTTTATGGGTGCTCCCTTATAGGTAACTAACTGCTTTTCTCTTGCTGCTTTTAAGATTTTCTCTTTGTATTTAACCTTTGGTATTTAAATTATTATGTGTCTTGGTGTGGGCCTCTTTGGTTTACTGGTTTGGGGGAATCTCTGAGTTTCCACGGGTTTTATGTCTATTTCCTTCAGCAGGTGAGGGAAGTTTTCCATCATTATTTTTTCAAATAGCTCTTCAACATTTTTTTCCAGTACCCCTATGATATGGATATTTTTACATTTGAAATGTCCCATAGGCTCCTTAAATTATTATTGTAGTCTTGTCTTCTTTTTTTTTTCTTGCCATTCTAATTGAGTGTCCTTGGATTTTCCATCTTCTATAAGGTCATTTGATCCTCTTCTTTATTCACTCTGTTTATTCTATTTAATATACTTCTCATCTCAGATAATGCATTCTTTATTTCTGACTGGTTTCCTTTTATAATTTCCATTTTAATTTTTATGTTTTTTATCTCTTGGTTAAAGTTCACGCTGAAGTCATCTACACTTTCCATAAGTTCATTGAGCATCTTTATAACCAGTGTTTTGAACTCTGTATCTGTTAGACAGCTTGACTTCATTGTTTCTGGAATTATGTTCTGTTCTCTTATATGGTTTCTGCTTCTTTGTTTTCTCATTTTGGCTGCCTTTTTGTGTCTATGTACTAAGCAAAGCTCTTAATTCTCCCAGTCTTATTAGTGCAGCTTTGTGTGGTAAGTGTCCAGTGGCACAGTCCTGAGAGGAGTTCAGCTGCAGGCCAAATTTAGCACCAGCCTCTGCTCCTTTGGAGTCACCTATTAAGATTCAGCAAGCAATCCACAAATACTGTGCTTATAGTTGCCTTAAGAAACCACACCTCAAACCAAAGCCAGCTGCCACAATTGTGAGTCTAGGTGCTGCTCAGCAAGGGGCACCTGACTAAAGAAGGTCACACCTGGATGTGGCTTGGTTGGGGCCATGAGTTGGGGCAGGTAGAGTTTCAGGGAATCCTCTGGGTGGAGCAATCTCTGTTATCCAGTTCGATGATATCTTCACTGTGGCTGTTCTGAGTCCCATGCCCTGGGAGGAGGAAGGGCTCAACAGAGGAGCAATGGGTACCACCAGCACTTCTGTACAGAGTGAGTCTCACCTCGGCCCTCACTCCTACAACTCAGTGTCCCCCTTTAAGTCCCTGGTCTCCCCAGCACAGCCAACACGGCTCTTGTGCTCAAAGCAAGCAGACCCATCACTGTGGAAGTCCACGCATGATCACGTCCCCTTTAAGAGGCATCTGCAGCTGCAGCAGCCTCCATCCCATGCAGCTCTTCAGGACTAGGCAGCTTCGAGTTCTAACCTCATCCTACCTTCAGCCATTGCAGGATGATTTCTTAGTTTTCTCACTAGTTGTATGGCTTGTTCAACTAGATCCCAGGTGATTTTCCTTGCTGTTTGCTTCTTGTTACTCTCACAACTTTGATTTTGTCATCAGAGGGATGAACAGAGCCTCTATCTACTAGGTGATTTTTCCTCCTCCAAAATAGACTTTTAAACAAAAGTTATAATAAGAGATGAAGAAGGTCATTATATAATGATAAAGTAATCAATACAAAAAGAAGACATAAACCTAGTAAACATATATGTACCCAACACACGTGCATGTACATATATAAAGCAATTATTGAGCAACATAATGGGAGAGATTAACAGTAATACAGTCATAGTACTTTAACACCCCATTGACTCCAATGGACAGATCTTCCAGATAGAAAATCAATAAGGAAATAGTGAGCTTAAATGACACTTTACACTAGACCAGGTAAATTTAATTAATATTTTCAGAACGTTTTATCCCAAAGCAGTAGAATATACATTCTCCTCAAGTTCACATGGATTATTCTTCAGGATAGGCCACATGTTAGGCAACAAAGCAAGTCTCAATAAATTTAAGAAAATTGAAATCATATCAAGCATCTTCTCTTACCACAGTGGTACAAAACTAGAAATCAAATATAAGAAAAAAACTGAAAAATGCTCAAACACATGGAGGCTAAATAACATGTTGTTAAACAATGAATTGCCTAACAATGTGATCAAAGAAAAAAATCAAAAGATACCTAGAGATAAATGAAAATGAAAACATAATTCAAAATCTATGAGAAACAGCAAAAGCAATCTAAGAAATTCATAGCAATATAGGCCTATGAAAAAAGAAAGAAAAATTTCTAAGAAATAATCTAACCTTACACTTAAAAAAAAAAAAAACTAGATAAAGAATAGCAAACAAAGCCCAAAGTGAGAAGAAGGAAGAAAATAATAAATATCAGATCAGAAGTAGACAAAATAGTCTAGCACAACAATACAAAAGATCAAAGAAACCAAGAGCTGGTTCTTTGAAAAGATAAACAAAATGGTAAACCCTTAGGGAGATTCATCGAAAAAAAAAGGAGAGAGGACCCAAATAAAGAAAATCAGAAATGAAAGAGGAGAAGTAGCTATAAACTCCATGGAAATACAAAGAGTTTTAAGAAAAAATACTATGAGCAATTATATGCCAGCAAATTGGACAATCAGGAAGAAATGGATACATTCATAGAAATATGTAATCTCTCAAGACTGAGTCAAGAAGTAACAGAAAACCTGAACTGACTAATCACCACCAACAAAATCAAATCAGTAATCAAAAACTCCCAATAAACACATTTCCTGGATCAGATGGTTCATAGACAAATTTCGCCAAACATTCAAAAAGAATTAACACTATTCTTCTCAAACTATTCCAAAAGTTTTAAGAGAGAAGACTCCTTAATTCTTTTCACAAGATCTTTATCCTGATTCCAAAACCAGACAAAAATATTATAAAAAAAAAAGAAAGAAAACTATAGGCCAATATTGCCTATGAACAATGCTGCAAAAATCCTCATCAAAATATTAGCAAACTGAATTTTGCGATATATTAAAAATATGCACCGTGATCAAGCTGGATTTATTCCTGGGATGCAAGGTTGGTACAATATCTACAAGTGAATTAATGTGATACACCACATTAACAAACTGAAAGATCAAAATCATATGATCATATCAATAGATACAGGGAAAACATTGGACAAAATTTAGCATCCACTTATGATAAAAACTCTAAGCAAATTGGGAATAGAGGGAACATACCTTAACATCATAAAAGCCGTATAGGACAAACCTACAGCTAACATTAAACTCGTTGTGGAAAGATTAAAGCATTTTCTTTAAGATCAGGAACAAGACTAAGATGTTCTAGATTCAATGCAATCTCTATCAAAATACCAATGGAATTTCTCAGAGAACTAGAACAAATAATTCAAAAAGTTATATGGAACCATAAAAGTTCCCACATAGTCACAGCAACCTTAAGAAAGAAAAAATGAAGTTAGAAGTATCATGCTACCTAATATCAAACTCTAATATAAGGCTAATGTAATCAAAAAAGCATGGTGCTGGCATAAAAACTAACACATAGATCAATGGAGCTGAATACAGAGCCCAGAAATAAAGCCATGCCTACATGGTTATTTACTCTATGACAAAGGAGGCAAGAATATACAATGGGGTAAAGACAGATGGTCTATTCAATAAATTGTGTTGTGAAAACTAGACATATACATGCAAAAAATGAAACTAGACTATCTTTTATTTTTGTTGTTTGTTTTTGTTTTCAATAGTCGTATTGTTAGTCACAACATTAGTATAGCCTTTTTTTATTTTAAATTAATTAATTTATTTTTATGGTGACATTGGTTAACGAAATGCAATGTTTCAGCTGTACACTTTAACAGTAAGGCATATATATGTTTACACTGTGTGTTCACCTCCCATAGTTAGATTTCTTTCTGTTACTACATATTTGACCCCCTTTACTCCATCTACCTCCCACCTCTCCCCTCCCCTCACCCCTCTGGTAACCACTAGTATATTGTCCATGACCATGAGTCTCTGTTTATTTGTCCTGTTCATTTGTTGTTTTTAGGTTTATATTTCACATATAAGTGATATCATGTGATTTTCAACTTTTTCTGTTTGGCTGATTTCGCTTAGCATGATTATCTCGAGGTCCATCCATGTTGTCACAAATGGCAGTATTTCTTCTTTTTACACCATATACAAGAATAAACTCAAAATGGATTAAGGATGTAAAGGTAAGACCTGAAACCATAAAACTTTTAAAAGAAAACATAGGCATGAAGCTCTCTGACAATGCTCTTAGTAATATTTTTTCTGATATGTCTCCTCAGACAAAGGAAATAAAAGAAAAAGTTAACAAATGGGACTACATTTGTTAATAAAAAGTTTTTGCACAGCAATGTAAATCGTCTTGAAAATGAGAAGACAACCTACTGAATGGGAGAAGGTATTCAACTATGATACATCTGATAAGGGGTTAGATTCAAAATTTATAAAGAATTAGTACAACTCAACAACAACAACAACAACAAAAACAATCCAATTAAAAAAAATGTGCAGAAGACCTGAATAGATAGTTTTCCAAAGAGGAAATACAGATGGACAATAGACATATGAAAAGATGTTCATGATCACTAATCATCAGAGATATCAAATTAAAACCACAATGAGGTATCACTTCACACCCATCAGAATAACTATCCTCAATAAGTCAAAAAACAAGTGTTGGGGAGGATGTGGAGAAAAGAGAATCCTTATACATTGTTGGTGGGATTGCAAATTGGTACAGTCGCTATGGAAAACAGTCTGAAGGTTCCTCAAAAAAATTAAAAATGGGCCTACCTTTTGACCCAACAATTGCACTTCTCGGTATTTATCCAAAGAAAACCAAAGCACTAATTCGTAAAGATATGTGCACCCTTATGTTCATGGCAATGCTATTCATAATAGCCAAGATATGGAAGCAACCTAAATGCCCATCAACAGTCCATTGAATAAAGAAGTTATGGTTCATATATACAATGGGATATTACTTAGCAATAAAAAATGAAATCCTACCATTTGCAACAATATGGATGGACCCAGAGTTTATGATGCTGAGTGAAATAATTCACACACAGTAAGGTAAATACCATATGATTTCACTTACACACAGAATCTAAGAGATAAAAAAGACTAAATGAAAACAGACTCAGATATAGAGGACAATCTGGTGACTGCCAGAGAGAAGCAGACTTGGTGGGGAAGGGATGGGGGGGTGGGAGAAAAAGGTGAAAGCTTGAAGAAATACAAATTAGTAGTTAAAAATAGTCACAGGGACATAGAGTACAGCATAGGGAATATAGTCAATAGTATAGTAATGGCTATGTGTAGAACCACATGGTCGATAGAGTAATCAGGGGGATCATATCATAAACTATATAAATATCTAACCAATGTACTGTATACCTGAAACTAATGAAGAAACAATATATCTTTGTCTTTTAACAATAAAAATTTATTTTAACCACAGTTCCTCTCGCCTACCTATTTTCTCTCCTTCATCATCAACGTTCTTTTAAAAATTGAAAGTTTACGTTTCCACATCTCCTCACACTCATTTATCAATAAATTTACATTGGTTTGCTCCTGCAATAATCTGCTGGGAATCCCATATCTCTTCACTGAAATTTCTAATCCCACGGCTATCGGGGTCCTTATATTCTATCATTATGAAATAACACATTTTATTCATAATTTTGCTTGACCTAACTTCCATTTTTAACACTGATGATAATGTTTAATGCACCATTTTTTTCTGATTTAATTCCTACTTCTCTACCAACTTGTTTTTCATCTTCTTCTCGCTTGGTCTTTTAAGTTAGGAGTCTTGTATTTGGCCCTATTCCCACATCACACACTTATCTTGAGTAATTTTATACAATTTCCTGACTCCAATTACCATTGATACATTGATGACTTTGACATCTCTACCTCCAGGCCACACCTCTCTACTGAAATCTAGATTAGAACCAAACATCATTTCTTAGCCTGGCAAATTGCTTCTTAGAGAACAAGGTGTAACATAGAAAAAGAAACCTGGATTTTGTCCTTGATTACGAACATACAATAAATTGTCAAATTGTGTCATTTTATCTTCTTAACATTTATAAATTGTCTCCTTTATTTCACTCCTACTAAAACTAACAACTTAGGCCAATATCATGTCTCAGTAGACCCCACTCCTGACCACTGTCCTGGCTTTCATTCTAGCAACATTCATTATAGTATTTACACTAAATCCAGAGTGATTTAACACAAATATGATCATAAATTATCAAATTATTCTATTATAAAACAAATAAACATGTTGCTCAAATCAAAGATACACCAGTGAAAATTATCCAATCTAAGGAACAGAGAGAAAATAAAGAAATTTACAAAATGAACAGAACACCAGTGATCTGTGAGATACTATTAAAAACTTTAAGAAATGCTTAAAAAGTATGAACTCTTAATACACATATCATCATAGATAAATTCTAATAGCATTATTCTGAGAAAAGAAAGCCAGACACAAAAGAGTAAATGCTGTATGAGTCCATTTATGTGAAGTTTCAGAATAAGAAAAACACATCTATTGTGGAAAAAGTAACAAATGTACATGAGTTAATTTTATGCTGAAAATACTTAAGCCTAGAAAGGTATAGTCATTTAAAAATATTGAATCATATTAAATATTGACCAAAATGATCTACATCTAAACACATAACAAACACAATATTAAGTGAAAGAGGTCAGACACAAAATAATAAAAATGGAAAGATTCAATTTGTATAAATTTCAAAAGTAGGTAAAACTAAATTATAATTGTTATACAGTACAAAACTTGATGATCATTTTATAAAAAAAAAGCAAGATGATGGTTTTTATAAAAGTCAAATTCATGGCTATTTTTGAACAGTAGAGATAGAGGAGTTATGTTGAGAAGGAGTCAAGAGTTCTGGTGATACTTTGATTTGGGTGTTCACTTTATAACAATTAAGGTGAAAAACACTGGTTCAATCAATAAGTGTGCATTTGCTAAAGTAAGTTCCATGACAATATGGACTGAACAAAGGTGTTTCTCTTCTCCTGTGGTCTATCTCTAGCATTCAACACATAGTGAATGCTCAATAATTATTTTTGAAAAAAAGTGAATGAATTAATGAATGAATAAACAGAATACCCATTCTGCGTTCAACAGTCAGCCAGTGGATATTGTTATGAGTATGTGCAAGTTACTGATAATCTTGTTTGTAAGAAATAGGAATGCATGCAAAATGCACAGAAGAAAGTAAATTTACAAATTATCTTCTGGTTTATTTTTTGTTATTTATGTCATTATTTATTTGTTACACTTTATTAATCTCCATTACAAAAACATATTTAGAAAATTTCTGTTTCATAAGGGGTAACAGGATTAGCACTCCACTTTGGCAAACAGGAGTTTCCTATAAAGTATGTCCTTTTCTTATGAAATAAAAGGGATGTGAAATTCTATACCATTTGTGAAATCACACAAAATCAGTATTTATTAATGACTCTCCTCAATAATGCCAAAAAAGCATAACCTAACACCTAAATAATTAACTTGTTTATTTGAGTTATAAATAGATTCAAATTCATTATTTCATTAGGTATTATATTTTGCTAAGCCAAAATCCTATCCTTAGCTGTAACACATATCTCTGCTTCTTTTTCAATATCCAGATACTTGTTCTCTTAGAAAAAAGCTATCTTAAAAGACAAATAAGTAGGTTATTGCCAATAGTACCTATTAATTACATTTTGCTATCCTATTTTCTTCTTTCTTAAAATGATGTCAAAGCCTTCTTTATAATGGAGTTTCGAAGGTAAATTAATTCAATACTATCAAGCTCGACAATAATAAATGTCAATGCAGGAAACAGAAAATAAACAAATGTCATTTTAGTTCATAAACATAAAAATGTTCACCTAATAACATTTTAATAAATTTTTAAAATAGCTTTTGTACACATAGATTTGTTTTCCAAAAGAGGGAATAAGCTACAGGGGGCTGCTTCAATTTATTGAAAATCGTGAAGCTGCAAATCAGAAAAAAAGAGAAACATGAAAACATATTTGACCCCAAAAAACCCTCAATCACCCTTCTTATGAGGTAAATGAAATACAAGAAAAACCCCTGTATTTGTTATTTCTTTAACCCTTATATTTACTCTGCCCCTTTGCTATGACCTTAAAGTAGGAATCATTTTACATCCTATTCATAAGAAAAAAAAAATGGGTAAAAAAAGGGATTTTCTGAGGGTGGATTGAATGGCGGATAAGTACAAGGTCAGCGTTAGAAGAGATGGAAGAGAGAAAAGCTACAGACTTTATCCAAGTTCAATTTAGTGAACAACTGAGTACTCATATTTCTAGTATGTGCTTAATAAGTGTTTGTTGAATGAACAAAGATATGGTTTGTGGTGGAGATCCTAAGGTTGGATATTGAGTGGGCTGTCCACATCTTTAGTGCCAGCAGAGAGATCACAGCTGAAACTGTGATGCCTTATTTCAATCCTCTTTGCGTAACAGTATCAGATGAACTGCCATTCTATTAAGTTGCACAAATCTCAACCACTATATTTTTGCTTTATTTCCATCTCCCTTGTCAAGGAAAATAAAAGTTATACTAAAATTAGGTTTATCAAAGCATAATTTACTTGGCATAAAATTCAACCTTCTTAGATGTATAGTTTTGTGAACTGTGAAAAATGAATAAACACAATTAACCATAACCACAATCAAGATATAGGATATTTACATCACTTTAAAAGACTCTTATTGTGTAGTCAGTCCCCCACAAGTCTACCCGAGCCTCTAGTAACCACTGATCTATTCTTCATCCCTATAATTTTGCTTTTATTTAGAACATAATAAAAATTAAATCATATAATATATACCTTTTTTGAGTCTGGCTTCTTTCACTTACTATAATGCTTTTGAGATTGGCTCAGGTAATTGCTTATTACAATTGGTTCTTCTCTTTTATGGTTGAGTAGTATTCTTTTTTATAGATGTATCATGCATTGCTTATCCAGTATCAGTTAAGACATGTTTTATTTCTAGATTTTTATGATTATAAATTAAGCTGATATATATATTCATGTACAAATTTTATAAGGTCATATGTCTTCATTTCCATTGAGAAGTGGGATTGCTGAGTCATATGATAAGTATATGCTTAACTTTATCAGAAACTACCAAACGGGTTTCCAAAGTGACTTTAATATTTTGTATTCAGTTCTAGTTGCTTAGCATCCTTGCCACCACTTTTCTCCTCCATTCTAATAGGTGTGAGTTTGTGGGTTTAGTTTGCATTTCTCTAATCACTAATGATGTTGATCATCCTTTCATGTGCTTATTTCCTACTTGTCTCTCTGTTATTATTGTCTTATAATAGGAAAGTACTCCTTAACTGAAAGGGAAAAAAATGTATTTGGCACACATTGGGATTCCTGTACAGCTTATTCTCCTCTCTCTGGGAATTCTCCTCACAGGATGGTTCCTGGCAGCTGTATTTGTATTATGTGATCTCACTCTTCTCTTATCATAGATGATTGGACCTGACTCAAGGGAAACCAATCCAATGGCTTGGCTGGATAAATCAGAGCAATCTGTAGTGGCTGGATTATTTAGCTGCAGATGCTAAATTTGGAAAATTACTAAATACATTGTTTTGAGACTGTTATTAGGATTCAGGTATAAATGAAACCAATCTGGAGAGAGAGAGAGAGAGAGAGAGAGAGAGAGAGAGAGAGAAACAGCTGCACAGAGAAAATCACATCTGAGACTATATGGACTCAGAAAGAGAATGGAAGGGAAAAATGGTTTCTGGTAGCTTTCTTGTTTTGGAAAATCTCTCATGAGTCCTAGATTCCCTTTCTATCACTGATTCTTTGTGAGATAATTCTATATCTTTCCTATAAATTCCCTCTTGTGATTATAGTTTAGATTAGCTTGATTGTATTTCTTTTCCTTGCCATTCAATAACACTTCACTAAATTTTTTTTAAAAATGCTTATGAATACATGTAAAGGAAAACAGAAAACAATTAAAATTCAAAAGGATTTCAAGTTTTCTATGTGATGAATTGTTTATCTATCAAAGTATTGAAGGCTGCCAGGCCCACAGCTCCTTTCTGAGCATTTCAATGTACCAACATATTGCCGCAAGTCATAGTTAGTTTGACCTGATACTGATGTCTGAAATAATGGCAACAATCTATAAACTGGACAGCAATCTATGGGGCAGCTGAGATCATAATATGAACCGATAAAGATTTTCTATATTGTATGATAATAGGTTATGCCAGTAAGGCCCTAAGGAGTTTAAATATAAGAACAGAGGAAAACTAGCCAGGAGCTTTAGGATCAGTGGAAGCAGAGACAAAGAACAGTTGAGTGACCATTATATTGAAACACTAGTGCACAGAGCAGCAGTTACTCACATTTGAGGAGATATCCACTGAACGTCAGGCACTGCAATAGCGAGACTGTTTTCTTTCTCCCTTACTAAATCATGGAACATTACAAAACAGCACCAGTAATGAAGGTACATCTATATGTGTCTCTATTACTTCAGTTTGACTATATCCTTGCATCCACAAAGAGTGTAACTAACACTTCTTGAAACCAAGAAAATGAAATACTAATGATAAATGTGATATCCTATACTAAATAAATAAATAAATATAAATAAATAAATAAATTTGTAAAAATGTGATATCCTGCATTTGGATTTAAATAATGAAATGTACAAGGCATATTCTCTTATCAATCAATGTGTGAGAAAAAGATTGGATATTGAAATGACTCATTTAAAATAACAAAAGAGAAAAAAAACTATTGCTATATAAGGCTGCATCAATAGAAATATAGTGTCTATAACCATGGAGGTAATGAGTCTCATTTACTCTAACTTGTCAGAATGGGTCAGAGGCACTGTTTTAAGTTCTGAGTTACATGTTTTAAGAAAATTCTTGACATATTAGAGGTATATTCAGAGAAGGATGAATAGAATGGTGGATGATAAAGACATCGTGCTGCTTGAGAAAGAACTGAGGAACTGAGGGAGATTAGCTTGGAAAGAGAAGCTTAGAAGAGTAAATGGCTGGTGTCTTCATATATATAAATAAATATACATAGAAGATATGATGTATTTTGTGTACAACCAGAGGAAAGAGGTCAGCTACAGATTAAAATTGAAAATAAATGTCACATCAATAGAATATGTATTAATAACTAGAACTGCTCAAAAGTGGAACTGGATGTCTTGCGATATAATATTTCCAAACCACAAATCCCAAAAAAAGGGCAGACAGGAATCAATTTAGAAAATCAATTTCCTTCTATACCTGAAATTATCATTTAAATAAAGATTACTCATGGAACTAATTTTCTCTCCTTGTAGATACTTAGATCCTTGAGGATAACAACTTGGCCTTTACTGTGTTTTAAAAGTATCTACATTCTGAATGTAATCCTTGTAAAATATTCATTAACATTTTTAAATGACCTTTCATATTCGTGTCTTCTCGTTCCTATCTTCTCTATCAAACAAACATATCAAATAGAAATGCCAATGAACTGCAAATACTGATATCTGTTTCTTTAAAAAATAGATTATTTCTCTCATACTTCCCTTGAGGGGTTCTTAACATTCCTGCTTCTTCTCCAAAGAGGTCCAGTGAGAGCCGGCTGCCCAATCGATGGAATGTCATTTCCATAATACATCATAAGATATTCTGCTGGTAGGAGCAGGAGATCTGGAACTGCCTTTTCCAAACCTTTAATAAAAAATAATATACCAATCAACTTTATGTTAAACAGGCTCAGATGCAATGCTAGGTCCCGCCTATGAGTGAAAGATATATTTCTTTTTAATACCTCTATAAAGTGGTGGTGGGGATGGGGAGAAATTATCTCTTGAAATAAGCACAGTATTGGGAGTCAAGTGTCTCCAGATTTAGCTGCAGCAATGACTCTGAACTAAAGATGTCATCTCAGGCAAATTACTTCCTTTCTCTATGCCTCAGTTTCTTTATCTATCACTTAATGGTCCCCTAACACCTGATCTTATGTACTGGTACATTCCTCAGTGCTACAATCTCTTAAGTGTAAAAAAATACAATTTTCCCATAAAAAGAGAACCCCGTGGTCCCACTTACAGGAAGGCACCCACCAACTTTCTACTTCCTTTAGCAGTATTCCATTTCTCTATACTATACCATGCCATGCCATACCATGCCATGCCATGTCATGCCATGCCATGCCATGCCATGCCATGCCATATCATACCATACCATACCATATTAATTATACTATACACTGATTGAGCAAACAATAAGCTTAATTAAAAGCAAAAGAGACATCAGCAACCACACTATATATCACGGAGGGCTAAAGGTTTATTCAAACTGTGTGCTCCTTAGCAACCTTATATTCAATAATTTATAACAATATATTCAGCAGTAAGAAAAAAAAAACATTATTAAACACTTTTGTCCCAAAGTAATTGTTATCACTTCCCTGGAGTCCCAGGGATTTGCATTGACTCATTACAAGACTCTTAATTTTGTACAGATCTGAGTTTGTCTTGGATCAAACACATGTTAGCTGTACAAGCTTTGGTAAGTTGTTTCACCTCTCTGGCTTTCAGTTTTTTCTCTGTAAAATGCTCATATTAAGACCCAATTCACAGGTCTGTAAAGTACATAGTACAGGTGTTGGTATTTGATAGGTTCTCCCTAAGTGCTACTTTCATTTCTTTTGTCTTTCTTTCAGGCCCTTGGAGACTCTGTTTAGAACTATTCTTATCTGACTCCTCTCCAAGGCCTTCATTTCTCAGGCTTCTCTTCAATATATCCCTGGTAACATGCCTCCTCTAGACCACTGTAAACTGCACCTGGATGATATAGCACTTTAATACACAATGACATTTTTAAAAGCTGTCCTGGGAATTTCTGCTTCCTTTTTAAAATCCTTGAGGGTCATTTTAAATTTTGAAATAAAAGAAACATTCCAGAATCTCTCTACAAAGATTCAACATCATTCTTTTGGGGAAGAAAAACATGTTCTTCCAAGAAATAAAGCTACCTAATTTTCCTACCTTTACCAGGCAACTGTGAAGACAAAAAAGGTATTAGAAGTGAAGCTTCGAATAACTTCTAGGAGTAAAAAAGAAATATTATTTAAATGGAAGGATTTACTCTTCAATCAACTGGGAAATTTTATTTTTTGACAATGATTGTGAAACCTCATAGTAATTAAAATTATCTTTCTAGCTTGCCACATCAATGTCCCTTCCATTGTGCCTCTGTATAGCCTATTCTGTTTGTATTCACTATGAAGAGCTAGTGCTTGCTGAAGCAGTCATTCTAGTAAGAAACTTTTCCTCAGCTTTGCATGAACTTAATAGCATGTTGCCTAGTACACAAGTAAATTCTGATTCTGAATAAGATGAAACTACTGTGAAAATATATTTAATGGGGAAGAAAACAACAATGTTTGCTTTATACTCTGTTTCTCTGCATATAGTGTTGTGATAGGACAAGAGGACAGTGGATGTTTGGTTCCCATTCCAATGAGGTATTAAAATAGGAATAATTCACATATCAATGATAAGCAGTTTATTGCTAAGAACTGCCATGGAAAGTACCAGGGGATCTCTTCATCCCACTTTTAATATGAGGTAGATATATAGAGATGTTCTCACTAACTCAGTTATAATAGAGCACGTATGTAGTTTGAGCTCTATCTTCAGTTGTGGCATTGAATTTTTGAATATCTACCTGCTTTGTCTCCAACTTCATTCCTTACTTTAATGCATTTGTCAGATCCAAGAATTGGGAGTGTAGGCAATGGCAGAGAACAGTGACAACCTCTGAGATGTAAGGTGACATTGATTCTATTCATTCATTCACTCATCAAACTTATATCAAACATTTATTATGTATTATGCATTTTACTAGGCGTTAGGATACAAAGATGACTTGATACTCCAATAGATGACTCTTCAGGAGGGTACAGACATTTCATGAGTTTACTATGCAGTCTACTAAGTCTATACACGACATCATACCTTAATATACAGAAAATGCAATAAAAGTTCACAATGAGCAGCATCTAAGTTGTCCTATGAGAATCGGATGAAGCTTAAAGGAATAGAGAATTGTCAGGTGAATAGCTGGGACAGGGTAGAGGAGTAGATAATTTAACAGAGATAAAACAGAATTTGCAGAGGCAGGGAGGCCCAAGAAAATAGTATATTTATGAAACTTCATCTAGTTTTCTGTTCCCACATCAGATAATCCATGCTCTCATCAAATAAGTCAAAAAATTATATGTATATAGTTGGCCACGTGGAATGACTCTGGCATGGTTCATAGTTTTATAAAATTAGATCAGTTAAAATGAAATCCAACTGCAGTTGAAAAGAAATTTTAATGACTTTCAGGGCTAAGAGAACTCAGGCTACTGATATTTGCTTTCCACAGGTGAACTGGTACTTCTTTTTGTTAAAATGGAAAAAAGTGGATAAAACTGTTCAAACAAAGATGGTTAGTATATAAATAACACGGTCTTCTTTAGCTCTGAGATTTTTTATGTTATAAAATGGAATTTTATGAACTTACTCCCACAAAAAAGTCCTATTCAAGAGACATAAAACAATTAAATTACACAACTTATCACAATTTTAAATGATATTTTTCCTTCTCTAATGATATAAATTTACTCTTGAAAGCAAAGATAATGACTACTGCATCACTGTTAGGTGAATTAGGAATTTTGAGTTATTTCTCTTATGTCAAAGTATATTTGATAGATCTATTATCTCTACCATTTGTAATGGCAAATATTTGCAGGGCAAGACAAATTGAATTGAATTAAGTATATTATGTGCTAGGGTAGTGGTACAAAATCTTATTTTTTTAAATTTATTTATTTTTAATTATTTAATGTCACCACATATTTGACCCCTTCACCCCATCTACCTCCCTCCTTCCCCCTCCACCTTCTTACACTCTGGTAACGACTAGTCTATTATCCATGTCCATGATTCTGTTTGTCTTGTTCATTTGTTGCATTTCGATTTATATCCCACATATAAGTGATATCATGTGGTTTTCATCTTTTTCTGTCTGGTTAATTTCACTTAGCATGATTATCTCGAGGTCCATCCATGTTGTCACAAAAGGCAGTATTCTCATCTCTTCCTATGGCTGAGTAATAGTCCATTGTATATATGTACCACCACTTCTTTAGCCAATCATCTATTGCAAGACACTTTGGTTGCTTCCATGTCTTGGCCACTGTGAATAATGCTGCTATGAACATTGGTGTGCAAATATCTTTTTCAGATATGAGTTTTCAAGTCTTTGGAGTAAATATCCGGCAGAGGGATTGATGGATCATATGGTAGATCAATTCTTAGTTTTTGAGGAAACTCCATAATGTTTTCCATAGTGGCTGTACCAATTTACAGTCCCACCAGTAGTGTATGAGGGTTCCTTTTCCTCATTGTCCTCACCAACATTTGTTAATTCTTGTCCTGTTGATAACAGTTATTCTAATAGGTGTGAGATGATATTTTATTGTGGTTTTGATTTGCATTTCCCTAATAGGTAGCAAGGATGAGAATCTTTTCATATGTTTGTTGGCCATTTGTATGTCCTCTAGGGAGAAGTGTCTGTTCAGGTCCTCTGCCCATTTTTGATTGGATCATTTGTTTTTTATTGTTGTCATTGAGTTCTATGAGTTCTTTGTATATGTTGTATATTAGGACATTATCAGAGGTGTTGCTTGCAAATATATTTTCCCATCTGGATGGTTCTCTCTTTACCATGTTGACAGTTTCTTTTGTTGTGTGGAAGCTTTTTAGTTTGATGTAGGCCTATTCAATTATTTTTGCTTTTATTTCCCTTGTCTTTGAGGTCAAATTCATAAAATCCACTTTAGTCCAAGGTACATGAGATAAGTTCCTATGTTTTCTTCTAAGCACTTTATTCTTTCAGGTCTTATGTTCAGTTATTTAATTAATTTTGAGTTAATTTTGGTGTGTGGTGAAAGACTACAGTCTAATTTTATTCTTTTGCAAATAGCTTTCAAGTTTTCCTGCACAATTTACTGAAGAGGCTTTCCTTTTTCCACTGAATGTTTTTGGATTTTTGGCAAAAATTATTTGCCCATAAAAACATGTGTTTATTTCTGGACTCTCAATTCTATTTCACTGGCTTGTGTGTCTGTTTTTTCTGCCAATATCGTGTCATTTTGATTATTTTTGCTTTGTATATAATTTGAAGTCGGCAGAGTGATACTTCCAACCTCGTTGTTTTTTCTCAAGATAGTGTTGGCGATTTGGGGTCTTTTGTGCTTCCATAAAAATATGAGAATTTTTTGTTCTATTTCATTAAAAAATATCGATGAGATTTTGACAGGGATTGCATTAAATCTATATAATGCTTTAGGTAATATGGTCACTTAAACTATGTTGACTCTTCCAATCCAAGAACATGGAATATCTTTCCATTTCTTTGTATCTGCTAATTCTTTTAATAGGGTCTTCTAGTAATCATTACATATGTCCTTCACATGTGTTGTTAGATTTATTTCTAGGTATTTTATACTATTGGTTGCCATTCCAAAAGGAATTATATTTTTCACTTCTTTTTCTGATACTTCATTGTTAGAGTATAGGAACGCCGTGGATTTTTAAACGTTGATTTTCTATCTAGAAACTTTACTGTATTTCCTTATTGTTTCTAGTAGTGTTCTTGTGGACTCTTTAAGGTTTTCTATATAGAGAATCATATCATCCACAAATAGTGATAGTTTGACCTCTTTTCCTATTTTGATGCCTTCCATATCTTTCTCTTGCCTGATTGCACTTACGAGGACCTCCAATATTAATTTGAATAAAGAGGGAAATATTGAACAGTCTTGCCTTGTTCCTGATCTTAGAGGGAAGGATTTTAGTTTTTCACCATGAAGTGTAATGTTGGCTGAGGGTTTGTCATATGTGGCCTTTATTATCTTCAGGTACTTTCCATCTATACTGATTTTATTAAGTGTTTTGATCATAAATGGATGCTGTATCATGTTGAAGGCTTTTTCTGCATCTATTGATATTGTCATATGATTCTTATTTTTTAATTTGTTTATATGGTATATCACATTAATCGATTTGCATATGTTGAACCATCCCTGTGCCTCTGGGATGAAGCCCACTTGATCGTGGTGTATAATCTTTTTAATATGTTGCTGTATTTAGTTTGCTAGCATCTTACTAATGATTTTTACATATGTGTTCATGAGAGATATTGGTATGTCGTTTTCCTTTTCTGTGAGATCTTTACCAGGTTTTGTTTCCAGGGTGATATTGGTGTCATAAAATGAGGTGGGAAATATTTCTTCCATCTCAATTTTTTGGAAGAGTTTGAGCAGAATAGGTACTAAATCTTCTATGAAGGTTTGTAGAATTCACTGGGGAAGCCATCTGGTCCTGGATTTTTACGTTTTGGTAGGTTTTTGATGACTGTTTCAATTTCCATACTGCTGATCAATCTATTTAGATTTTCCAGTTCTTGTTTCTGTCTAGGAAGGTTATATTTTTCTAAGTACTGGTCCATTTCTTCTAGGTTATTAAATTTGGTGTTATATATTTTTCTTAGTATTCCTATATTATCCTTTTTATTTCTGCAGTGTCCGTCATAATATTCCCTCTTTCGTCCCTGATTTTGTTGATTTGTGTCCTTTCTCTTTTTTCTTTAGTGAGTCTAGCCAGGGGTTTGTCAATTTTATTAAACTTCTCAATGATCCAGCTCGCTGTTGCATTTTTTAATTTTTTTTCAATATTATTTATTTCTGCTCTAATTTTGATTATTTCTTTTCTTCTGCTGACTTTAGGCTTCATTTTTTCTTCCTTTTCTAGTTTCTTAAGATGAAGCGTTAGGTTGTTCATTTGGGCTCATTCTTGTTTTTGGAGATAGGCCTGTAAGGATATGAACTTTCCTCTTATTACTGCTTTTGCCGTGTCTCAAAATATTTGTTATGGTGTACTATCATTATCATTCATTTCTATGTATTTCTTGATCTCTCTTATTATTTCACTCTTTAGTAGCATGTTATTTAATCTCCATGTGTTTGTGGTTCTTTCTGCTTTCTTTTCACAGTTGATCTCTATTTTCAAAGCATTATGATCAGAGAATATGGTTGGCATGATTTCAACTCTCTTATATTTGTTGAGGCTTTCTCTGTGTCCCAGTATGTGATCATTCCTTGAGACTGTTCCATGTGCAGTAGAGAAGAATACATAAGCAGCAGTTTGGGGAGAAAGGCCCTGTAAATGTCAATTATGTCAAGTTGGTCTAATGTGTTGTTTAAAGATGTTATTTCCTTATGCATTTTTTGTTTGGATGATCTATCCATATCCGACAGTGGGGTATTTAGTTCTCTTATTACGATAGTGTTTTTGTCTCTTTAGTTCCTTTAGCAATTGATTTATATGTTTCAGGGCTACCTAATCAGGAGCATAGTTATTAATAAGTGTTGTGTCTTCTTGGTTCATGATTCCCTTTATCATTATGAAGTGTCTCTCCTTATCTTTTTTTACCTTTTTTATTTTGAAGTCTATATCATTCGATATAAGTACTGCTACTCCTGTTTTTCTCTGAATGCCATTTGCTTGAAATATAATTTTCCACCCTTTCACTTTGAGTCTATATTTGTCTTTGGAACTGAAATGTATCTCCTGGAGGCAGCATATGGTTGGATTTAGCTTTTTGATCCATTCTGCAACTCTGTGCCTTTTTCTTGGTGAGTGTAATCCATTTACATTTAAGGTGATTATTGAATTATGAGGTCTCCTTATAGTCATTTTATCTTTTACTTTATGGTA
>NW_011889025.1:4236972-4245887 GCF_000151845.1 Pteropus vampyrus | reverse complement strand
TATACTATACATATATACATTCTTCCACATGTTCCCCTTTGGATCTTTGAATACTCCCCATTTCAGTTATTGTTGTCTCAATATGATCCTATGTATGTTGAATGTTCATTATTATCTTGCTATAGCAAATCTATTCTTATTGTTTAAGCTTATAATTCCCTGTTCTTAGTAAGAGATACACTCCTCTGCTTCTATCTGCCTGCTAGTCTCCTTATTCATAGTCATATATTTTTTGTCATGTTATTTTAAGTGAGCTGAACCTTTTCAGTATTTTCTGTAATGCAGGCCTTGTAGTGGAGAATTCCCTCAATTTTTGTATGTCTGGAAAGGTCTTTATTTCTCTTTCATGTCTAAAGAAGAGCTTTGCTGGATAACATTATTCTTGGCTGGTCGTGCCCTTCATTTAATAGTTTGAATATTTGATTCCACACCTTTTGTCCTGTAAGGTTTGTGCTGAGAAGTCCAATGATGATCTAACACATTTTCCTTGATCGGTTACCATCTTCTTTTCCCTGGCTGCCCTGAGAATTCTGTCTTTGTCATTTGTTTTTGATAATTTTAATACAATATGTCTTGAGGAAGTCCCTTTTGGGTTGAGATAATTGAGTGTTCTGTTGACTTCTTGAATTCTAAGATCCAGCGCATTCCTTAGATTTGGGATATTCTTGTCAACTATTTGTCTGAAAATGCTTTCTAATCCCTGTTCATTTTCCTTCCCTTAGAGAATTCCCATTATTCTTGTTTTCTCTCCTGATGGTATCAGTTAGTTCTTGTATTTCTCTTTTGTTATTTGTCATTCTTTGTTTTCTCTCTTCTTCCTTCTGATTTATTTCTAGATTTCTGCCTTTGATATCACTTCTCTTTTCCTCCATTTTGTCGACTCTATTTCCCAAGCTTGCTATTTCATTTTTCAACACTTGCAGTGTGTTCTTCATCCCCAGAGATTTTATTTGGTTCTTTTTGAGGGTTTCAATCTCCTTGCTAAAGAATTCATTCTACTAGTCAATTTTTATTTTTAAATTCTGAATTTTTTTTTTTTTTGGAATTCATTGAATTTTTTCAGAAGTACTATCCTGAACTCTGTCATTTAAGTCACATATTTCTATGTTTTTAAGCTTATTTTCTGGAGGTTTCCCTTTTTCTTTCTGAGATACCTTGTCATCGTGGTTGTTCATGGTGTTTAATGGACTATTTCTCCACCTGGATATTAATGGAAGTGTATTCTGCTTTTTTCTAGAAAGAATATTCATTATATAAAGGTTTGTCTCTAGCCTGTTGCAAAGAAGTTGTTTTTCTTTTAGTTTCCAGTGGTGGAATCTAAGCCTCTTGGATCCCTGCTTTATATAAAATCTTAATAATGCCTTTTTTTTTTCTTATAGATGTTTATTCATGCTTGCTACCCTCAGTTTCAGTCCCTGTCAGTGTTAGCCACAGTGTCAGTAGCATTTTCTCAGATTTCTCTGGGGGTCTGCAGTGTTGGTTCTTGGAAGATATTGCAGGAGTGGCCCTTTGTGTTGCTGGATGGGGGCTGTGGTTGAGCCTCATGTTTTGATATTGCTCCTAATCAACTGTTATTTCTCCATCATCCACGCTTCTTTGTTGTCACCACTTCTCTTCTCTCTGCCCTGATGCCTGGGCACTGCAGCCAGCCAGGTGGAGCTCACAGCTATCCCAGATTGAGTTGTTCAGGGAACACACCACACGTTCTCCCCTTCCCCTCCACCTTCAGGGAGCTCGGCCTGCGAGAGGCAGTTTCTTTGTTCTTCCCAGTCTACCACCCAACTCCTGGGGTTCTGACCTGTTGTAGCTCTTATGTGTAGTTCTCACGCTCAGACATGTTGTGGGCAGTTTGAGTGTTTTTTGTTGAGTTTTAGATGTTCAGTTCATTGTTGTTTCAAGGAGAGAGATCTGGAGATGTCTCTCACTCTGCCATATTTCTGACTTCCCTCAACCTTTTTGGCACCAGGGACTTGGTGCTCCTATGAGAATCTAGTGCCTAATGATCTGGGATGGAGTTGAGGCCATGATGCTAGCTTAGAGAACAGCTGAAAATACAGATGAAACTGCTCAGAAGCCCACCGCTCACCTCCTGCTGTGCGACCTTGTTCCTAGCAGGCCACAGACCAATCTGTGGCCTGGAGGTTAGGGACCCTAGTATGTATGTTATGTTATGTTATGTTATGTTATGTTATGTTATGTTATGTTATGTTATGTTATGTTAAGTTATGTTATGTATGCATGAATTTATATATCATTTAATCTTCACAATACTCCTAAGAGATGTTATTATTTGCTTCTTATTGGCAATTAGTTGTGTGTATATGTTTTGTTTTAGAGAATGAAGGCACAGAAAGATTGGGTCATTCATATAAAAACTGAAGAACCAGAACTTAACTTTCAGGTTTGTGCTCTTATCTGCCATATCACACTACTGAGCTCTAATGTCTAGTGTTAGGGGCATAGACATTAGCCTGGCACTATGTAAGCTAACATATTTTCAACTCTTCTCTCACAACTTTTTTATGTTAATGCTTTTCTTGAGTCATATTGGCTCAAGACATGCCTTACATAGTCGTTGTTCTCTCTATTACCCTGATCTGTTATACTTCCTCCCCCTTATTACCAACTTATCTAAGTGGCATATGTTCTTTAAGTATATCCTACCTCTTCCCAGTAAAATAATCTCTTTGACTTCAGAGTTCTGGTAGCACTAGTAGCCTGTACTGCTAACTTGGCACTCATCATATGCAGATATTTACCATATTATTTGTACTGATTGTATATACATGTCTTGTAATATATTGTATTCTCTACGTCTAGTCTAATGAATCGCAGAAGTAAATATTCAGTATGTTTACTCATGATTATAGTGATCAAAGAATATTTAAGTGGATCTTGACTTCCTTAGCAGCAGGTATTAACTCTTCCAGGAACATTATTCTTCTACTCTGTTATTTATTTCTTTATAAATATATATCTTGAACATGATGCTATACACGTTTAATGTATAGCTATAATTAAGCACAAGAAAACAGCTTGAGGTAAAACTGGCCCAAAGAAAGTAGTGTAATTATTTCAGAATTGCACTGAATTGTTACTTTACTAGAGAATTCACTTGCTTTTCCATTTCTTTTTTGCATTTTCTTCATTTTCTTTTTTTGACAATGTCACAAAGGGGCTGAGGTCCAATGTGGCAGATGTGATATGTCTGATTAGTTAATTAGATGAGGAAAGGTATTAAGACTTTGTCTATAGATAGTACATGAAGCAGATTGCTGGTATGTTCATTTAGACTGCTAATATGATAGATGCTTATGATCAGAGGTAAATCCAGTGGGAAAAACCTCCAAACTAAAGTAATCAGGATTTGGGCCATTTGGAGGTCAAGAATATTTACTTTATTTAGTAGTTTTAGAGAATTTAGCTCTTTGTTGGTCCCTCTCCTTCTAACTATTCCAAATTAATACCTCTCTAGTTTATAAAACTCCATGTAAAAAACCATAGGATAATTGATGTAAAGGGTAATATACACATACATATATTTTATACATAGGAGTTGTTTTTTTTTTTTTTCTGAAAGCTTTTATCAAGTGATTATTAACAACTAGTAAATTAAGTCTAAACCTATAGGAAAAGTTTCTCAAACATATGCTTTGACCAAACCTATTTTACTTTTACTACCACCTCCCTTATTGTTTTATGTTTAAAGGGGTCCTTAAAGAAAATGCCAGGTGAAAACTTACTTTGCTGATAGCCAATCAACAGATATTCTTTCCTACTGGAGAACTGTTTTTATACAAAAAGAGCAAAAAAGAAAAGCATTCCAATTGTAACATTTATTTCTCTAAAATCTATGATTAAATTAAGGCATTACTCTTAAGTAGAAACAACAATAAATGTTTATATATAATAGAAGATTGCAACTTTTGCTTCTAAAGATAGCCCAGTCAGCTGGAGAGTGACAAGTCTAATCAACCTTTTTTTGCTCGACATAATGTTAGGCAATTTCGACAAGGACATCTAGGCTCTAAACTGATGTGAATGTCTCATACTTTAAGTTATCTGAACGTGGCAGAGAGAGGGACATCTCCAGATCTCACCCCTTGAAACAACAATAAGCCGAACATCTAAAATTAAACAAAACAAAACAAAACAAAAAAACCTGTGCAAAACAGCACATCTGAGTGAGGGATAAGTGCATAAGAGCTACCACAGTTCAGAACCCTGGGAGTCATGCGGTAGACTGGAAGAAACAAAGAAGCTGTCTCTCCCAGCTGGAGCTTACTATAGGAGGAGGGGTTAGGAGAGAAGGTGCATCAAGATCCCTGAACAGCCCTGCCTGTGAGAGCTATGAGCTCTGTGCAGCCAGTGGCAGTGCCCAGGCATCAGGGCAGAAAGCAGAGAAGTGGGGACAGCAGAGAAGCAGGGATGGCACAACCCAGTGGGCCCCTCCCTCCATACCCTCCGAGACCGAACATGGTAGAGCCTCACAAAAATGTGAGCAAATGCTACCAAAACTGTCATTTACACTGACAGGGACTGAGACAGAGGGTAATGAGCGAGTTTGAATATCTATAAGAAAAAAAAGGCATTATTAAGATTTTATATTAAGCAGTGATCCAAGAGGTTTAGACACAACCTATTGGACACCAAAAGAAAAATGTCTTTTCTGCAACAAGCTAAAGACAGACTTTTATATAATAAATCCTCTTCCTGAGGAAAACAAACAAACAAACAAACAAAAAAGCAGGAATACACTTCCATTAATACCCAGGTGGAGAAATAGTCCATTAAACACCATGGACAACCAAGGTGACAAGGCATCTCAGAAAGAAAGAGAAAAATCTCCAGAAAATAAACTTAAAGACATAGAAATATGTGACTTATGTGACAGAGAATTCATCTGAAAAAACTCAGTGATATCCAAAACAATTGGATCCTATCAAAAATTTCTGGAATTGAAAAAAAAAAACAACAACTGGATGAAGAGGATGAGTTCTTTAGCAAGGAGACTGAAACACTCAAAAGGAACCAAATAGAACTTCTGGAGATGAAAAACACACTGAAAGAGATGAAAAATGAAATAGCAAGCTTGGGAAATAGGTAGACCAAATGTTGGAAAGGATCAGTGATATCAAGGACAGAGATCTAGAAATAAATCAGAAGGAAGAAGAGAGAAACCAAAGAGTGACAAATAATGAAAGAGAAATACAAGAACTAACTGATACCATCAGGAGAGGGAACATAATAATAATGAGCATTATCGAAGGAGAGGAAAATGAACAGGGATTAGAAAGCATTTTCAGACAAATAGTTGACAAGAATATCCCAAATCTAAGGAATGAGATAGAGCTTGGAATTCAAGAATTCAAAAGAACACCCAATTATCTCAATCCAAAAAGGCCTTCACCAAGATACATTGTATTAAAATTATCAAAAATAAATGACAAAGACAGAATTTTCATGGCAGCCAGTGAAAGAAGATGGTAACCTGTAGAGGAAAACCCATTAAATTATTGTCGGATTTCTCAGCACAAACCTTACAAGCCAGAAAGGAGTGTAATCAAGTATTCAAACTATTAGATGAAAGGTACTACCAGCCAAGAATAATGTTATCCAGCAAAGATCTCCTTTAGATATGAAGGAGAGAAAAAGACTTTTCCAGACATACAAAAATTGGAATTTTCCACTATGAGGCCTGCAATACAGGAAACACTGAAAAGGATCATCTCGCCTAAAACAAAATGACCAAAAAAAAAAATACATAATTAGGTGTAAGGCTACTAAGCATGCAGATAGAAGCAGAGGAGTGTAACGCTTACCAAGAATGGGGCATTATAAGCTTAAACAATAAGAATACATTTGCTATAGCAAGATAATAATGAACGTTCAGCATACATAGGGACATATAGAGACACCAATGACTGAAAAGGGGAGGATTCAAAGATTTAAATTCACAAATGGGAATAGAGATAAGGCACATGTGGAAGAAAATGGAATATATATATTACACACACACACACACACACACACACACATATATATCCTCTACATAATTGGAATGGTAACCACACGCCAAACATTCAGAATTGAAGTATATAACCTAAAAGTAGGACTAGATGGAAAATGCACAAAAGCCAATCAAAATACAAACAGAACAAAACAAAACAAAAACAAACAAACAAACAAAAAACAGACACACAAGGACAAGGAAGCAATGGAAACACTGAGCTATCAGAAAGCAAAAGATAAAATGACCGTAAGAAGACTTCATATTTCAATAATCACATTAAATGAAAATGGATTGAACTCAAAAATTAAAAAGCAAGAGTTGCAGATTGAGTCATAAATCAAAACCCAACCATATGCTGCCTCCAGGAGACACATCTAAGTTTCAAAGACAAATATAGACTCAAAATAAAAGGGTGAGAAATGATACTTCAAGCAAATGAAATTCAGAGAAAACCGAGAGTAGTGGTACTAGTATTGAACAAAATAGATTTCAAAATAAAAAAGATAAAGAAAGATACTGAGGGACACGTCATAATGATAAATGGCATTATACACCAAAAATATATAACACTTAAGAATATCTATGCTCCCAATCAGGAAGACCCGAAATATGTAAAGCAATTGCTAACAGAGCTAAAGGGAGAAACAGACCAAAACACTACCGTAGTAGGGGACCTAAATACTCCACTATCGGATATGAATAGATTATCTAAACAGAAAATAAATAAGGAAATAACATCCTTAAATAACACATTAGACCAACTGGATATAATTGACATTTACAGAGCCTTTCATTCCAAAACAGCTTCTTATGTATTCTTCTCTAAGGCACATGAAACAATCTCAATGATTGACCACATACTAGGACACAGAGAAAGCCTCAACAAATATATGAGGGTTGAAACCATATCAACCATATTCTCAGATCATAATGCTTTGAAATTAGAGATCAACTGTAAAAAAAGCAGGAAGAACCACAAATACATGCAGATTAAACAACATAGTACTGAAGAATAACTGGATCACAGAAAATTTTTTAAAAATCAGGGAATACATAGAAATAAATGATAATAGTACAACATATAAAAATTTTGTGACATGGCAAAAGTGGCAATAAGAGGGAAGTTCAATAATTACAGGCCTATCTCAAAATCGGTATAGAAGGAAAGTACCTTAATATAATAAAGGCCACATATGACAAACCCTCGGCCAACATTATACTTCATGGTGAAAAACTAAAAACCTTCCCTGCAAGATCAAGAACAAGGCAAGGCTGTCCACTATCACCACTATTTTTCAATATAACATTGGAGGTTTTAGTGCATGCAGTCAGGCAAGAGAAAGATATAAAAGGCCTCCAAATAGGAAACGAAGAAGTCAAACTGTCACTATTTGCAGATGATATGATTCTCTCTACAGAAAACCCTAAAGAGTCCACAAGAACACTACTAGAATCAATAAGCAAATACAGTAGAGTTTCTGAATATAAAATCATTGTTCAAAAATCCATAGCTTCCCTATACTCTATTAATGAAGTGTCAGAAAAAGAAGTGGAAAATATCATTCCTTTTGCAATTTCAAGAAAAAAGAATAAAACACATAGGAATAAATCTAACAAAACACGTGAGGAACATATGTAATGATTACTAGAAGACCCTATTAAAAGAAATCGAAAAAGATACAAGGAAATGGAAAGATATTCTGAGTTCTTGGATTGGAAGAATCAACATAGTTATGATGGTCTTATTACCTAAAGTATTACATAAATTTAATGCAATCCCCATCAGAATCTCATCGGCATTTTTTAAAGAAATAGAACAAAAAAATCTTCAGATTTATGGAAGCACAAAAGACCCTGAATTGTCAAAACCATCCTGAGAAAAAAGAACAATGCTGGAGGTATCACTCTGCCAGATTTCAAATTATACTACAAAGCATCAATGATCAAAATTGCATGGTATTGGCAGAAAAACGCACAGACCAGTGGAACAGAATCGAGAGTCTAGAAGTAAACCCATGTTTATACGAGCAAATAATTTTCGACAAAAAAGCCAAAAACATACAGTGGAGAAAGGAAAGCCTCTTCAAAAAATGGTGCTAGGAAAACTAGAAAATCACCTGCAAAAGAATTAGACTGTTGTGTATTACCACACACTAAAATTAACTCAAAATGGATTATGGCTTGAAATAAGACCTGAAACACTAAAATGCATAGAAGAAAATATAGGAACTAAACTCAGGAACCTTATACTTAAAAAAGATTTTATGAATTTAACCTCAAAGAGAAGTAAAAGAAAAAATAAATGAATGGGACTACATCAAACTGAAAAGCTTCTGCACAGCAAAAGAAATCGTCAACAAGGTAAAGGGACAACCATCTGAATAGGGAAATATATTTACAAGCAACATCTCCAATAAGGGCCTAATATTCAAAACATACAAATATTTGAAAAGATTCTGAACATTGCTAGCTATTAGGAAAATGTAAATCAAAACCACAATGAGATATCCAATAAGGCCTTAATATTCAAAATATACAAATATTTGAAAAGATACTGAACATCGCTAGCTATTAGGAAAATGCAAATCAAAATCACAATGAGATATCATCTCACACCTGGTTGAATGTCTATAATTAACAGGACAAGTAATGACAAATGTTAGAGAGGATGCGGAGAAAAATGAAATCTCACACACTGCTGGTGGGACTGCAAATTGGTACAGCCACTATAGAAACCAATATGGAGGTTCCTCAAAAACCTAAAAATTGATTTACCATATGATCCAGCAATCCCTCTTCTGGATATTTACCCTAAAGACTTGAAAACTTATATCAAAAAAGATATTTGCACACCGATGTTCATAGCAGCATTATTCACAGTGGCCAGGACATGGAAGCAACC